>NC_068425.1:36269818-36392318 GCF_023373465.1 Oncorhynchus keta | reverse complement strand
CCATCCTCATATTGTCTTTATCTACACTGAGAATACCTTCCTCATATTGTCTTTATCTACACTGAGAATACCAAACACTATGAATACCTTCCTCATATTGTCTTTATCTACACTGAGAATACCTTCCTCATATTGTCTTTATCTACACTGAGAATACCTTCCTCATATTGTCTTTATCTAATAGATATAATAATAATATGAATACCTTCCTCATAATGTCTTTATCTACTAGAATACCTTCCTCATATTGTCTTTATCTACACTGAGAATGACCTTCCTCATATTGTCTTTGTCTAGTGACCTTAATGTGTGTGACCCTAGTAATAATGTGTGTGAATACCTAGTAACCTTAATAATGTGTGTGACCCTAGTAACCTTAATAATGTCTACACTGAGAATACCTTCCTCATATTGTGTTGTGACCCTGCAGTAACCTTAGTGTGTGTGTGTGACCCTGCAGTAACCTTAATGTGTGTGTGACCCTGCAGTAACCTTAATGTGTGTGTGACCCTGCAGTAACCTTAATGTGTGTGTGACCCTGCAGTGACCTTAATGTGTGTGTGACCCCGCAGTAACCTTAATGTGTGTGACCCCGCAGTAACTTTAATGTGTGTGACCCTGCAGTAACCTTAATGTGTGTGACCCTGCAGTAACCTTAATGTGTGTGACCCTGCAGTGACCTTAATGTGTGTGTGACCCTGCAGTGACCTTAATGTGTGTGTGACCCTGCAGTAACCTTAATGTGTGTGTGACCCTCCAGTAACCTTAATGTGTGTGTGACCCTCCAGTAACCTTAATGTGTGTGTGACCCTGCAGTAACCTTAATGTGTGTGTGACCCTGCAGTAACCTTAATGTGTGTGTGACCCTGCAGTGACCTTAATGTGTGTGACCCTGTGACCCTGACCCTCCAGTAACCTTAATGTGTGTGTGACCCTGCAGTGACCTTAATGTGTGTGACCCTGCAGTGACCTTAATGTGTGTGTGACCCTGCAGTAACCTTAATGTGTGTGTGACCCTGCAGTGACCTTATGTGTGTGTGACCCTCCAGTAACCTTAATGTGTGTGTGACCCTGCAGTAACCTTAATGTGTGTGTGACCCTGCAGTAACCTTAATGTGTGTGTGACCCTCCAGTAACCTTAATGTGTGTGTGACCCTGCAGTAACCTTAATGTGTGTGTGACCCTGCAGTAACCACAGCCACCCAGAGATAGAGGAGATCTCCTTGGTGGTCCGTCGTCACATGAGCCGCCCCCAGCAGCACCTTTCACCCCCAGGACTTCAGTGACCTCATCAGCTTCATCCTCTATGGCAGCCAGCACCGCGGAGGGTAGGCTACCTGGCTCCGTGGGGGGGGCTAACGTGTGCCTCAGTTGGTAGAGCTTGGGGCTTACAACGCCAGGGTTGTGGGTTCGATTCGCACGAGGGACCAGAATGGGGAAGGGGAAACTTTGTGTGTGTGTTCTGCTAAGTTGTGTGTGTGTGTGTGGATATATGCTAACCTGTGTGTGTGTGGATATATGCTAACCTGTGTGTGTGTGGATATATGCTAACCTGTGTGTGTGTGTGGATATATGCTAACCTGTGTGTGTGTGGATATATGCTAACCTGTGTGTGTGTGGATATATGCTAACCTGTGTGTGTGTGTGGATATATGCTCACCTGTGTGTGTGTGGATATATGCTAACCTGTGTGTGTGTGTGGATATATGCTAACCTGTGTGTGTGTGTGGATATATGCTAACCTGTGTGTGTGTGTGGATATATTAACCTGTGTGTGTGTGTGTATATATGCTAATCTGTGTGTGTGTGTGGATATATTCTAACCTGTGTGTGTGTGGATATATGCTAACCTGTGTGTGTGTGGATATATGCTAACCTGTGTGTGTGTGGATATATGCTAACCTGTGTGTGGATATATGCTCACCTGTGTGTGTGTGTGGATATATGCTAACCTGTGTGTGTGTGTGGATATATGCTAACCTGTGTGTGTGTGTGGATATATGCTAACCTGTGTGTGTGTGTGGATATATGCTAACCTGTGTGTGTGTGTGGATATATGCTAACCTGTGTGTGTGTGTGGATATATGCTAACCTGTGTGTGTGTGTGGATATATGCTAACCTGTGTGTGTGTGTGTGGATATATGCTAACCTGTGTGTGTGTGTGTGTGTGGATATATGCTAACCTGTGTGTGTGTGTGGATATATGCTAACCTGTGTGTGTGTGTGGATATATGCTAACCTGTGTGTGTGTGTGTGTGGATATATGCTAACCTGTGTGGGTGTGTGGATATATGCTAACCTGTGTGTGTGTGTGGATATATGCTAACCTGTGTGTGTGTGTGGATATATGCTAACCTGTGTGTGTGTGTGGATATATGCTAACCTGTGTGTGTGTGTGGATATATGCTAACCTGTGTGTGTGTGTGGATATATGCTAACCTGTGTGTGTGTGTGGATATATGCTAACCTGTGTGTGTGTGTGGATATATGCTAACCTGTGTGTGTGTGTGTGGATATATGCTAACCTGTGTGTGTGTGTGGATATATGCTAACCTGTGTGTGTGGATATATGCTAACCTGTGTGTGTGTGTGTGTGTGGATATATGCTAACCTGTGTGTGTGTGTGTGTGTGTGGATATATGCTAACCTGTGTGTGTGTGGATATATGCTAACCTGTGTGTGTGTGGATATATGCTAACCTGTGTGTGTGTGGATATATGCTAACCTGTGTGTGTGTGGATATATGCTAACCTGTGTGTGTGTGGATATATGCTAACCTGTGTGTGTGTGTGTGATGTGCTGTGTGTGTGTGTGTGGATATATGCTAACCTGTGTGTGTGTGTGGATATATGCTAACCTGTGTGTGTGTGTGGATATATGCTAACCTGTGTGTGTGTGTGGATATATGCTAACCTGTGTGTGTGTGTGTGGATATATGCTAACCTGTGTGTGTGTGTGGATATATGCTAACCTGTGTGTGTGTGTGTGGATATATGCTAACCTGTGTGTGTGTGTGTGTGTGTGTGGATATATGCTAACCTGTGTGTGTGTGTGGATATATGCTAACCTGTGTGTGTGTGTGGATATATGCTAACCTGTGTGTGTGTGTGTGTGGATATATGCTAACCTGTGTGTGTGTGTGTGTGGATATATGCTAACCTGTGTGTGTGTGTGGATATATGCTAACCTGTGTGTGTGTGTGTGGATATATGCTAACCTGTGTGTGTGTGGATATATGCTAACCTGTGTGTGTGTGGATATATGCTAACCTGTGTGTGTGTGGATATATGCTAACCTGTGTGTGTGTGTGGATATATGCTAACCTGTGTGTGTGTGTGGATATATGCTAACCTGTGTGTGTGTGTGGATATATGCTAACCTGTGTGTGTGTGTGTGGATATATGCTAACCTGTGTGTGTGTGTGTGTGGATATATGCTAACCTGTGTGTGTGTGTGTGTGGATATATGCTAACCTGTGTGTGTGTGTGTGTGGATATATGCTAACCTGTGTGTGTGTGTGTGTGTGTGTGGATATATGCTAACCTGTGTGTGTGTGTGGATATATGCTAACCTGTGTGTGTGTGGATATATGCTAACCTGTGTGTGTGTGGATATATGCTAACCTGTGTGTGTGTGGATATATGCTAACCTGTGTGTGTGTGGATATATGCTAACCTGTGTGTGTGTGGATATATGCTAACCTGTGTGTGTGTGGATATATGCTAACCTGTGTGTGTGTGGATATATGCTAACCTGTGTGTGTGTGGATATATGCTAACCTGTGTGTGTGTGTGGATATATGCTAACCTGTGTGTGTGTGTGGATATATGCTAACCTGTGTGTGTGTGTGGATATATGCTAACCTGTGTGTGTGTGTGGATATATGCTAACCTGTGTGTGTGTGTGGATATATGCTAACCTGTGTGTGTGTGTGTGGATATATGCTAACCTGTGTGTGTGTGTGTGTGGATATATGCTAACCTGTGTGTGTGTGTGTGTGGATATATGCTAACCTGTGTGTGTGTGTGTGTGTGGATATATGCTAACCTGTGTGTGTGTGTGGATATATGCTAACCTGTGTGTGTGTGTGGATATATGCTAACCTGTGTGTGTGTGGATATATGCTAACCTGTGTGTGTGTGGATATATGCTAACCTGTGTGTGTGTGTGTGGATATATGCTAACCTGTGTGTGTGTGGATATATGCTAACCTGTGTGTGTGTCTGGATATATGCTAACCTGTGTGTGTGTGTGGATATATGCTAACCTGTGTGTGTGTGTGGATATATGCTAACCTGTGTGTGTGTGTGGATATATGCTAACCTGTGTGTGTGTGTGGATATATGCTAACCTGTGTGTGTGTGTGTGGATATATGCTAACCTGTGTGTGTGGATATATGCTAACCTGTGTGTGTGGATATATGCTAACCTGTGTGTGTGTGTGGATATATGCTAACCTGTGTGTGTGTGTGGATATATGCTAACCTGTGTGTGTGTGTGGATATATGCTAACCTGTGTGTGTGTGTGTGGATATATGCTAACCTGTGTGTGTGTGTGGATATATGCTAACCTGTGTGTGTGTGTGGTGCTAACCTGTGTGTGTGTGTGGATATATGCTAACCTGTGTGTGTGTGTGTGATATATGCTGTGTGTGTGTGTGTGGATATATGCTAACCTGTGTGTGTGTGTGTGTGGATATATGCTAACCTGTGTGTGTGTGTGTGTGTGTGGATATATGCTAACCTGTGTGTGTGTGGATATATGCTAACCTGTGTGTGTGTGTGGATATATGCTAACCTGTGTGTGTGTGTGTGGATATATGCTAACCTGTGTGTGTGTGTGTGGATATATGCTAACCTGTGTGTGTGTGTGGATATATGCTAACCTGTGTGTGTGTGTGGATATATGCTAACCTGTGTGTGTGTGTGGATATATGCTAACCTGTGTGTGTGTGTGGATATATGCTAACCTGTGTGTGTGTGTGGATATATGCTAACCTGTGTGTGTGTGGATATATGCTAACCTGTGTGTGTGTGGATATATGCTAACCTGTGTGTGTGTGGATATATGCTAACCTGTGTGTGTGTGGATATATGCTAACCTGTGTGTGTGTGTGGATATATGCTAACCTGTGTGTGTGTGTGTGGATATATGCCAACCTGTGTGTGTGTGTGTGGATATATGCTAACCTGTGTGTGTGTGTGGATATATGCTAACCTGTGTGTGTGTGTGGATATATGCTAACCTGTGTGTGTGTGTGGATATATGCTAACCTGTGTGTGTGTGGATATATGCTAACCTGTGTGTGTGTGTGGATATATGCTAACCTGTGTGTGTGGATATATGCTAACCTGTGTGTGTGTGTGTGGATATATGCTAACCTGTGTGTGTGTGTGTGGATATATGCTAACCTGTGTGTGTGTGTGTGTGTGGATATATGCTAACCTGTGTGTGTGTGTGTGTGGATATATGCTAACCTGTGTGTGTGTGTGGATATATGCTAACCTGTGTGTGTGTGTGGATATATGCTAACCTGTGTGTGTGGATATATGCTAACCTGTGTGTGTGTGTGTGGATATATGCTAACCTGTGTGTGTGTGTGTGTGTGTGGATATATGCTAACCTGTGTGTGTGTGTGTGTGTGTGTGGATATATGCTAACCTGTGTGTGTGTGTGTGTGGATATATGTGTGTGTGTGTGTGTGTGTGGATATATGCTAACCTGTGTGTGTGTGTGTGTGTGTGTGGATATATGCTAACCTGTGTGTGTGTGTGTGGATATATGCTAACCTGTGTGTGTGTGTGTGTGTGTGTGGATATATGCTAACCTGTGTGTGTGTGTGGATATATGCTAACCTGTGTGTGTGTGGATATATGCTAACCTGTGTGTGTGGATATATGCTAACCTGTGTGTGTGGATATATGCTAACCTGTGTGTGTGTGTATATATATGCTAACCTGTGTGTGTGGATGGATATATGCTAACCTGTGTGTGTGTGGATATATGCTAACCTGTGTGTGTGTGTGTATATATGCTAACCTGTGTGTGTGTGTATATATATGCTAACCTGTGTGTGTGTGTGGATATATGCTAACCTGTGTGTGTGTGTGGATATATGCTAACCTGTGTGTGTGTGTGTGGATATATGCTAACCTGTGTGTGTGTGTGGATATATGCTAACCTGTGTGTGTGTGTGTGGATATATGCTAACCCTGTGTGTGTGTGTGTGTGTGTGGATATATGCTAACCTGTGTGTGTGTGTGTGGATATATGCTAACCTGTGTGTGTGTGTGTGTGTGTGTGTGGATATATGCTAACCTGTGTGTGTGTGTGTGGATATATGCTAACCTGTGTGTGTGTGTGTGGATATATGCTAACCTGTGTGTGTGTGTGTGTGTGTGTGGATATATGCTAACCTGTGTGTGTGTGTGGATATATGCTAACCTGTGTGTGTGTGTGAATATATGCTGACCTGTGTGTGTGTGGATATATGCTAACCTGTGTGTGTGTGTGTGTGTGTGTGTGGATATATGCTAACCTGTGTTTTATCTGTTCACCTGTGTGTTCCTACAGTAAAGAACCGTGGTTGGAGCGTCTGTACCACAGCTGCCAGCGCCTGGAGAAGCGCGAGGGTGTCTCGTCAGGTCGTGAAGGGGGTGTGTGTGTCTCCGGTGCGGGTGGCGGTGTGTGTGTACCGCGGGCTCTGCTGAAGACTGAGGCAGTGCTGTGGCAGTGGGCGGTGTGGGAGGCAGCTCAGTTCACAGTGTTGTCTAAACTCCGTACCCCGCTGGGACGGGCACAGGACACCTTCCAGACCATAGAGGGTACGGGCTGTTACACACACTAAAACACACACACACTGAAACACACACACACTAAAACACACACTCAGTCCAGAGTTTTCCCCATGATTTTTTTTAACATGTTGTTGATAAGGTGGGGGAGGCCTGGAGAGGGGCTGTTCTTTGCATTTCTGAACCCCTGTAGCTCTGCCCCATGTAGCTCCTCCCCTGTAGCTCTGCCCATGTAGCTCCACCCCCTGTAGCTCCGCCCATGTAGCTCCTCCCCTGTAGCTCCTCCCCGGTAGCTCCTCCCCTGTAGCTCCTCCCCTGTAGCTCCTCCCCGGTAGCTCCTCCCGGTAGCTCCTCCCGGTAGCTCCTCCCGGTAGCTCCGCCCATGTAGCTCCTCCCGGTAGCCCTCCCGGTAGCTCCTCCCGGTAGCTCCTCCCGGTAGCTCCTCCCCTGTAGCTCCTCCCCTGTAGCTCCTCCCGGTAGCTCCTCCCTGTAGCTCCTCCCGGTAGCTCCTCCCGGTAGCTCCTCCCCTGTAGCTCCTCCCCGGTAGCTCCTCCCGGTAGCTCCTCCCCTGTAGCTCCTCCCCTGTAGCGCCCATGTCCTGCCAGTTAGACCCTTGACACCCCTGGTTTAAACTCAGTCTTCCCTGTGAGCCACATTTACTTTTCAGAAAGTTCAGGAGGGCCACACTGAAAACGTTATTTCTTTCACTTTCAAAATGGTTTTGGGAATTTCCAATGCTCCCTGACTGTCTAGCTCTCAGATCGGTGATAAGTCTGTGAGCCAGCTGGACACAGTCATGAAACTGTACCAAATGCAGGTCCATTATCATTTCTACACAGTTTCCATTTGGTTTGAGTCATTTGAAAGTATATTGATCCCCCTATTCCATCCTATACACTTTCTGGATTTACATGTTGCCTCTTTCAAGAACATATCCATCCTTCTCTCCTCCCTCTCTCCTCCCTCTCTCCTCCCTCTCTCCTCCCTCTCTCCTCCCTCTCTCCTCCCTCTCTCCTCCCTTCCCTCCCTCTCTCTCCCTCTCTCCTCTCCCCTCTCTCCTCTCTCTCCTCCCTCTCTCCTCCCTCTCTCCTCCCTCTCTCCTCCCTCTCTCTCCCTCTCCCTCTCCTCCCCCTCTCCTCCTCCCTCCCTCTCTCTCCCTCTCCTCTCCCCCTCTCCCCTCTCCTCTCCCCTCTCTCTCCCCTCTCTCCTCCCTCCCCTCTCTCCTCCCTCCCCTCTCCTCCCTCGCTCCTCTCTCGCTCCCTCCCCTCTCCTCCCCTCGCTCCTCTCTCGCTCCTCCCCTCTCCTCCCTCTCTCCTCTCTCGCTCCTCTCTCGCTCCTCTCTCGCTCCTCTCTCGCTCCTCTCTCCTCCCCTCCCTCTCCCCTCTCTCCTCTCCTCCCTCCTCCCTCTCCTCCTCTCCTCTTCCCTCTCTCCTCTTCTCTCCTCTCCTCCCTTCCTTCCCTCTCTCCTCCTCTCCCCTTCTCTCCTCCCTCGCTCCTCCTCCCTCCTCTCCTCCTCTCCCCTTCTCTCCTCCCTCGCTCCTCCTCCCTCCTCTCCTCCTCTCCCCTTCTCTCCTCCTCTCTCCTCCCTCGCTCCTCCTCCCTCCTCTCCTCCTCTCCTCCCTCCTCTCCAGGTATAATCCGCAGCCTGGCGGCCCACAGTCTGAACACTGAACAGGAGCTCAGCCAATGGAGCGGCGGTGACACAGACGACGGTCACCATAGCAACCAGCTGCGTCTGGCGCTGCTCTTGCAGTTCCTGGAAAACCTGGAGAAACTGATGTACAACGCCTATGAGGGCTGTGCCAACGCTCTGACCGCTCCACCCAAGGTACACACACACACACACACACACACACACACACACACACACACACACACACACACACACACACACACACACACACACACACACACACACCACACACACACACACACACACCTACACTATGAGATACTGATGTACAGCTCCTACGTGCTGACCACACCACCCAAGGTGCACGCGTGCACACACAGCCCCAAGTTGCCCCCAGCTCCTAATGTTAACTGTTTTTCTCTGTCTCTGTCTCTGTCTCTCTCTGTGTGTCTCTCTGTCTGTCTCTTTGTCTGTCTCTCTCTGTCTCTGTCTGTCTCTCTGTGTGTGTGTGTGTGTGTGTGTGTGTGTGTGTGTGTGTGTGTGTGTGTGTATCCAGGGTATCAGAACATTCTTCTATACCAACCGTCAGACCTGCCAGGATTGGCTGACTCGTATCCGCCTGGCCCTGATGAGGGTGGGGCTTCTGTCCGGCCAACCAGCAGTCACCGTGCGCCACGGCTTGGACCTGCTGACTGAGATCCAGAACAGCAGCACTCTGGTAACGGGAGGAGAGACGCACAGTCCCAGGCCTGTGTCCTAAACCACACCCTATTCCCTATATAGTGCACTACTTTTGACCAGAGCCTCAACTGAACCTAGTGTACTTGACCACACAGGGAAACACACTCAGCATTACCTTGTTCCAACAGTCAGTCAACTGTTTTCAACCACGACCCCTTTACCTGAAGTTACTAAATACATCACCTGTAACTAACCCCCATGTCTCCTCTCTGTAGGGTCCAGGTCCCTACTGGCCACCTGTAACTGACCCCCCATGTCTCCTCTCTGTAGGGTCCAGGTCTCTACTGGTCACCTGTAACTGACCCCCCATGTCTCCTCTGGTCACCTGTAACTGACCCCCATGTCTCCTCTCTATAGGGTCCAGGTCTCCTCTCTGTAGGGTCCAGGTCTCCTCTCTGTAGGGTCCAGGTCTCTCCTGGTCACCTGTAACTGACCCCCAGGTCTCCTCTGGTCACCTGTAACTGACCCCCATGTCTCCTCTCTGTAGGGTCCAGGTCTCTACTGGTCACCTGTAACTGACCCCCCATGTCTCCTCTGGTCATCTGTAACTGACCCCCCATGTCTCCTCTGGTCATCTGTAACTGACCCCCATGTCTCCTCTCTGTAGGGTCCAGGTCTCCTCTCTGTAGGGTCCAGGTCTCTACTGGTCACCTGTAACTGACCCCCATTTCTCCTCTCTGTAGGGTCCAGGTCTCCTCTCTGTAGGGTCCAGGTCTCTACTGGTCACCTGTAACTGACCCCCCCATGTCTCCTCTGGTCACCTGTAACTGACCCCCATGTCTCCTCTCTGTAGGGTCCAGGTCTCTACTGGTCACCTGTAGCTGACCCCCATGTCTCCTCTGGTCACCTGTAACTGACCCCCATGTCTCCTCTCTGTAGGGTCCAGGTCTCTACTGGTCATCTGTAACTGACCCCCATGTCTCCTCTCTGTAGGGTCCAGGTCTCTACTGGTCACCTGTAACTGACCCCCATGTCTCCTCTCTGTAGGGTCCAGGTCTCTACTGGTCACCTGTAACTGACCCCCATGTCTCCTCTCTGTAGGGTCCAGGTCTCTACTGGTCACCTGTAACTGACCCCCATGTCTCCTCTCTGTAGGGTCCAGGTCTCTACTGGTCACCTGTAACTGACCCCCATGTCTCCTCTCTGTAGGGTCCAGGTCTCCTCTGGTCACCTGTAACTGACCCCCAGGTCTCTACTGGTCACCTGTAACTGACCCCCATGTCTCCTCTCTGTAGGGTCAAGGTCTCCTCTCTGTAGGGTCCAGGTCTCCTCTGGTCACCTGTAACTGACCCCCATGTCTCCTCTCTGTAGGGTCCAGGTCTCTACTGGTCATCTGTAACTGACCCCCAGGTCTCCTCTGGTCACCTGTAACTGACCCCCAGGTCTCCTCTCTGTAGGGTCCAGGTCTCCTCTCTGTAGGGTCCAGGTCTCCTCTCTGTAGGGTCCAGGTCTCTACTGGTCACCTGTAACTGACCCCCATGTCTCCTCTCTGTAGGGTCCAGGTCTCCTCTCTGTAGGGTCCAGGTCTCTACTGGTCACCTGTAACTGACCCCCATGTCTCCTCTCTGTAGGGTCCAGTCTCCTCTCTGTAGGGTCCATGTCTCCTCTCTGTAGGGTCCAGGTCTCCTTTCTGTAGGGTCCAGGTCTCCTCTGGTCATCTGTAACTGACCCCCATGTCTCCTCTCTGTAGGGTCCAGGTCTCTACTGGTCACCTGTAACTGACCCCCCATGTCTCCTCTGGTCATCTGTAACTGACCCCCATGTCTCCTCTCTGTAGGGTCCATGTCTCCTCTCTGTAGGGTCCAGGTCTCCTCTCTGTAGGGTCCAGGTCTCTACTGGTCATCTGTAACTGACCCCCATGTCTCCTCTCTGTAGGGTCCATGTCTCCTCTCTGTAGGGTCCAGGTCTCCTCTCTGTAGGGTCCAGGTCTCTACTGGTCACCTGTAACTGACCCCCATGTCTCCTCTCTGTAGGGTCCAGGTCTCTACTGGTCACCTGTAACTGACCCCCAGGTCTCCTCTCTGTAGGGTCCAGGTCTCCTCTTTGTAGGGTCCAGGTCTCCTCTCTGTAGGGTCCAGGTCTCTACTGGTCACCTGTAACTGACCCCCCATGTCTCCTCTGGTCACCTGTAACTGACCCCCATGTCTCCTCTCTGTAGGGTCCAGGTCTCTACTGGTCACCTGTAACTGACCCCCATGTCTCCTCTCTGTAGGGTCCAGGTCTCTACTGGTCATCTGTAACTGACCCCCATGTCTCCTCTCTGTAGGGTCCAGGTCTCTACTGGTCATCTGTAACTGACCCCCAGGTCTCCTCTGGTCACCTGTAACTGACCCCCATGTCTCCTCTCTGTAGGGTCCAGGTCTCCTCTCTGTAGGGTCCATGTCTCTACTGGTCATCTGTAACTGACCCCCAGGTCTCCTCTGGTCATCTATAACTGACCCCCATGTCTCCTCTCTGTAGGGTCCAGAGTTGGAGGCTCCTCTGGTGATGCTGGTAGAGGCTCTGTGTGAACTTCACTGTCCTGAGGCTATCCAGGGTTTAGCTGCCTGGAGTCTCACCAACACTGGCAAGAGTCTGGCTTGGGTCAGCTCTGTGGCACTACAGGCTGAAGGGCGGTAAGGAAAACCACCCGTGTGTGTGTGTGTGTGTGTGTGTGTGTGTGTGTGTGTGTGTGTGTGTGTGTGTGTGTGTGTGTGTGTGTGTGTGTGTGTGTGTGTGTCAAGTGGAGGCCAAGCTTAGTGTATTTAAGGGGCAATTCTTGACAGATTTAACTTTCTAAATGCCTCATGATCTTAGTTCCCATCAGAACCTAAAATATAAGCTTGTTTTATACAAATGTTTTGAAAGTAAATATAAACAAACACTATACAGCCTCACCATGGTTACACCTAGAATGTTGCTCTATGATGTCATGGCTGGTTACACCTAGAATGTTGCTCTATGATGTCATGGATGGTTACACCTAGAATGTTGCTCTGATGTCATGGCTGGTTACACCTAGAATGTTGCTCTATGATGTCATGGATGGTTACACCTAGAATGTTGCTCTATGATGTCATGGATGGTTACACCTAGAATGTTGCTCTATGATGTCATGGATGGTTACACCTAGAATGTTGCTCTATGATGTCATGGATGGTTACACCTAGAATGTTGCTCTATGATGTCATGGATGGTTACACCTAGAATGTTGCTCTATGATGTCATGGATGGTTACACCTAGAATGTTGCTCTATGATGTCATGGATGGTTATAACTGGAATGTTGCTGTATGATGTCATGGCTGGTTACAACTGGAATGTTGCTCTATGATGTCATGGATGGTTACAACTGGAATGTTACTCTATGATGTCTTGGCTGGTTACAACTAGAATGCTGCTCTATGATGTCATGGATGGTTACAACTGGAATGCTGCTCTATGATGTCATGGCTGGTTACAGCTGGAATGTTGCTCTACGATGTCATGGCTGGTTACAACTGGAATGTTGCTCTATGATGTCTTGGCTGGTTACAACTAGAATGCTGCTCTATGATGTCATGGATGGTTACAACTGGAATGTTGCTCTATGATGTCATGGATGGTTACACCTAGAATTTTGCTCCATGATGTCATGAATGGTTACAACTGGAATGTTGCTCTATGATGTCATGGATGGTTACACCTAGAATGCTGCTCTATGATGTCATGGATGGTTACAACTGGAATGCTGCTCTATGATGTCATGGCTGGTTACAACTGGAATGTTGCTCTATGATGTCATGGCTGGTTACAACTGGAATGTTGCTCTATGATGTCATGGCTGGTTACAACTGGAATGTTGCTCTATGATGTCATGGCTGGTTACAACTGGAATGTTGCTCTATGATGTCATGGCTGGTTACAACTGGAATGTTGCTCTATGATGTCATGGCTGGTTACAACTGGAATGTTGTCTATGATGTCATGGCTGGTTACAACTGGAATGTTGTCTATGATGTCAATGATGGTCGGTCCTTAAATCCAAAGCTCTGTCTGTGAAGTTGAGTGGTTACATTTCTCCATTCCCATCCCTCAGCTTTTTACCCAAACGGGGCAGTGAGTACGCTTTATTGTTTCAACTGCTGATTGCCACTTTAAATATAGTCAAGAAGCAGGTAGTACACACCTCTGTTGTCCATAGATGCTGTTAAAGGACCATATAGTAACCCATACCTCTCTGTAAATACCCTATAGTAACCCATACCTCTCTCTGTCAAGACCATATAGTAAGTAACCCATACCTCTCTCTGTCAAGACCATATAGTAACCCATACCGCTCTCTGTCAAGACCATATAGTAGCCCATACCTCTCTGTAAATACCCTATAGTAACCCATACCTCTCTCTCTGTCAAGACCATATAGTAGCCCATACCTCTCTGTAAATACCCTATAGTAACCCATACCTCTCTCTCTGTAAATACCATATACTAACCCATACCTCTATGTAAATACCCTATAGTGACCCATACCTCTCTCTGTAAATACCCTATAGTAACCCATACCTCTCTGTAAATACCATATAGTAACCCATACCTCTCTGTAAATACCCTATAGTAACCCATACCTCTCTCTGTAAATACCCTATAGTAACCCATACCTCTCTCTGTAAATACCCTATAGTAACCCATACCTCTCTCTCTAAATACCCTATAGTAACCCATACCTCTCTCTCTAAATACCATATAGTAACCCATACCTCTCTCTCTGTAAATACCCTATAGTGACCCATACCTCTCTGTAAATACCCTATAGTGACCCATACCTCTCTCTCTGTAAATACCCTATAGTAACCCATACCTCTCTGTAAATACCATATAGTGACCCATACCTCTCTCTGTAAATACCATATAGTGACCCATACCTCTCTGTAAATACCCTATAGTAACCCATACCTCTCTGTAAATACCCTATAGTAACCCATACCTCTCTCTGTAAATACCCTATAGTAACCCATACCTCTGTAAATACCCTATAGTAACCCATACCTCTCTGTAAATACCCTATAGTGACCCATACCTCTCTGTAAATACCCTATAGTAACTCATACCTCTCTGTAAATACCATATAGTGACCCATACCTCTCTCTGTAAATACCCTATAGTAACCCATACCTCTCTGTAAATACCCTATAGTAACCCATACCTCTCTGTAAATACCCTATAGTAACCCATACCTCTCTCTAGGTTTGAGAAGGCTGCAGTGGAGTACCAGGAACAGCTGTGTGCCGTGACGGGGATGGACTGTTCCATTAAGGGCTTCGACCGCTCACTCCTCAAACTGGGCGGAGCCAACAGCTCTAACACAGCCAGCCCCAAACACAACGGCAACGGTGAGACACACAGCTCTAACACAGCCAGCCCCAAACACAATGGTGAGAGACACACAGCTCTAACACAGCCAGCCCCAAACACAACGGCAATGGTGAGACACACAGCTCTAACACAGCCAGCCCCAAACACAACGGCAATGGTGAGACACACAGCTCTAACACAGCCAGCCCCAAACACAATGGTGAGAGACACACAGCTCTAACACAGCCAGCCCCAAACACAACGGCAATGGTGAGAGACACAGCTCTAACACAGCCAGCCCCAAACACAATGGTGAGAGACACACAGCTCTAACACAGCCAGCCCCAAACACAATGGTGAGAGACACACAGCTCTAACACAGCCAGCCCCAAACACAACGGCAATGGTGAGAGACACACAGCTCTAACACAGCCAGCCCCAAACACAACGGCAATGGTGAGAGACACAGCTCTAAGACAGCCAGCCCCAAACACACTGGCAATGGTGAGACACACAGCTCTAACACAGCCAGCCCCGAACACAACGGTGAGACACACAGCTCTAACACAGCCAGCCCCAAACACAACGGTGAGACACACAGCTCTAACACAGCCAGCCCCGAACACAACGATGAGAGACACACAGCTCTAACACAGCCAGCCCCAAATACAATGGTGAGAACGCGGAATAGGGGGACATTCCAGAGGCAACCACTAGCTGATAATAACCAGGTGTTCCCCTCTCTCTCCTCCTTCTCCTTCTGCCTCTCCCCTCCTCTCTCTCTCCTCCTCCCCCTTTCCTCTCCTCTCTTCTGCTTCTCCCCACCTCTCTCTCCTCCTCCCCCTTTCCTCTCCTCTCTTCTTCTTCTGCTTCTCCCCTCCTCTCTCTCTCCTCCCCCTTTCATCTCCTCTCTTCTTCTTCTGCTTCTCCCCTCCTCTCTCTCCTCCCCCTTTCCTCTCCTCTCTTCTTCTTCTGCTTCTCCCCCCTCTCTCTCTCCTCCCCCTTTCCTCTCCTCTCTTCTTCTTCTTCTGCCTCTCTCCTCCTCCCCCTTTCCTCTCCTCTCCTCTCTTCTGCTTCTCCCCTCCTCTCTCTCCTCCTCCCCCTTTCCTCTCCTCTTCTTGTTCTGCCTCTCTCCTCCTCCCCCTTTCCTCTCTTCTCCTTCTGCCTCTCCCCTCCTCTCTCTCCTCCCCCCTCCTCTCTCTCCTCCCCCTTTCCTCTCCTCTCTTCTTCTTCTGCCTCTCCCCTCTCTCCTCCTCCCCCTTTCCTCTCCTCTCTTCTTCTTCTGCCTCTCCTCTCTCTCTCCTCCTCCCCCTTTCCTCTCTTCTCCTTCTGCTTCTCCCCTCCTCTCTCTCTCTCTCTCTCCTCCTCCCCTTTCCTCTCTTCTCCTTCTGCCTCTCCCCTCCTCTCTCTCTCTCTCCTCCTCCCCCTTTCTTCTCTCTCTCCTTCCGCTTCTCCCCTTTCCTCTCTTCTCCTTCCTCCTCTCTCTCTCCTTCTGCCTCTCCCCTCTCTCTCTCCTTCTGCCTCTCCCCTCTCTCTCTCCTTCTGCCTCTCCCCTCTCTCTCTCCTTCTGCCTCTCCCCTCTCTCTCTCCTTCTGCCTCTCCCCTCTCTCTCTCCTTCTGCCTCTCCCCTCTCTCTCTCCTTCAGGTGACGGCAGGAAGACGGTTCTCCTCAAGTCCAACGAGTGTTCCTCCGAGGTGCTCAACCTCCTTGCCAATAAGGCATGCCAGTGCTATGTGGCCCTCGGCGATTGGTCCTCGGTGCAGGAGTGGCAGGCCAGCGTGCACGCCCTCAAGAAGAACCCTGGTAACCCTGCCGCGGCGAGCGTGCACCTGAAGACAGACTTCAACTACGTACGGGCACTGAGCTGCTTCGAGGACGGAGACTTCCCAGAATGCCGTGCTCAGCTGGAGCTCCTGGCGGGGGAGAGAGACGACTACGGCCTGCTCAACTCCACCTCTACTGGCTCCAAGGACAAACTAGGTAGGAGGGAGAGGGAGGACTAAGGCCTGCTCAACTCCACCTGCTCCAAGGACAAACTAGGTAGGAGGGAGAGAGAGAGAGGACTAAGGCCTGGTCAACTCCACCTGCTCCAAGAATAAACTAGGTAGGAGGGAGAGAGAGACGACTACGGCCTGGTCAACTCCACCTGCTCCAAGAATAAACTAGGTAGGAGGGAGAGAGAGAGGACTAAGGCCTGCTCAACTCCACCTGCTCCAAGAATAAACTAGTTAGGAGGGTGTCTGAGACTGCCCCCTTCAGTTTTGAGTCTATTCTCCTTAGAGGTGTGTGTCTTAATGGTGTATGTTTTTCTAACGTGTCTCTTTGTTTCTAACGTGTGTGTGTGTGTGTGTGTGTGTAGACCTGAAGCGTCTCCTCCCGGCAGTGTTGAGTCCGGACCCCTCAGAACTGCAGAAGGCCATTGAGGTGCAGCTGCTGCGGAGCGCAGTGGCTGCCATGACAACGGCCAATCACGAGCAGGAACAGAAGGCCATGCCCACCTCGGAGTGAGTCTCTCATTGGATCTTGGAGATCACTTTTAGTTGAATCCTGTATTAATGTGTTAGTGCTGGGTAGGAACAAAAACCTGCTGGATTGTGGAACACTTTGGGAAGATCTCAATCGCATACACCTCGTCTCCTTCTCAAAACCCCATTGGAGGAGGTGAGAGATGGGCGGGGACCTCTGGCTCTGTCATCCAATGGGAGAGCGAGTAGACACCAGTATTTCATTGAGCTCTTCCATGATGTCTTCCACGTTCCATTTAGATTGAGCTGAGTTCTGTTGTACTGACTGCCGGTTCTGTCTGTGCTGCTCTATGGGCCCTGGTCAAAAGGAGTGCACTATATAGGGAACCATTTAGATTGAGCTGAGTTCTGTTGGACTGACTGCGGGTTCTGTCTGTGCTGCTCTATGGGCCCTGGTCAAAAGGAGTGCACTATATAGGGAACCATTTAGATTGAGCTGAGTTCTGTTGGACTGACTGCCGGTTCTGTCTGTGCTGCTCTATGGGCCCTGGTCAAAAGGAGTGCACTATATAGGGAACCATTTGGGACAGACTATGTACACTCTCGTTCACTCCTTCCCACCTGTCTAAACGCTTCGGTAATTGGTGGAGACTTAGTGGGAGTTTCCACCTTGTTTCTGATACCAGTCATTTCCTTTTCTATCAGCGACAGGAAGTGAAGACACTGGGAGGAAGGAGAGGTAATATCTTACGTGTTCTGTGTGTGTGTTACAGTACCCTGGTCCGTTATCTGAAGCAGACGGGTCGGATCTCTCTGGGTCCCCTCCGCCTCTCCACCCTCACCCTCTCTGACGGCCTGCCCACTCTGGCCACCCTGCAGCTATACTGCTGCTCTGCCCTGGAGAACACACTGAGTGGACAGGAGGTACACACACACACACACACTCACACACACACACACACACACACACACACACACACACACACACACACACACACACACACACGCACACAGACAGACCTCGCCAGCCTGCAGCTATACTGCTGCTCTGCCCTGGAGAACACACTGAGTGGACAGGAGGTACACACACACACACACACACTCACACACACACACACACAGACCCTCGCCAGCCTGCAGCTACACTGCTGCTCTGCCCTGGAGAACACACTGAGCGGACAGGAGGTACACACACACACACACACACACACACACAGACCCTCGCCAGCCTGCATCTACACTGCTGCTCTGCCCTGGAGAACACACTCATCGTACTCTAAATGACCAACAGTATGTGGACACCTGCTCGTCTAACATCTCATTCCAAAATCATGGTCATTAACACGGAGTTGGTCCCCCTTTGCAGCTATAACAGCCTCCACTCTTCTGGGAAGGCTTTCCACTAGATGTTGGAACATTGCTGCTATAACAGCCTCCACTCTTCTGGGAAGGCTTTCCACTAGATGTTGGAACATTGCTGCTATAACAGCCTCCAGTCTTCTGGGAAGGCTTTCCACTAGATGTTGGAACATTGCTGCTATAACAGCCTCCACTCTTCTGGGAAGGCTTTCCACTAGATGTTGGAACATTGCTGCTATAACAGCCTCCACTCTTCTGGGAAGGCTTTCCACTAGATGATGGTACATTGCTGCTATAACAGCCTCCACTCTTCTGGGAAGGCTTTCCACTAGATGTTGGAACATTGCTGCTATAACAGCCTCCACTCTTCTGGGAAGGCTTTCCACTAGATGTTGGAACATTGCTGCTATAACAGCCTCCACTCTTCTGGGAAGGCTTTCCTCTAGATGTTGGAACATTGCTGCTATAACAACCTCCACTCTTCTGGGAAGGCTTTCCACTAGATGTTGGAACATTGCTGCTATAACAGCCTCCACTCTTCTGGGAAGGCTTTCCACTAGATGTTGGAACATTGCTGCTATAACAGCCTCCACTCTTCTGGGAAGGCTTTCCACTAGATGTTGGAACATTGCTGCTATAACAGCCTCAACTCTTCTGGGAAGGCTTTCCACTAGATGTTGGAACATTGCTGCTATAACAGCCTCCACTCTTCTGGGAAGGCTTTCCACTAGATGTTGGAACATTGCTGCTATAACAGCCTCCACTCTTCTGGGAAGACTTTCCGCTAGATGTCGGAACATTGCTGCTATAACAGCCTCCACTCTTCTGGGAAGGCTTTCCACTAGATGTTGGAACATTGCTGCTATAACAGCCCCCACTCTTCTGGGAAAGCTTTCCACTAGATGTTGGAACATTGCTGCTATAACAGCCTCCACTCTTCTGGGAAGGCTTTCCACTAGATGTTGGAACATTGCTGCTATAACAGCCTCCACTCTTCTGGGAAGGCTTTCCACTAGATGTTGGAACATTGCTGCTATAACAGCCCCACTCTTCTGGGAAGGCTTTCCACTAGATGTTGGAACATTGCTGCTATAACAGCCCCCACTCTTATGGGAAGGCTTTCCACTAGATGTTAGAACATTGCTGCTATAACAGCCTCCACTCTTCTGGGAAGGCTTTCCACTAGATGTTGGAACATTGCTGCTATAACAGCCTCCACTCTTCTGGGAAGGCTTTCCACTAGATGTTGGAACATTGCTGCTATAACAGCCTCCACTCTTCTGGGAAGGCTTTCCACTAGATGTTGGAACATTGCTGCTATAACAGCCTCCACTCTTCTGGGAAGGCTTTCCACTAGATGATGGTACATTGCTGCTATAACAGCCTCCACTCTTCTGGGAAGGCTTTCCACTAGATGTTGGAACATTGCTGCTATAACAGCCTCCAGTCTTCTGGGAAGACTTTCCACTAGATGATGGTACATTGCTGCTATAACAGCCTCCACTCTTCTGGGAAGGCTTTCCACTAGATGTTGGAACATTGCTGCTATAACAGCCTCCACTCTTCTGGGAAGACTTTCCACTAGATGATGGTACATTGCTGCTATAACAGCCTCCACTCTTCTGGGAAGGCTTTCCAGTAGATGTTGGAACATTGCTGCTATAACAGCCTCCACTCTTCTGGGAAGGCTTTCCACTAGATGTTGGAACATTGCTGCTATAACAGCCTCCACTCTTCTGGGAAGGCTTTCCACTAGATGTTGGAACATTGCTGCTATAACAGCCTCCACTCTTCTGGGAAGGCTTTCCACTAGATGTTGGAACATTGCTGCTATAACAGCCCCCACTCTTCTGGGAAGGCTTTCCACTAGATGTTGGAACATTGCTGCGGGGACTTGCTTCCATTCAGCCACAAGATCATTAGTGAGGTTGGGCTCTGATGTTGGGCGATTAGGCCTGGCTCACAGTCAGCGTTCCAATTCATCCCAGAGGTGTTCGATGGAGTTGAGGTCAGGGCTCTGTGCAGGCCAGTCAAGTTCTTCCACACCGATCTCGACAAACAATTTCTGTATGGACCTGGCTTTGTGCACAGGGGCATTGTCATGCTGAAACAGGAAAGGACCTTCCCCAAACTGTTACCACAAAGTTGGAAGCAAAGAATCATCTAGAATGTCATTGTATGCTGTAGCGTTAAGATTTCCCTTCACTAGAACTAAGGGTCCTAGCCTGAACCGTGAAAAGGTCGCGTTCTCTGGCATCCACAGCCCCAGACCATTATTATTATGACATTGAGCACAGTGATCTGAGGCTTGTATGTGGCTGCTCTGCCATGGAAACCCATTTCATGAAGCTCTCGATGAACAGTTCTTGTGCCGATGTTGCTTCCAGAAGGCAGTTGGGAACTCAGTGGTGAGTGTTGCAACAGAGGACTGACGATTCTTATGAGCTACGCGCTTCAGCACTCTGCGGTCCTGTTCTGTTAGCTTGTGTGGCCTACCACTTCGCGACTGGGCCGTTGTTGCTCCTAGAGGTTTCCACTTCACAATAACAGCACTCAGTTGACCGGGGGCAGCTCTAGCAGGGCAGAAGTTTGACCAACTGACTTGTTGGAAAGGTGGCATCCTATGACGTTGTCACGGAGCTCTTCAGTAAGGCGTACCAGTCTCTCATTCTACTGCCAATGTTTGTCTATGGAGATCGGTTTTATACACCTGTCAGCAACGGGTGTGGCAGAAATAGCCAAATTCACTCATTTGAAGGGGTGTCTACCCCCCTAACCCTCTCCTCCTCTCCAGGACTGTTTGATTCCTCTAATTTGAAGGGGTGTCTACATACTACCCCCCCTAACCCTCTCCTCCTCTCCAGGACTGTTTGATTCCTCTAATTTGAAGGGGTGTCTACATACTACCCCCCCTAACCCTCTCCTCCTCTCCAGGGGTGTCTACATACTACCCCCCTAACCCTCTCCTCCTCTCCAGGACTGTCTGATTCCTCTGTACAGTGAAGCTCTCAGCTCCTGTAAACAGCAGGACGTCCAGCCGTGGCTCCACGCACTGAGATACACCATCTACCAGAGACAGCTACTGCTCAGGCTGAAAGGTAGACCGCGTCCCTGTGTGTGTGTGTGTCCCTGTGTGTGTGTGTGTCCCTGTGTGTGTGTGTGTCCCTGTGTGTGTGTGTGTCCCTGTGTGTGTGTGTGTGTGTGTGTGTCCCTGTGTGTGTGTGTGTCCCTGTGTGTGTGTGTGTCCCTGTGTGTGTGTGTCCCTGTGTGTGTGTGTGTGTGTGTGTGTGTGTGTGTGTGTCCCTGTGTGTCCCTGTGTGTGTGTGTCCCTGTGTGTGTGTGTCCCTGTGTGTGTCTCTGTGTGTGTCCCTGTGTGTGTCCCTGTGTGTGTCTCTGTGTGTGTCTCTGTGTGTGTCTGTGTGTGTGTCTGTGTGTGTCTCTGTGTGTGTCTCTGTGTGTGTCTCTGTGTGTGTCTCTGTGTGTGTCCCTGTGTGTGTCCCTGTGTGTGTCCCTGTGTGTGTCCCTGTGTGTGTCCCTGTGTGTGTCCCTGTGTGTGTCCCTGTGTGTGTCCCTGTGTGTGTCCCTGTGTGTGTCCCTGTGTGTGTCTCTGTGTGTGTCTCTGTGTGTGTCTCTGTGTGTGTCTCTGTGTGTGTCCCTGTGTGTGTCCCTGTGTGTGTCCCTGTGTGTGTCCCTGTGTGTGTCTCTGTGTGTGTCTCTGTGTGTGTCTCTGTGTGTGTCTCTGTGTGTGTCCCTGTGTGTGTCCCTGTGTGTGTCCCTGTGTGTGTCCCTGTGTGTGTCCCTGTGTGTGTCCCTGTGTGTGTCCCTGTGTGTGTCTCTGTGTGTGTCCCTGTGTGTGTCCCTGTGTGTGTCCCTGTGTGTGTCCCTGTGTGTGTCCCTGTGTGTGTCTCTGTGTGTGTCTCTGTGTGTGTCTCTGTGTGTGTCCCTGTGTGTGTCCCTGTGTGTGTCCCTGTGTGTGTCTCTGTGTGTGTCCCTGTGTGTGTCCCTGTGTGTGTCCCTGTGTGTGTCTCTGTGTGTGTCCCTGTGTGTGTCCCTGTGTGTGTCCCTGTGTGTGTCTCTGTGTGTGTCTCTGTGTGAGTTGTTTCTGCTCTCTTAAACGCTGTGCTTTATATCTCGCTGTATTTGTGTGGGTGTGTGTGTGTTGTCCCCATCGCTGTGTCTTTGTCATGTGACTCACGTTAACCCTCTCCCTCTTCCTGTGTTCCATTACCCAGGCTCCTCTGCTCCGCTGGATGGCCACCTGATGGAACTATGTCTGACGGCGGTCAAGTTCGCCCGGAAACAGGGGAACATCGCCCTGGCAACGCGTCTGCTGGGCCAGTGCAGCGAGGGGAGGAGGAGGGGCGGAGGAGGGGTTGAGCTGTGCGTTCAGGCGTCTGTCACTAGCGGGTGCTGTGGGGGAGAAGTGGGGTCCTGAACTACAGATCGAGAAGGCTAAAGTCCTCTGCACCGCAGGTGAGTGTGTGTGTGTGTCTCTGTGTGTGTGTGTGTGTGTGTTTTGGCTTTACTCGTCTTTCTCTTTATTCCTCCCCCAACTCTCTCTCATGCCTCCACCTCTCTCCCCTCTCTCCCCTCCTCTCCCCGTCTCCCCTCCAGGTCAGTCCCTGGTAGCCATGGAGATGTTGAGTTCCTGTGCTCTGTCTTTCTGTCGCTCAGGGAAGTGTGAGCGAGCCGCCTGTCGCTCCGTCCTCACTCTGTGTAAGTAGTGGTTCCACTGTGTCACAAATGGCCCCCTATTCCCTACGTAGGGGCTCTTATTGGGGGTGCAAGGCGTACCAGGGTTGGTACCAGTCTCCCTGTGCATGCTGGGTAATGGATGCCTGATGCTCTGTTCCAACCGTCTGTCTCTGTGTCTGTAGGTAAGTGGCTGCTGGCGGACTGGAAGGACATGACCCCTCAGCTCAAACAGGTGGTGAAGAGGTCAGGGGTCGCCGCCATGCCCCCATCAGCCGGAACATCACAGCCCTGCTGGAGCTACCCCTAGAGGACCAGGGCATGCCCCGAATCACAGCTGAGACCACAGGTAGGACACCCCCCCTCCCTGACCCCTCTTCCTCCAGTCTACCCTACACCCTAACCCCTCTTCCTCCAGTCTACCCTACACCCTACCCCTCTCTCTTTGCCTCTTGTGAGTGTAGGAAAACCGGACTTGATCCCGGAGCAACTCTACCAGTCTGTACCCTAACCCCTACACCCTAACCCCTCTTTTCCTCCAGTCTGTATCCTAACCCCTACACCCTAACCCCTCTCTTCCTCCAGTCTGTACACACTAACCCCTCTCCCTCCAATCTGTACCCTAACCCCTCTTCCTCCAATCTGTACCCTAACCCCTCTTCCTCCAGTCTGTACCCTAACCCCTACACCCTAACCCCTCTCTCTCTCTGCCTCCATAGTGAGTGTGGGTGTAGGAGAACCAGACTTGGTCCTGGGGCAGCTCTACCAGTCTGTACCCTAACCCCTACACCCTAACCCCTCTCTTCCTCCAGTCTGTACCCTAACCCCTACACCCTAACCCTCTCTCTCTCTGCCTCCATAGTGAGTGTGGGGGTAGGAGATCCAGACTTGGTCCTGGGGCAGGTCTACCAGTCTGTACCCTAACCCCTACACCCTAACCCCTCTCTCTCTCTGCCTCCATAGTGAGTGTGGGGGTAGGAGAACCAGACTTGGTCCTGGGGCAGCTCTACCAGTCTGTACCCTAACCCCTACACCCTAACCCCTCTCTTCCTCCAGTCTGTACCCTAACCCCTACACCCTAACCCCTCTCTCTCTCTGCCTCCATAGTGAGTGTGGGGGTAGGAGAACCAGACTTGGTCCTGGGGCAGCTCTACCAGTCTGTACCCTAACCCCTACACCCTAACCCCTCTCTCTCTCTGCCTCCATAGTGAGTGTGGGGGTAGGAGAACCAGACTTGGTCCTGGGGCAGCTCTACCAGTCTGTACCCTAACCCCTACACCCTAACCCCTCTCTCTCTCTGCCTCCATAGTGAGTGTGGGTGTAGGAGAACCAGACTTGGTCCTGGGGCAGCTCTACCAGTCTGTACCCTAACCCCTACACCCTAACCCCTCTCTCTCTCTGCCTCCATAGTGAGTGTGGGTGTAGGAGAACCAGACTTGGTACTGGGGCAGCTCTACCAGTCTGTACCCTAACCCCTACACCCTAACCCCTCTCTCTCTCTGCCTCCATAGTGAGTGTGGGTGTAGGAGAACCAGACTTGGTCCTGGGGCAGCTCTACCAGTCTGTACCCTAACCCCTACACCCTAACCCCTCTCTCTCTCTGCCTCCATAGTGAGTGTGGGTGTAGGAGAACCAGACTTGGTCCTGGGGCAGCTCTACCAGTTGTCCACCAGTCAGGCTCCGGAGGTGGCCAAGTCCTGGGCGGCTCTCGCCAGCTGGGCCTATCGTTGGGGACGGAAGGTGGTCGACAACGCCAGGTACATATTCTGACAGTTGTTGTCACGCAGCAGGTTATCGTGAAACACACATGAATATAGACGTGGTGCGTTCTGTGGTAGAAGCTGATAACATGAATATAGACGTGGTGCGTTCTGTGGTAGAAGCTGATAACATGACGTGGTGCGTTCTGTGGTAGAAGCTGATAACATGAATATAGACGTGGTGCGTTCTGTGGTAGAAGCCGTTGCTGATTAACATTATTTAAAAATTCTTATGCAATGTTTCTCCTCTCTCCTCCCATCTCCCTCTCCTTTCACCTCTCCTCCCCTACGTCCGTCGGTTCCTTACTCCTCCCATCTCCCTCTCCTTTCTCCTCTCTCTCCTCCCATCTCTCTCTCCTTTCTCCTCTCTCTCCTCCCATCTCTCTCTCCTTTCACCTCTCCTCCCCTACGTCCGTCGGTTCCTTACTCCTCCCATCTCCTCTCCTTTCTCCTCTCTCTCCTCCCATCTCTCTCTCCTTTCTCCTCTCTCTCCTCCCATCTCCCTCTCCTTTCACCTCTCCTCCCCTACGTCCGTCGGTTCCTTACTCCTCCCATCTCCCTCTCCTTTCTCCTCTCTCTCCTCCCATCTCTCTCTCCTTTCTCCTCTCTCTCCTCCCATCTCCCTCTCCTTTCACCTCTCCTCCCTACGTCCGTCGGTTCCTTACTCCTCCCATCTCTCTCTCCTTTCTCCTCTCTCTCCTCCCATCTCTCTCTCCTTTCTCCTCTCTCTCCTCCCATCTCCCTCTCCTTTCACCTCTCCTCCCCTACGTCCGTCGGTTCCTTACTCCTCCCATCTCCCTCTCCTTTCTCCTCTCTCTCCTCCCATCTCTCTCTCCTTTCTCCTCTCTCTCCTCCCATCTCCCTCTCCTTTCACCTCTCCTCCCCTACGTCCGTCGGTTCCTTACTCCTCCCATCTCCCTCTCCTTTCTCCTCTCTCTCCTCCCATCTCTCTCTCCTTTCTCCTCTCTCTCCTCCCATCTCCCTCTCCTTTCACCTCTCCTCCCCTACGTCCGTCGGTTCCTTACTCCTCCCATCTCCCTCTCCTTTCTCCTCTCTCTCCTCCCATCTCTCTCTCCTTTCTCCTCTCTCTCCTCCCATCTCCCTCTCCTTTCACCTCTCCTCCCCCTACGTCGTCGGTTCCTTACTCCTCCCATCTCCCTCTCCTTTCTCCTCTCTCTCCTCCCATCTCTCTCTCCTTTCTCCTCTCTCTCCTCCCATCTCCCTCTCCTTTCACCTCTCCTCCCCTACGTCCGTCGGTTCCTTACTCCTCCCATCTCCCTCTCCTTTCTCCTCTCTCTCCTCCCATCTCTCTCTCCTTTCTCCTCTCTCTCCTCCCATCTCCCTCTCCTTTCACCTCTCCTCCCCTACGTCCGTCGGTTCCTTACTCCTCCCATCTCCCTCTCCTTTCTCCTCTCTCTCCTCCCATCTCTCTCTCCTTTCTCCTCTCTCTCCTCCCATCTCTCTCTCCTTTCTCCTCTCTCTCCTCCCATCTCTCTCTCCTTTCACCTCTCCTCCCCTACGTCCGTCGGTTCCTTACTCCTCCCATCTCCCTCTCCTTTCTCCTCTCTCTCCTCCCATCTCTCTCTCCTTTCTCCTCTCTCTCCTCCCATCTCTCTCTCCTTTCTCCTCTCTCTCCTCCCATCTCTCTCTCCTTTCACCTCTCCTCCCCTACGTCCGTCGGTTCCTTACTCCTCCCATCTCCCTCTCCTTTCTCCTCTCTCTCCTCCCATCTCTCTCTCCTTTCTCCTCTCTCTCCTCCCATCTCTCTCTCCTTTCTCCTCTCTCTCCTCCCATCTCTCTCTCCTTTCACCTCTCCTCCCCTACGTCCGTCCGTTCCTTACTCCTCCCATCTCTCTCTCATCTCCTCCCTCCATCCCCCCCAGTCAAGGTGAAGGTGTGCCCTTGCTCCCGGGAGAGAAGAAGGAGATCGAGGAGCTTCTCCCAGAATGCACCAGTGAGGAGGACAAGGAGAACATCTTCAGCATCCTGGGTCAGGCCATGTGTCGACCTGCTGGAATACAGGTGTGTGTGTGTGTGTGCTCATGAGGAATGAATTAGTAACTATTGTTTTAGTATGTCCACCATGACTGTCGTTGCCATGGTGCTCGTACTTTCTCCCGGTGTTCTGAACAGATCGTAGTTCATCCCGGATAGAAGTTTAGAACTGAGTCTACATGGAACTACATAAAAAGAGTTCCAAGAGAACTCCCAATTTGCCGTGCGGCTCTTGGCAGGTCTGGGTTTGGGATTCACCGTCTGCCTGCTCATAACTCTCTCTCTCCCCCCCCCTCTCTCCCCCACCCCCTCCCTCTCTCTCCCCCACCCCTCCCTCTCTCTCCCCCCACCCCCTCCCTCTCTCTCTCTCCCACCCCCCCTCTCTCTCTCCCACCCCCTCTCTCTCTCTCCCCCACCCCCTCTCTCCCACCCCCTCTCTCTCTCTCCCCCACCCCCTCTCTCTCTCTCCCCCACCCCTCTCTCTCTCTCCCCCCCACCCCCTCTCTCTCTCCCCCACCCCTCTCTCTCTCTCTTCCCTCTCTCTCTCTCTCCCCCCACCCCCTCCTCTCTCTCTCTCCCCCACCCCCCCTCTCTCTCTCTCTCCCCACCACCTCCTCTCTCTCTCCCCCACCTCCCCTCTCTCTCTCTCTCCCCCACCCCCTCTCTCTCTCTCCCCCACCCCCCCTCTCTCCCTCCAGGATGAGGACATGGCCCTGCAGCAGGAGGATGAGGAGGAGGATGACATGGTGGATGTGATCTGGAGACAGCTGCTGTCTGCCTGTCCCTGGCTGGAGGAGCAGGGGGAGGTGGAGGGGGTCCAGGGTGGGGGTAGTGGGGTGATGGAGGGTCTAATCCGTGTCTGGAGGAGGGTGGTGGACAGGATCTTCAGTCTCTACAGGGTCTCCTGCGGTGCCTACTTCACCTTCCTCAAACTCAACGCTGGACAGGTGGGTGGAACTCAGTCTCTCTCCAGGGGGGACTGGGACTGGCAGGGGGTACTGGCAGGGCGTACTGGGACTGGCAGGGGGTACTGGCAGGGCGTACTGGGACTGGCAGGGGTACTGGGACTGGCAGGGGGACTGGGACTGGCAGGGGGTACTGGCAGGGCGTACTGGGACTGGCAGGGGGACTGGGACTGGCAGGGGTACGGGCAGGGCGTACTGGGACTGGCAGGGGGTACGGGCAGGGCGTACTGGGACTGGCAGGGGGGGGTACTGGCAGGGCGTACTGGGACTGGCAGGGGGTACTGGCAGGGGGACTGGGACTGGCAGGGGGACTGGGACTGGCAGGGGGACTGGGACTGGCAGGGGGACTGGGACTGGTTAGTCAGGGACTATTTCTATTAGTTCTGTCTAGTTAATCTGTCTGGGAGCCCTACGAGTTCTGTCCAGTTAATCTGTCTGGGAGCCCTACGAGTTCTGGCCAGTTAATCTGTCTGGGAGCCCTACGAGTTCTGTCCAGTTAATCTGTCTGGGAGCCCTACGAGTTCTGTCTAGTTAATCTGTCTGGGAGCCCTACGAGTTCTGTCTAGTTAATCTGTCTGGGAGCCCTACGAGTTCTGTCTAGTTAATCTGTCTGGGAGCCCTATGAGTTCTGTCTAGTTAATCTGTCTTGGAGCCCTACGAGTTCTGTCCAGTTAATCTGTCTGGGAGCCCTACGAGTTCTGTCTAGTTAATCTGTCTGGGAGCCCTATGAGTTCTGTCTAGTTAATGTGTCTGGGAGCCCTACGAGTTCTGTCCAGTTAATGTGTCTGGGAGCCCTACGAGTTCTGTCCAGTTAATCTGTCTGGGAGCCCTACGAGTTCTGTCCAGTTAATGTGTCTGGGAGCCCTACGAGTTCTGTCCAGTTAATCTGTCTGGGAGCCCTACGAGTTCTGTCCAGTTAATCTGTCTGGGAGCCCTACGAGTTCTGTCCAGTTAATGTGTCTGGGAGCCCTACGAGTTCTGTCCAGTTAATGTGTCTGGGAGCCCTACGAGTTCTGTCCAGTTAATGTGTCTGGGAGCCCTACGAGTTCTGGCCAGTTAATGTGTCTGGGAGCCCTACGAGTTCTGGCCAGTTAATGTGTCTGGGAGCCCTACGAGTTCTGGCCAGTTAATGTGTCTGGGAGCCCTACGAGTTCTGGCCAGTTAATGTGTCTGGGAGCCCTACGAGTTCTGTCGACAAGATGAATGTTAAAGTAGAATTGATGTTTTTCTTCTCGGTATTGCTATTCACTTGACTGTTTCTATTCATCTAGAACTTGAGAAAGTTTGGGATGTTGTAGGAAGATGCCTTCTCTTATAGCCTTGTCCCTTTCCCTGCATCTCTCCCATCCATCCATCCATCCATCTCTTCCTCCATCCCTCCATGTCTCTCTTCTTCCTCCCTCAGGTTCCCATCGATGAGGATGACCCCAAGCTGCTGCTGACCAATCAGAACAGCAAGCAGAGTAACGATGATATCATCGTCATGGCGACGCTGCGGTTGCTACGGCTGCTGGTGAAGCACGCCGGGGAGCTGAGGGAGGGGCTTGAGCTTGGGCTCGCCTCAACCCCCACCGCCCCCTGGAGAGGTAACACACACAGACCCCCACTGACCCCTAGAGAGGTAACACACTGACCCCCACTGGCCCCTAGAGGGGTAACACACTGACCCCCACTGGCCCCTAGAGATGTAACACACACTGACCCCCACTGGCCCCTAGAGAGGTAACACACACAGACCCCCACTGGCCCCTAGGGAGGTAACACACTGACCCCCACTGGCCCCTAGAGAGGTAACAAACACTGACCCCCACTGGCCCCTAGAGAGGTAACACACTGACCCCCACTGGCCCCTAGAGATGTAACACATACTGACCCCACTGGCCCCTAGAGAGGTAACACACACAGACCCCCACTGGCCCCTAGGGAGGTAACACACTGACCCACACTGGCCCCTGGAGAGGTAACACACTGACCCCACTGGCCCCTGGAGGGGTAATACACTGACCCCACTGGCCCCTAGAGCTAAAACACACTGACCCCCACTGGCCCCTAGGAGGTAACACACTGACCCCACTGGCCCCTAGGGAGGTAACACACTGACCCCCACTGGCCCCTAGGGAGGTAACACACTGACCCCCACTGGCCCCTAGGGAGGTAACACACTGACCCCCACTGGCCCTTGGAGAGGTAACACACTGACCCCCACTGGCCCCTAGGGGGTAACACACTGACCCCCACTGGCCCCTGGAGAGGTAACACACACTGACCCCCACTGGCCCCTAGAGCTAAAACATACTGACCCCCACTGGCCCCTGGAGAGGTAAAACACACTGACCCCCACTGGCCCCTGGAGGGGTAACACACTGGCCCCTGAGGGGTAACACACCTAGACCCCCACTGGCCCCTGGAGAGGTAACACACAGACCCCCACTGGCCCCTGGAGAGGTAACACACAGACCCCCACTGGCCCCTGGAGAGGTAACACACTGACCCCCACTGGCCCCTGGAGGGTTAACACACTCAGACCCAGAGGGAGCTCTATATTTCTCTGAAGGCTCCTGTTAGACTCTAGAAAGGAATGAATATTTAATAAACTGACATTCTAGTGTCAGACCTAGAACACATAATGGAGAGATCATCTACAGTTAGTTGAGACCTTTCCTGCCTCTCCTGTCTCCTGCTAAGTCAACCCCTCTCCCCCCACCCAGCTGTTCTCTCTCCTGTCTCCTGCTAATTCAACCCCTCTCCCCTCCAGCTGTTCTCTCTCCTGTCTCCTGGTAATTCAACACCTCTCCCCCTCCAGCTGTTCTCTCTCCTGTCTCCTGCTAATTCAACCCCTCTCCCCTCCAGCTGTTCTCTCTCTCCTGTCTCCTGCTAATTCAACCCCCTCTCCTCCAGCTGTTCTCTCTCTCCTGTCTCCTGCTAATTCAACCCTCTCTCCTCCCCTCTCCCCTCCAGGCATCATCCTCCAGCTGTTCTCTCTCCTGTCTCCTGCTAATTCAACCCCTCTCCCCTCCAGCTGTTCTCTCTCCTGCTAATTCAACCCCTCTCCCCTCCAGGCATCATCCCCCAGCTGTTCTCTCGTCTGAACCATCCAGAGGCTTACATCAGACAGAGTATCTGTAGTCTGCTGTGTCGCGTTGCCCAGGACTCACCACACCTCATCCTGTACCCTGCTATAGTCGGATCACTGTCTCTGGGAGGAGAGGCCCAGCACGCAGGTACACACACTAGAGGTCGACCGATTTAATTCGGGCCGATTTAGAGTTTTTTAATAACAATCGGTAAATGGTATTTTTGGACACCGATTCTGGCCGGTTACATTGCACTCCACGAGGAGACTGTGTGGCAGGATTGACCACCTGTTGCGCGAGTGCAGCAAGGAGCCAAGGTAAGTTGCTAGCTGGCATTAAACTTACTTTATAAAAAACAATCTTCACATAATCACTAGTTAACTACACGTGGTTGATGATATTACGAGTGTAACTAGCTTGTCCTGCGTTGCATATAATTAATGCGGTGCCTGTTAATTTATCATCGAATCATCGAAGCCTACTTCGCCAAATGGGTGATGATTTAACAAAAGCGCATTTGTGAATAAAAGCACAATCGTTGCACAAATGTACCTAAACATCAATGTCCCTCACGATAAACATCAATGTCCCTCACGATAAACATCAATGTCCCTCACGATAAACATCAATGTCCCTCACGATAAACATCAATGTCCCTAAACATCAATGTACCTCACGATAAACATCAATGTCCCTCACGATAAACATCAATGTCCCTCACGGTAAACATCAATGTACCTAAACATCAATGTACCTCACGATAAACATCAATGTCCCTAAACATCAATGTCCCTAAACATCAATGTCCCTCACGATAAACATCAATGTCCCTCACGATAAACATCAATGTCCCTCACGATAAACATCAATGTCCCTAAACATCAATGTCCCTCACGATAAACATCAATGTCCCTCACGATAAACATCAATGTCCCTCACGATAAACATCAATGTCCCTCACGATAAACATCAATGTCCCTCACGATAAACATCAATGTCCCTCACGATAAACATCAATGTCCCTCACGATAAACATCAATGTCCCTCACGATAAACATCAATGTCCCTAAACATCAATGTCCCTAAACATCAATGTCCTCACGATAAACATCAATGTCCTCACGATAAACATCAATGTCCCTCACGATAAACATCAATGTCCCTCACGATAAACATCAATGTCCCTCACGATAAACACCAATGTCCCTCACGATAAACATCAATGTCCCTCACGATAAACATCAATGTCCCTCACGATAAACATCAATGCCTTTCTTAAAATCAATACACACAAGAATATATATTTTTTTAAACCTGCATTTTTAGTTAAAATAAATTCACGTTAGCAGGCAATATTAACTAGATAAATTGTCACTTCTCTTGCGTTCTGTGCAACAGAGTCAGCATCAACAACAGTTAGGAGCGAGGAGAGGGACGGAAGCTATACTGTTACATTGGCAATACTATATAGTGCCTATAAGAACATCCAATAGTCAAAGGGATATGAAATACAAATGGAAGAGAGAAATGGCCCTATAATTACTTTAACTACAACCTTAAACTTCTTACCTGGGAATATTGAACCACCAGCTTTCATATGTTCTCATGTTCTGAGCAAGGAACTTAAACGTCAGCTTTCTTACATGGCACATATTGCACTTTTACTTTTTTAAACCTTCTCCGACATTGTGTTTTTGCATTATTTAAACCAAATTGTCTCAACTCGCCATAACATCTTTGTCTCCCAGGAAACAAGCTCCCGTCGGCCCTGCCCACCTTCCTGGGCAGCATGCAGGGGAGGGGCTGTGTGAGGAAGGGAGGGGACACTGGGCAGTAACCCCGCCTCCCAGGAGGAAGATGGGCGGGGTGAGGAGTTTCCTGCACTGTGTTCCAGCCAGGACCAGGCCATGATGCATGACTGCTACAGCAAGATAGTGGACAAGCTGTCTGCAGCCAACCCCACTATGGTGTTACAGGTAAACACTTCCCCTACCACAACCCCACTATGGTGTTACAGGTAAACACTTCCCCCTACTGCAGCCAACCCCACTATGGTGTTACAGGTAAACACTTCCCCCTACTGCAGCCAACCACATTATGGTGTTACAGGTAAACACTTCCCCCTACCACAACCCCACTATGGTGTTACAGGTAAACACTTCCCCCTACTGCAGCCAACCCCACTATGGTGTTACAGGTAAACACTTCCCCCTACTGCAGCCAACCCCACTGTGGTGTTACAGGTAAACACTTCCCCCCTACTGCAGCCAACCCCACTATGGTGTTACAGGTAAACACTTCCCTCTACTGCAGCCAAACACATTATGGTGTTACAGGTAAATACTTCCCCCTACCACAACCCCACTATGGTGTTATAGGTAATTATACCTCCCCCTACTGCTGATGTTACAGCTAAATGCTTCTCCTCATTACTGGTGTTACAGTTAATTATGTCCCCCCTAGTCCTAGCTAGGCTCCCCACTCATGCTGCACATAATTATACCCTCTTGAATAATGTTACGTGGCGTGTAGAGGTTTTTGAAATGGTGACTGAGTGTACTGTCCTTACTGGGGTACAACTGTTTCCAAACTAGAGGAGATCAATTATCTTTTATTTATTTAATTATCGTTGAACTGGCTATTTAACACCATCCGGCATTCAGAGAAAGTGACCTTTCCTCAGTTCACTGATATATATATATATATATATATACACAACGTTATTGGTGATAATATGGTGCAAACCCTCATGTCCAATATGCTGTTTTCAAAGCTTGATTGTCACCAATAAGTTTTAATTCACTGGGTTAAATGGCTTTGTCTTTCCCTCTGCGAACTGACTGCATCTCCGTGGGCTGCGTGTCCGTCCTGGGGAGGTCCAGATGTTAGAGGGAGAGCTTCCTGTGCCAACCACGTGTGACTCTGTGTGTGTCTGTGGGTCCCCAGGTCCAGATGCTAGTGGGAGAGCTTCCTGTGCTAACCACATGTGACTGTGTGTCTGTCTGTGGGTCCCCAGGTGCAGATGCTAGTGGGAGAGCTTCCTGTGCTAACCACATGTGACTCTCTGTGTGTCTGTCCGTGGGTCCCCAGGTCCAGATGCTAGTGGGAGAGCTTCCTGTGCTAACCACATGTGACTCTGTGTGTGTCCGTCCGTGGGTCCCCAGGTCCAGATGCTAGTGGGAGAGCTTCCTGTGCTAACCACATGTGACTGTGTGTCTGTCCGTGGGTCCCCAGGTCCAGATGCTAGTGGGAGAGCTTCCTGTGCTAACCACATGTGACTCTGTGTGTCTGTCCGTGGGTCCCCAGGTCCAAATGCTAGTGGGAGAGCTTCCTGTGCTAACCACGTGTGACTCTCTGTGTGTCTGTCCGTGGGTCCCCAGGTCCAGATGCTAGTGGGAGAGCTGCGGCGCGTGACTCTGCTGTGGGATGAGTTGTGGCTGGGCGTCCTGCAGCAGCAACACATGCACGTCCTGCGCAGGATCCAACAGCTGGAGGACGAGGTCAAGAGAGTACAGAACAACAACACACTACGCAAGTGAGTCACACACACACACACACACACACACACACACACACATACACACACACACACACACACACACACACACACACACACACACACACACACACACACACACACACACACACACACACACACACACATACACACATACACACACACACTACTAGGGTACACACTACGCAAGTGAGTCACACACACACACACACACATACACACATACACACACACACTACTAGGGTACACACTACGCAAGTGAGTCACACACACACACACACACACACACACACACATACACACACACTACTAGGGTACACACACTACGCAAGTGAGTCACACACACACACACACACTACACACACACACACACACACACACACACACACTACTAGGGTACACACTACGCAAGTGAGTCACACACACACACACACACACACACACACACACACACACACACACACACACACACACACACACACTACTAGGGTACACACTACGCAAGTGAGTCGCTCGCACGCACTACTAGTGTACACACTACGCAAGTGAGTCGCTCGCACGCACGCACTACTAGGGTACACACTACGCAAGTGAGTCACACACTACTAGGGTACACACTGGTAGGGCACACACTGGTAGGGCACACACTGGTAGGGCACACACTGGTAGGGCACACACTGGTAGGGCACACACTGGTAGGGCACATGCTACTAGGGCACGCGCTACTAGTCCCTGTCTCAGGTACTGGGTAGCCTCGGCTACCAGAGGTTAGTCCCTGTCTCGGGTACTGGGTAGCCTCAGCTACCAGAGGTTAGTCCCTGTCTCGGGTACTGGGTAGCCTCAGCTACCAGAGGTTAGTCCCTGTCTCGGGTACTGGGTAGCCTCGGCTGCTAGAGGTCATGGGTTTCGTTCTGACCCTCTGCACTTCTCACTCGCTAACTATACAACACTGTCCTGTCTCAACGTGTATGTTTTAACCTCAGTCAAAGGGACATAGATGAACAGTGTGTCTCCTCTGTCAGGGAGGAGAAGGTGGCCATCATGTGTGAGAAGCACTCCGCTCTGATGCGTCCCGTGGTGTTCGCTCTGGACCACGTGAGGAGCATCACCACGACGCCCGCCGAGACCCCCCACGAGACCTGGTTCCAGCAGACCTACGGGGACGCCATCACCTCGGCCCTGGAGAGACTGAAGAGCCCTCACAACCCGGCCAACCCGGCCAGCAGCTGGGTCCCGTTCAAACAGGTAGGACCAGGACCGTGGGGGGGGTTTGATGTTTCTATGTTAAAGGGAGATGTTTCTATGTTAAAGGGAGATGTTTCTATGTTAAAAGGCAGATGTTTCTATGTTAAAAGGCAGATGTTTCTATGCTAAAGGGAGATGTTTCTATGTTAAAGGCAGATGTTTCTATGTTAAATGGAGATGTTTCTATGTTAAATGGAGATGTTTCTATGTTAAATGGAGATGTTTCTATGTTAAATGGAGATGTTTCTATGTTAAAGGGAGATGTTTCTATGTTAAAGGGAGATGTTTCTATGTTAAAGGGAGATGTTTCTATGCTAAAGGGAGATGTTTCTATGTTAAATGGAGATGTTTCTATGTTAAAGGGAGATGTTTTTATGTTAAATGGAGATGTTTCTATGTTAAATGGAGATGTTTCTATGTTAAATGGAGATGTTTCTATGTTAAATGGAGATGTTTCTATGTTAAATGGGAGATGTTTCTATGTTAAAGGGAGATGTTTCTATGTTAAAGGGAGATGTTTCTATGTTAAAGGGAGATGTTTCTATGTTAAAGGGAGATGTTTCTATGTTAAAGGAGATGTTTCTACGTTAAAGGCAGATGTTTCTACGTTAAAGGCAGATGTTTCTACGTTAAAGGCAGATGTTTCTATGTTAAAGGCAGATGTTTCTACGTTAAAGGCAGATGTTTCTATGTTAAAGGCAGATGTTTCTATGTTAAAGGCAGATGTTTCTATGTTAAAGGAGATGTTTTAAAGGCAGATGTTTCTATGTTAAAGGCAGATGTTTCTATGTTAAAGGCAGATGTTTCTATGTTAAAGGGAGATGTTTCTATGTTAAAGGGAGATGTTTCTATGCTAAATTGAGATGTTTCTATGTTAAATGGAGATGTTTCTATGTTAAATGGAGATTTTTCTATGTTAAATGGAGATTTTTCTATGTTAAAGTTAAAGGGAGATGTTTCTATGTTAAAGGGAGATGTTTCTATGTTAAAGGCAGATGTTTCTATGTTAAAGGCAGATGTTTCTATGTTAAAGGGAGATGTTTCTATGTTAAAGGCAGATGTTTCTATGTTAAAGGCAGATGTTTCTACGTTAAAGGGAGATGTTTCTACGTTAAATTGAGATGTTTCTACGTTAAATTGAGATGTTTCTACGTTAAATGGAGATGTTTCTACGTTAAAGGGAGATGTTTCTACGTTAAAGGGAGATGTTTCTATGTTAAAGGGAGATGTTTCTATGTTAAAGGGAGATGTTTCTATGTTAAAGGGAGATGTTTCTATGTTAAAGGGAGATGTTTCTATGTTAAAGGGAGATGTTTCTATGTTAAAGGGAGATGTTTCTATGTTAAAGGGAGATGTTTCTATGTTAAAGGGAGATGTTTCTATGTTAAAGGGAGATGTTTCTATGTTAAATGGAGATGTTTCTATGTTAAAGGGAGATGTTTCTATGTTAAAGGGAGATGTTTCTATGTTAAAGGCAGATGTTTCTATGTTAAAGGCAGATGTTTCTATGTTAAAGGCAGATGTTTCTATGTTAAAGGCAGATGTTTCTATGTTAAAGGCAGATGTTTCTATGTTAAAGGCAGATGTTTCTATGTTAAAGGCAGATGTTTCTATGTTAAAGGGAGATGTTTCTATGTTCTGATCCTAGATCTGTGTTTAGTTTTAGGGGATTGAAGACCCCTTTAAGATTAGGGTTGGGGGAAGGGAAGCTGATCCTAGATCTGTGTTCAGGGTAAACTTGGTCCGTGTCTGTGTGTGAAGGTGCTTTTTGTTTCTGTGAGTGTCCAATGTATCTGAAACCTTTTTAAAATGTATACCGTACTTTTTTTATTGAAGTGGATTTAAATGAAAGTTTTAAATTGTCTCCTAGATCATGCTGAGTCTCCAGCAGAGGGCTCAGAAGAGGACCAGCTATCTGCTGCGTCTGGACCACATCAGCCCCCGCCTGGCTGCCATGGCGACCACTGAGATGGCGTTGCCGGGCGAGGTGTCGGCAACGGACGCGTTGACCATCCAAAGTGTTGGCAACACCATCACCATCCTGCCGACCAAGACCAAACCCAAGAAACTACACTTCCTGGGCTCCGACGGACGCAACTACCCTTACCTCTTCAAAGGTAGAGACCACACACACACACACACGATTAACGCAACTACCCTTACCTCTTCAAAGGTAGAGACACACACACACACACACACACACACACACACACACACACACACACACACACACACACACACACACACATGATTAACGCAACTACCCTTACCTCTTCAAAGGTAGAGACCACACACACACACACATGATTAACGCAACTACCCTTACCTCTTCAAAGGTAGAGACCACACACACACACACATGATTAACGCAACTACCCTTACCTCTTCAAAGGTAGCGACCACACACACACACACACGATGAACGCAACTACCCTTACCTCTTCAAAGGTAGAGACACACACACACACACACACACGATGAACGCAACTACCCTTACCTCTTCAAAGGTAGAGACCACACACACACACACACACACACACACACATGATTAACGCAACTACCCTTACAGGTAGAGACCACACACACACACACATGATTAACGCAACTACCCTCTCTTCAAAGGTAGCGACCACACACACACACACGATTAACGCAACTACCCTTACCTCTTCAAAGGTAGCGACCACACACACACACAATGAACGCAACTACCCTTACCTCTTCAAAGGTAGAGACCACACACACACACACACACACACACATGATTAACGCAACTACCCTTACCTCTTCAAAGGTAGAGACCACACACACACACACATGAACGCAACTACCCTTACCTCTTCAAAGGTAGAGACCACACACACACACACACACACACACACACACACACACACACACACACATGATTAACGCAACTACCCTTACCTCTTCAAAGGTAGAGACCACACACACACACACATGATTAACGCAACTACCCTTACCTCTTCAAAGGTAGCGACCACACACACACACACACACACACACACACACACACACACACACACACACACACACACACACACACACACACACACACACACACACACACACACGATGAACGCAACTACCCTTACCTCTTCAAAGGTAGCGACCACACACACACACACACACACACACACACACACACACACACGATGAACGCAACTACCCTTACCTCTTCAAAGGTAGCGACCACACACACACACACACACACACACACACACACACACACACACACGATGAACGCAACTACCCTTACCTCTTCAAAGGTAGCGACCCCACACACACACACACACACACACACACACACACACACACGATGAACGCAACTACCCTTAACTCTTCAAAGGTAGCAACCACACACACACACACACACACACACACACGATGAACGCAACGCAACTACCCTTACCTCTTCAAGGGTAGCGACCCACACACACACACACACACACACACACACACACACACACACACGATGAACGCAACTACCCTTAACTCTTCAAAGGTAGCAACCACACACACACACACACACACACGATGAACGCAACTACCCTTACCTCTTCAAAGGTAGCGAACACACACACACACACGATGAACGCAACTACCCTTACCTCTTCAAAGGTAGCGAACACACACACACACACGATGAACGCAACTACCCTTACCTCTTCAAAGGTAGCGAACACACACACACACACGATGAACGCAACTACCCTTACCTCTTCAAAGGTAGCGAACACACACACACACACACACGATGAACGCAACTACCCTTACCTCTTCAAAGGTAGCGACCACACACACACACACACATGATGAACCAACTACCCTTACCTCTTCAAAGGTAGCGACCACACACACGATGAACGCAACTACCCTTACCTCTTCAAAGGTAGCGAACACACACACACACACGATGAACGCAACTACCCTTACCTCTTCAAAGGTAGCGACCACACACACACACACATGATGAACGCAACTACCCTTACCTCTTCAAAGGTAGCGAACACACACACACACACGATGAACGCACTACCCTTACCTCTTCAAAGGTAGCGACCACACACACACACACACACGATGAACGCAACTACCCTTACCTCTTCAAAGGTAGCGAACACACACACACACACGATGAACGCAACTACCCTTACCTCTTCAAAGGTAGCGAACACACACACACACACACGATGAACGCAACTAGCCCTACCTCTTCAAAGGTAGCGACCACACACACACACACACACACACGATGAACGCAACTAGCCCTACCTCTTCAAAGGTAGCGAACACACACACACACACACGATGAACGCAACTACCCTTACCTCTTCAAAGGTAGCGACCACACACACACACACATGATGAACGCAACTACCCTACCTCTTCAAAGGTAGCGACCACACACGATGAACGCAACTACCCTACCTCTTCAAAGGTAGCGACACACACACACACACATGATGAACGCAACTACCCTTACCTCTTCAAAGGTAGCGACCACACACACACACACACACTCCTACACACACACACACACACATGATGAACGCAACTACCCTTACCTCTTCAAAGGTAGCGACCACACACACACACACACACACACACACACACACACACACACACACACACACACACACACACACACATGATGAACGCAACTAGCCCTACCTCTTCCAGACAGAACAACCTCCAGGCAGACGACCAGCAGGAATAGAAGTCTGAACCTAATTCTCCTCTCTCCTCCTAACTCTACCTCCTTCCTCCTCTCTCTCCCTCCCTCTCCTCTCTCCTCCTAACTCTACCTCCTTCCTCCTCTCTCTCCCTCCCTCTCCTTTCTCCTCCTAACTCTACCTCCTTCCTCCTCTCTCTCCCTCCCTCTCCTCTCTCCTCCTAACTCTACCTCCTTCCTCCTCTCTCTCCCTCCCTCTCCTCTCTCCTCCTAACTCTACCTCCTTCCTCCTCTCTCTCCCTCCCTCTCCTCTCTCCTCCTAACTCTACCTCCTTCCTCCTCTCTCTCCCTCCCTCTCATCTCTCCTCCTAACTCTACCTCCTTCCTCCTCTCTCTCCCTCCCTCTCCTCTCTCCTCCTAACTCTACCTCCTTCCTCCTCTCTCTCCCTCCCTCTCCTCTCTCCTCCTAACTCTACCTCCTTCCTCCCTCTCTCTCCCTCCCTCTCCTCTCTCCTCCTAACTCTACCTCCTTCCTCCCTCTCTCCCTCCCCCCTCCTCTCTCCTCCTAACTCTACCTCCTTCCTCCTCTCTCTCCCTCCCTCTCCTCTCTCCTCCTAACTCTACCTCCTTCCTCCTCTCTCTCCCTCCCTCTCCTCTCTCCTCCTAACTCTACCTCCTTCCTCCTCTCTCTCCCTCCCTCTCCTCTCTCCTCCTAACTCTACCTCCTTCCTCCTCTCTCTCCCTCCCTCTCCTCTCTCCTCCTAACTCTACCTCCTTCCTCCTCTCTCTCCCTCCCTCTCCTCTCTCCTCCTAACTCTACCTCCTTCCTCCTCTCTCTCCCTCCCCCTCCTCTCTCCTCCTAACTCTACCTCCTTCCTCCTCTCTCTCCCTCCCTCTCCCTCTCTCCTCCTAACTCTACCTCCTTCCTCCTCTCTCTCCCTCCCTCTCCTCTCTCCTCCTAACTCTACCTCCTTCCTCCTCTCTCTCCCTCCCTCTCCTTTCTCCTCCTAACTCTACCTCCTTCCTCCTCTCTCTCCTTTCTCCTCCTAACTCTACCTCCTTCCTCCTCTCTCTCCCTCTTTCAGGTCTGGAGGACCTCCACCTAGATGAGCGAATCATGCAGTTCCTTTCCATAGTCAACACCATGTTCACCAAGGTAACATCATTGATCGATCATTTAAAATACGAGGCTGGTCCAGCCAGAGACAACACAGAGTACAGGGTATGGGGTCCTGTGCTGGTCCAGCCAGAGACAACACAGAGTACAGGGTATGGGGTCCTGTGCTGGTCCAGCTAGAGACAACACAGAGTACAGGGTATGGGGTCCTGTGCTGGTCCAGCCAGAGACAACACAGAGTACAGGGTATGGGGTCCTGTGCTGGTCCAGCCAGAGACAACACAGAGTACAGGGTATGGGTCCTGTGCTGGTCCAGCTAGAGACAACACAGAGTACAGGGTATGGTGTGCTGGTCCAGCTGGTCCAGCCAGAGACAACACAGAGTACAGGGTATGGGGCCTGTGCTGGTCCAGCTAGAGACAACACAGAGTACAGGGTATGGGGGCCTGTGCTGGTCCAGCTAGAGACAACACAGAGTACAGGGTATGGGGCCTGTGCTGGTCCAGCCAGAGACAACACAGAGTACAGGGTATGGGGGCCTGTGCTGGTCCAGCCAGAGACAACACAGAGTACAGGGTATGGGGTCCTGTGCTGGTCCAGCTAGAGACAACACAGAGTACAGGGTATGGGGTCCTGTGCTGGTCCAGCCAGAGACAACACAGAGTACAGGGTATGGGTCCTGTGCTGGTCCAGCCAGAGACAACACAGAGTACAGGGTCCTGGGGCCAGAGACAACACAGAGTACAGGGTATGGGGGCCTGTGCTCGTCCAGCCAGAGACAACACAGAGTACAGGGTATGGGGCCTGTGCTGGTCCAGCCAGAGACAACACAGAGTACAGGGTATGGGGCCTGTGCTGGTCCAGCTAGAGACAACACAGAGTACAGGGTATGGGGTCCTGTGCTGGTCCAGCTAGAGACAACACAGAGTACAGGGTATGGGGTCCTGTGCTGGTCCAGCTAGAGACAACACAGAGTACAGGGTATGGGTCCTGTGCTGGTCCAGCCAGAGACAACACAGAGTACAGGGTATGGGTCCTGTGCTGGTCCAGCCAGAGACAACACAGAGTACAGGGTATGGGGCCTGTGCTGGTCCAGCTGGAGACAACACACAGAGTACAGGGTATGGGGTCCTGTGCTGGTCCAGCTAGAGACAACACAGAGTACAGGGTATGGGGTCCTGTGCTCGTCCAGCTAGAGACAACACAGAGTACAGGGTATGGGTCCTGTGCTGGTCCAGCCAGAGACAACACAGAGTACAGGGTCCTGTGCTCGTCCAGCCAGAGACAACACAGAGTACAGGGTATGGGGGCCTGTGCTGGTCCAGCCAGAGACAACACAGAGTCCACAGGGTAGGGGGGCCTGTGCTGGTCCAGCCAGAGACAACACAGAGTACAGGGTATGGGGGCCTGTGCTGGTCCAGCCAGAGACAACACAGAGTACAGGGTATGGGGCCTGTGCTGGTCCAGCCAGAGACAACACAGAGTACAGGGTATGGGGGCCTGTGCTGGTCCAGCCAGAGACAACACAGAGTACAGGGTATGGGGCCTGTGCTGGTCCAGCTAGAGACAACACAGAGTACAGGGTATGGGTCCTGTGCTGGTCCAGCTAGAGACAACACAGAGTACAGGGTATGGGTCCTGTGCTGGTCCAGCCAGAGACAACACAGAGTACAGGGTATGGGTCCTGTGCTGGTCCAGCTAGAGACAACACAGAGTACAGGGTATGGGTCCTGTGCTGGTCCAGCTAGAGACAACACAGAGTACAGGGTATGGGGCCTGTGCTGGTCCAGCCAGAGACAACACAGAGTACAGGGTATGGGGCCTGTGCTGGTCCAGCTAGAGACAACACAGAGTACAGGGTATGGGGCCTGTGCTGGTCCAGCTAGAGACAACACAGAGTACAGGGTATGGGGTCCTGTGCTGGTCCAGCTAGAGACAACACAGAGTACAGGGTATGGGGTCCTGTGTAGTTCAACTGTGAATAAATACACCAAACATTAAAAAAATATATTTTAAAAAGATTTAACAAATAATAGAAGTAGTAAAATAGGTGATTAAACCTGAAGGCTTGTTCCAGTAATATTAACTGCTGCTGGGAAAGACGGGCTGTTTCATGTGGTCGTACGACTGCTGCTGTTGTCTACAGAGCATAACTCTGTTCTCCTCTAGGTGAACCAGCAGGAACGCCCCCATTTCCACGCACGCCACTACTCCGTCACCCCGCTGGGGACGCGCTCAGGACTCATCCAATGGGTGGACGGCGCCACGCCGCTCTTCGGCCTCTACAAGCGCTGGCAGCAGAGAGAGGCCGTGCTGCAGGCTCAGAAGGTAATGGTTGTGAGGGTGGAGGTGTGTGTGTGTGTGGGTGATATATTGTAGGAACTTGCTCTGTGAATGTGTAGAGCTCAATTACATTCAACATTGAAACTATGGCAATGCCAGGCACTTTGTTGGGCCTTGAGTTCTGTCTGTACTCATCTCTCATCACTTTCTGTCTCTCGCTCCTCCCCCAGGCCCAGGATTCGTTCCAGCAGCAGCCCCAGCCCCTCCCTCTGGTTCCACGGCCCAGTGAGCTCTACTACAGCAAGATAGGCCCCGCCCTGAAGGGGGTGGGGCTCAGCCTGGATGTTTCGCGGCGCGATTGGCCGCTCAGCGTGATGAGGGATGTGCTTAAGGAGCTGATGGCGTCCACGCCCCCTAACCTGCTGGCCAAAGAGCTGTGGTGCTCCTGTACCACGTCTAGCGAGTGGTGGAGGGTCACACAGGTGAGCTGGGGGTCAAAGGTCAAACAGGGTTTACTGTCAGTCAGTCAAGGGTTAGAGGTCACACAGGTTGTGTGGCTGCTTCTTCCTCGTATCCTTTCCTTCATCTGCACTGATGTGAAAACAACTGATGTGAAAACAACTGATCTGAAAACAACTGATCTGAAAACAACTGATCTGAAAACAACTGATCTGAAAACAACTGATGTGAAAACAACTGATCTGAAAACAACTGATCTGAAAACAACTGATCTGAAAACAACTGATCTGAAAACAACTGATCTGAAAACAACTGATCTGAAAACAACTGATCTGAAAACAACTGATCTTTGAAAACAACTGATCTGAAAACAACTGATCTGAAAACAACTGATCTGAAAACAGCTGATCTGAAAACAACTGATCTGAAAAAACTGATGTGCTGATCTGAAAACAACTGATCTGAAAACAACTGATCTGAAAACAGCTGATCTGAAAACAACTGATCTGAAAACAACTGATCTGAAAACAACTGATCTGAAAACAACTGATCTGAAAACAACTGATCTGTGATGTGAAAACAACTGATCTGAAAACAACTGATGTGAAAACAACTGATCTGAAAACAACTGATCTGAAAACAACTGATCTGAAAACAACTGATCTGAAAACAACTGATCTGAAAAGATGGCTTAACTAAGACTGGATACAGGATCCACTCATAGAGTTGGATAAAGGACTCATCTTTGTAGATCTGTTAATTTCCATACTAAAAGGTCCCTCTATCTTACTCTATGGATTCACCTCTATCGGGCCTCCCGGGTGGCGCAGTGGTCTAGGGCGGAGCCACCAGAGACTCTGGTTTCATGTCCAGGCTCTGTCGACAGCCGGCCGCGACCGGGAGGTTCATGGGGCGACGCGTCGTCCGGGTTAGGGAGGGTTTGGCCTGTAGGGTTGTCCTTGTCTCATCGCGCACCAGCGACTCCTGTGGCGGGCCGGGTGCAGTGCACGCTGACCAAGGTTGCCAGGTGCACGGTGTTTCCTCCGACACATTGGTGCGGCTGGCTTCCGGGTTGGATGCGCGCTGTGTTAAGAAGCAGTGCGGTTTGGTTGGGTTGTGTATTGGAGGACGCATGACTTTCAACCTTCGTCTCTCCCGAGCCCCTACGGGAGTTGTAGCGATGAGACAAGATAGTAATTACTAACAACAATTGGATACCACGAAGTTGGGGGGTAAAATGTAAAAAATAAAAGGTCCTCTATCTTCCTCTATGGATCCACCTGACTCGTGCAGATGAAGGAAAGGAAGCCATTTTGGACTAATGCTTGGGAAGTGGAGACGTCAACAAATGTCAAATTAAACCTTACTGGTGGCTAATTAATGGGAAATGAACGCTCCTCTTCTTCCTCCTCTCCTTCCTCCTCTTCTTCTTCCTGCCACAGTCCTACGCCAGGTCCACTGCTGTGATGTCTATGGTGGGCTACATCATTGGCCTCGGCGACCGTCACCTTGACAACGTGCTGATTGATATGACGACGGGAGAGGTGGTGCACATCGACTACAACGTCTGCTTCGAGAAAGGTAAATAAATAGTTCTATTCTGAGGTTTGAACGAGCAGCGACCCTCCTGGTTTAGACAGGTTTCACTGCTCTTTGTCCTGCTGATGTTTCTCTGTGGATTTCACTGCTGTTTGTCCTGCTGATATGTGTGTTTGGTGTGATGTTCTCTCTCTCCTCTGTGTGTGTGTGTGTGTGTGTGTGTGTGTGTGTGTGTGTGTGTGTGTGTGTGTGTGTGTGTGTCTGTGATGATCTCTCTCTGTGTGATTGTGATGATTCTCTCTGTGTGTGTCTGTGTGTGATGTTTCTCTCTGTGATGTTTCTCTGTGTGATGTTTCTCTGTGTGTGTGTGTGTGTGATGTTTCTCTGTGTGTGTGTGATGTTTTCTCTGTGTGTGTGATGTTTCTCTCTGTGTGTGTGTGATGTTTCTCTCTGTGTGTGTGTGTGATGTTTCTCTCTGTGTGTGTGATTCTTCTCTCTGTGTGTGTGTGATGTTTCTCTGTGTGTGTGTGTGTGTGATGTTTCTCTCTCTGTGTGTGTGATGTTTCTCTGTCTGATTCTCTGTGTGATGTGATTCTCTCTGTGTGTGTGATGATTCTCTCTGTGTGTGTGATGATTCTCTCTGTGTGTGTGATGTTTCTCTCTGTGTGTGTGATGATTCTCTCTCTCTGTGTGTGTGATGTTTCTCTCTCTGTGTGTGTGATGTTTCTCTCTCTCTGTGTGTGTGATGTTTCTCTCTGTGTGTGTGATGTTTCTCTCTGTGTGTGTGATGTTTCTCTCTCTGTGTGTGTGATGACAGTCTTCTCTCTCTGTGTGTGTGATGTTTTCTCTCTCTCTGTGTGTGTGACTTCTCTCTGTGTGTGTGATTCTCTCTCTCAACTGTGTGTGTGATGATTCTCTCTGTGTGTGTGTGATGATTCTCTCTCTGTGTGTGTGTGATGATTCTCTCTGTGTGTGTGTGTGATGATTCTCTCTCTCTGTGTGTGTGTGATGTTTCTCTCTCTGTGTGTGTGATGATTCTCTCTGTGTGTGTGTGATTCTCTCTGTGTGTGTGATGATTCTCTCTGTGTGTGTGATGATTCTCTGTGTGTGTGTGTGTGATGATTCTCTCTCTGTGTGTGTGATGATTCTCTCTCTGTGTGTGTGATGATTCTCTCTCTCTGTGTGTGTGATGATTCTCTCTGTGTGTGTGATGATTCTCTCTGTGTGTGTGATGTTTCTCTCTGTGTGTGTGTGTGGATGATTCTCTCTGTGTGTGTGTGTGATGACTCTCTGTGTGTGTGATGATTCTCTCTCTGTGTGTGTGATGATTCTCTCTGTGTGTGTGTGTGATGATTCTCTGTGTGTGTGTGATGATTCTCTCTGTGTGTGTGTGATGATTCTCTCTGTGTGTGTGATGATTCTCTCTCTGTGTGTGATGATTCTCTCTGTGTGTGTGATGTTTCTCTCTGTGTGTGTGATGTTTATCTCTGTGTGTGATGTTTCTCTCTGTGTGTGATGTTTCTCTCTGTGTGTGTGATGTTTCTCTCTCTGTGTGTGATGATTCTCTCTCTCTGTGTGTGGTCTCCAGGGAAGAGCCTGCGTGTACCAGAGAAAGTGCCGTTCCGTATGACCCACAACATCGAGACGGCCCTGGGAGTCACTGGGGTGGAGGGCATCTTCAGACTATCCTGTGAACAGGTACTAACTAGTGGAACAGTCTCCTGTCAACAGGTACTAAGCTAGTGGAACAGTCTCCTGTCAACAGGTACTAGCTAGTGGAACAGTCTCAGACTGTCCTGAACAGGTACTAACTAGTGGAACAGTCTCCTGTGAACAGGTACTAGCTAGTGGAACAGTCTTCACTGTCCTGTGAACAGGTACTAACTAGTGGAACAGTCTCCTGTGAACAGGTACTAGCTAGTGGAACAGTCTCCTGTGAACAGGTACTAACTAGTGGAACAGTCTCCTGTGAACAGGTACTAACTAGTGGAACAGTCTCCTGTGAACAGGTACTAACTAGTGGAACAGTCTCCTGTGAACAGGTACTAACTAGTGGAACAGTCTCCTGTGAACAGGTACTAACTAGTGGAACAGTCTCCTGTGAACAGGTACTAACTAGTGGAACAGTCTCCTGTGAACAGGTACTAACTAGTGGAACAGTCTCCTGTGAACAGGTACTAACTAGTGGAACAGTCTCCTGTGAACAGGTACTAACTAGTGGAACAGTCTCCTGTGAACAGGTACTAACTAGTGGAACAGTCTCCTGTGAACAGGTACTAACTAGTGGAACAGTCTCCTGTGAACAGGTACTAACTAGTGGAACAGTCTCCTGTGAACAGGTACTAACTAGTGGAACAGTCTCCTGTGAACAGGTACTAACTAGTGGAACAGTCTCCTGTGAACAGGTACTAACTAGTGGAACAGTCTCCTGTGAACAGGTACTAGCTAGTGGAACAGTCTCCTGTGAACAGGTACTAGCTAGTGGAACAGTCTCCTGTGAACAGGTACTAACTAGTGGAACAGTCTCCTGTGAACAGGTACTAACTAGTGGAACAGTCTCCTGTGAACAGGTACTAACTAGTGGAACAGTCTCCTGTGAACAGGTACTAACTAGTGGAACAGTCTCCTGTGAACAGGTACTAACTAGTGGAACAGTCTCCTGTGAACAGGTACTAACTAGTGGAACAGTCTCCTGTGAACAGGTACTAACTAGTGGAACAGTCTCCTGTGAACAGGTACTAACTAGTGGAACAGTCTCCTGTGAACAGGTACTAACTAGTGGAACAGTCTCCTGTGAACAGGTACTAACTAGTGGAACAGTCTCCTGTGAACAGGTACTAACTAGTGGAACAGTCTCCTGTGAACAGGTACTAACTAGTGGAACAGTCTCCTGTGAACAGGTACTAACTAGTGGAACAGTCTCCTGTGAACAGGTACTAACTAGTGGAACAGTCTCCTGTGAACAGGTACTAACTAGTGGAACAGTCTCCTGTGAACAGGTACTAACTAGTGGAACAGTCTCCTGTGAACAGGTACTAACTAGTGGAACAGTCTCCTGTGAACAGGTACTAACTAGTGGAACAGTCTCCTGTGAACAGGTACTAACTAGTGGAACAGTCTCCTGTGAACAGGTACTAGCTAGTGGAACAGTCTCCTGTGAACAGGTACTAACTAGTGGAACAGTCTCCTGTGAACAGGTACTAACTAGTGGAACAGTCTCCTGTGAACAGGTACTAACTAGTGGAACAGTCTCCTCTGAACAGGTACTAACTAGTGGAACAGACTCCTGTGAACAGGTACTAACTAGTGGAACAGTCTCCTGTCAACAGGTACTAACTAGTGGAACAGTCTCCTGTGAACAGGTACTAACTAGTGGAACAGTCTCCTGTGAACAGGTACTAACTAGTGGAACAGTCTCCTGTGAACAGGTACTAACTAGTGGAACATTTCGGAGACTCTTCTGTGTCAGCTGTGGTGCCTTGGGTGACGTTAAGCTAATTTGTCTGCTGTTGATCACCTCAAACTTCACTTACAACTTCGTCTTGTTTACCTCTAAACATTTCTAAAACGTTCCTGACACATTTAAAGACATTCCTGAAATGTTTTTAAAAAATGTTAAGTTTCTGAAACATGCAAATCATATTCTAATCTTCTCTTTTCTGATTGGTCAGGTGGTCCAGATGATGCTAACCTCTCCCTTTGATTGGTCAGGTGGTCCAGATCTTCTCCTTTGATTGGTCAGGTGGTCCAGATGATGCTAACCTCTCCTCTTTGATTGGTCAGGTGGTCCAGATGATGCTAACCTCTCCTCTTTGATTGGTCAGGTGGTCCAGATGATGCTAACCTCTCCTCTTTGATTGGTCAGGTGGTCCAGATGATGCTAACCCTCTCCTCTTTGATTGGTCAGGTGATTCAGATGATGCGTCGTGGGCGGGAGACGCTGCTGACCCTGCTGGAGGCGTTTGTGTACGACCCTCTGGTGGACTGGACGGCCGGGGGGGAGGTGGGCTTCGCCGGGGCCGTGTACGGAGGGGGGGGGCAGCAGGCGGAGAACAAGCAGAGCAAGAGGGAGATGGAGAGAGACATCACACGCTCCCTCTTCTCTTCCCGCGTGGCTGAGATCAAGGTGAGCAGGGGAGACGGAGGCACATCCAGCTCTCTGTCTGTCTGAAATGACACTCTGTTCCTTGTAGAGGTCGTCCTGTATGTTGTGGATGGAGCACCACATCACCTGTCGTTCCCCTTACCAGATGTTCTGAAATGACCAGGCCACTGACATCTTCCCTCCTTCACTACCTCCTTCCTTCACTACCTCCTTCCTTCACTACCTCCTTCCTTCACTACCTCCCTCCTTCACTACCTCCCTCCTTCACTACCTCCCTCCCCCTTCACTACCTCCCTCCTTCCTTCACTCCCTCCCTCCTTCACTACCTCCTCTCCTTCCTTCACTTCCTTCACTACCTCCCTCCTTCCTTCACTACCTCCCTCCCCTTCACTACCTCCTCCTTCACTACCTCCTCCTTCCTTCACTACCTCCCTCCTTCACTACCTCCTTCCTTCACTACCTCCCTCCTTCCTTCACTACCTCCCTCCTTCACTACCTCTCCTTCCTTCACTACCTCCTCCTTCCTTCACTACCTCCTCCTTCCTTCACTACCTCCCCTTCCTTCACTACCTCCCTCCCTCCTTCACTACCTCCCTTCACTACCTCCTTCACTACTACCTCCTTCCTTCACTACCTCCCTCCTTCCTTCACTACCTCCCTCCTCCTTCACTACCTCCTTCCTTCACTACCTCCCTCCTTCCTTCACTACCTCCCTCCTTCCTTCACTACCTCCCTCCTTCCTTCACTACCTCCCTCCCTCCTTCACTACCTCCCTCCCTCCTTCACTACCTCCTTCCTTCACTCCCTCCCTCCTTCACTACCTCCCTCCTTCCTTCACTACCTCCCTCCTTCACTCCCTCCTTCCTTCCCTACCTCCTTCCTTCACTACCTCCTTCCTTCACTCCCTCCTTCCTTCCTCCCTCCTTCACTCCCTCCTCCTTCACTACCTCCTTCCTTCACTACCTCCCTCCTTCCTTCACTACCTCCCTCCTTCCTTCACTACCTCCCTCCTTCCTTCACTACCTCCCTCCTTCCTTCACTACCTCCCTCCTTCCTTCACTACCTCCCTCCTTCCTTCACTACCTCCCCTTCCTTCACTACCCCTCCTTCCTTTCTCCCTCCTTCCTTCACTACCTCCCTCCTTCACTACCTACCTCCTTCCTACCTCCTACCTTCCCTCCTTCCTTCACTACCTCACCCTCCTTCCTTCACTACCTCCTCCTTCACTACCTCCTTCCTTCACACCTCCCTCCTTCACTACCTCCCTCCTCACTGACCTCCTTCCTTCACTAACCGTCAGGAGATGTTGGGGTCCTCCCCAGGTGGAGGGGGCAGTACCTACCTCCTTCCTGCAGAAGCTGCTCCTCCAGGGGACAAGATGACCACCAAGATCCTGGAGGAAATACCTTCCTGGAGGGGGCCTTCACTACCTCCTCCCAGACCTTCCTTCACTACCTAACCCTCTCCCTTGACCTCCCTCCCCAGACCACCTCATCCTTCCCTGGAACACAGGTCTGTTACACCTCCTGACCTTCTAACCCCAGACCACCTCTAACCCACACCCACCTCTGTTACACCTCCCTGGGACACAGTTATGTAACCCCTGACTCTAACCCCAGACCACCTCACTACCACCCTGGAACACAGTTATGTAACCCCTGACCTCTAACCCCAGACCATCCTTACTCACCCTGGAACACAGTTATGTAACCCTGACCTCTAACCCCAGACCATCTCTTTCTACTCACCCTGGAACACAGTTATGTAACCCTGACCTCTAACCGTGAGGACCATGTTGGGGGTCCTCACCCTGGATCACAGTTAGGACCCCTGACCTCAGAACCCCAGACCAGATCATACTCAGATCCTGGAACACAGTTATGAACCCTGGACCTCTGAACCCCAGACCACCTCATACTCACCCTGGAACACAGTTATGTAACCCCTGACCTCTAACCCCAGACCACCTCATACTTACCCTGGAACACAGTTATGTAACCCCTGACCTCTAACCCCAGACCACATCATACTTACCCTGGAACACAGGTCTGTTACACTCCTGACCTCTAACCCCAGACCACCTCATACTTACCCTGGAACACAGGTCTGTTACACTCCTGACCTCTCACCCCAGACCACCTCATACTTACCCTGGAACACAGGTCTGTTACACTCCTGACCTCTAACCCCAGACCATCTCATACTCACCCTGGAACACAGTTATGTGACCTCTAACCCCAGACCACCTCATACTCACCCTGGAACACAGTTATGTAACCTCTGACCTCTTGCAGAGGGAGGTGTTCAGACCCAGGGTTCTGATCAGGAAGTTGGTCACAATGCAACACTGATTAGAAGCTCTTGAACATGGCCCCTCTCTCTCTCCGTAGGTACACAGAGCTCTGTATGTGATTTTTCTCCCCTCTCCCCCCCACCAGGTACTCTGAACACACCCAGCTAGCATCTCGTCAGCGTACCGTCCAGGAGTTGATCCAGGGGAAGCAGGGGACCTGGACCAGTGGATGTCCCAGTACCAAGCAGCCTTCAGCAGCCTGGAGGCCACACAGCTGGCCAGTCTACTGCAGGACATCAGCAGTCACATAGACCTGGGTTAGTGTCTGTAGAGGTGGGAGAGGGGGTTCTGTCTGGCCAGTCTACTGCAGGACATCAGCAGTCACATAGACCTGGGTTAGTGTCTGTAGAGGTGGGAGAGGGGGTTCTGTCTGGCCAGTCTACTGCAGGACATCAGCAGTCACATAGACCTGGGTTAGTGTCTGTAGAGGTGGGAGAGGGGGTTCTGTCTGGCCAGTCTACTGCAGGACATCAGCAGTCACATAGACCTGGGTTAGTGTCTGTAGAGGTGGGAGAGGGGGTTCTGTCTGGCCAGTCTACTGCAGGACATCAGCAGTCATATAGACCTGGGTTAGTGTCTGTAGAGGTGGGAGAGGGGGTTCTGTCTGGCCAGTCTACTGCAGGACATCAGCAGTCATATAGACCTGGGTTAGTGTCTGTAGAGGTGGGAGAGGGGGTTCTGTCTGGCCAGTCTACTGCAGGACATCAGCAGTCACATAGACCTGGGTTAGTGTCTGTAGAGGTGGGAGAGGGGGTTCTGTGTCTGGTTCCAGCTGGCCAGTCTACTGCAGGACATCAGCAGTCATATAGACCTGGGTTAGTGTCTGTAGAGGTGGGAGAGGGGGTTCTGTCTGGCCAGTCTACTGCAGGACATCAGCGGTCATATAGACCTGATTAATTAACCTTCTATCTCTTCTTCCCTCCCCCAGGTCCTCCCAGCTACGTCCCGGCCACAGCCTTCCTGCAGAACGCCGGCCAGGCCCACCTAATCAGCCAGTGCGAGGGCCTGGAGGCTGAGTTGGGCTCCCTGCTGCAGCAGCGCCGTGGGGCCCTGCGAGGCTGTCTGGAGCAGCTGCACAGCTATGCCACTGTGGCTCTGCTGTACCCGCGGGCCGTGCTGCTGCGCCACAGGGCCCACCTCTGGAAACAGTGGCTGGAAGAGCTGCTCTGTGACATGACTGTTGACCACTGCCAGCAGATCTCCAGACAGTGAGTTGGAGTGGACACATGCTGGCTTTCTCCTCTCCTCTCTTTCTTGCCATCTTTCCTTCTCATTCCTCATTTTCTCTGTCTGTCTCTGTCTGTCTCTGTCTGTCTCTGTCTGTCTCTGTCTGTCTCTGTCTGTCTCTGTCTGTCTCTGTCTGTCTCTCCTCTCTCCTCTGTCTCTGTCTGTCTCTCTCTGTCTCTGTCTGTCTGTCTCTGTCTGTCTGTCTCTGTCTGTCTCTGTCTGTCTGTCTGTCTCTGTCTGTCTCTGTCTGTCTCTGTCTCTCTCTGTCTGTCTCTGTCTGTCTCTGTCTGTCTCTGTCTGTCTCTGTCTGTCTCTGTCTGTCTCTGTCTGTCTCTGTCTGTCTCTGTCTGTCTCCTCTCTTCTCTCTCCTGTCTCTCTCTCCTGTCTCTCTCGCTCTTTCTCTCTAATATTTTATTATTTTCATTAAATGGACAGTTATTTTATCAATCTGTGCTCTACCTTCCTCTCCAAACGTCCCTCCCTCCAGGTATGAGGTCCAGTTTGCCCCCCAGCCTCCCCTTGCGTCGTGCCAGTTCCTGTCCAGCGTTGAGCTGGCCCTGCAGCACCAGGCGTCAGAGACCAACACGCGTGTCCTGCGCCAGGCGGAGCGTGTCAAGGCCGAGGGAGCCACGGTCCACGCGTGTGAAGAACAGCTGCAGGAGATCGAGCGTTGCATCAGTGTGTTCCTCCTAGAGAACCCAGAGCAGGGCTCTCTCAGCCTGGCCACCATCATCTCATCAGCCCTCTGCACCCTCACCAGGTCTGTCTGGCTGGCTGTGTGCTGGGGATAGACGTGGGTGGGTGGGGATAGACGTGGGTGGCTGGGGATAGACGTGGGTGGCTGGGTGCTGGGGTTGGGACGTGGGTGGCTGGGGATAGACGTGGGTGGGTGGGTGGGGATAGCGTGGGTGCTGGGGTTAGACGTGGGTGGCTGGGGTTAGACGTGGGTGGGTGTGGCTGGGGATAGACGTGGGTGGCTGGGGTTAGACGTGGGTGGGTGTGTGCTGGGGATAGACGTGGGTGTGTGTGCTGGGGATAGACGTGGGTGGGTGTGTGCTGGGGTTAGACGTGGGTGGCTGGCTGTGTGGGGATAGACGTGGGTGGCTGGCTGTGTGCTGGGATAGACGTGGGTGGCTGGGGATAGACGTGGGTGGCTGGGGATGTGCGTGGGTGGCTGGCTGTGTGCTGGGGTTAGACGTGGGTGGCTGTGTGCTGGGGATAGACGTGGGTGGCTGTGTGCTGGGGATAGACGTGGGTGGGTGGGTGTGCTGGGGATAGACGTGGGTGGCTGGCTGTGTGCTGGGGATAGACGTGGGTGGGTGGGGATAGACGTGGGTGGCTGGCTGTGTGCTGGGGATAGACGTGGCTGGCTGTGTGCTGGGGTTAGACGTGGCTGGCTGTGTGCTGGGGATAGACGTGGGTGGCTGTGTGCTGGGGATAGACGTGGGTGGCTGTGTGCTGGGGATAGACGTGGGTGGGCTGTGTGCTGGGGATAGACGTGGGTGGCTGGCTGTGTGCTGGGGATAGACGTGGGTGGCTGTGTGCTGGGGATAGACGTGGCTGGCTGTGTGCTGGGGATAGACGTGTGGCTGGTGTGTGCTGGGGATAGACGTGGCTGTGTGTGTGCTGGGGATAGACGGGGTGTGTGTGTGCTGGGGTTAGACGTGGGTGGGTTGGTGTGCTGGGATAGACATGGGTGGCTGGCTGTGTGCTGGGGATAGATGGTGGGTGGGTGTGTGGATCCCCGAGACCAACCTAGTGGTTGAGGGAGCAACTAGTGTTCCTGATGTCTTGTGGCAGGTGTGTGTGGTGGGGGGTGTAACTGTGTCTGGTCCCCCTCAGGCGTAACCTGGTGATGGAAGGGGTGTAACTGTGTGTCTGGTCCCCCTCAGGCGTAACCTGGTGATGGAAGGGGTGTAACTGTGTGTCTGGTCCCCCTCAGGCGTAACCTGGTGATGGAAGGGGTGTAACTGTGTGTCTGGTCCCCTCAGGCGTAACCTGGTGATGGAAGGGGTGTAACTGTGTGTCTGGTCCCCTCAGGCGTAACCTGGTGATGGAAGGGGTGTAACTGTGTGTCTGGTCCCCTCAGGCGTAACCTGGTGATGGAAGGGGGTGTAACTGTGTGTCTGGTCCCCCTCAGGCGTAACCTGGTGATGGAAGGGGGTGTAACTGTGTGTCTGGTCCCCCTCAGGCGTAACCTGGTGATGGAAGGGGGTGTAACTGTGTGTCTGGTCCCCCTCAGGCGTAACCTGGTGATGGAAGGGGGTGTAACTGTGTGTCTGGTCCCCCTCAGGCGTAACCTGGTGATGGAAGGGGGTGTAACTGTGTGTCTGGTCCCCCTCAGGCGTAACCTGGTGATGGAAGGGGGTGTAACTGTGTGTCTGGTCCCCCTCAGGCGTAACCTGGTGATGGAAGGGGGTGTAACTGTGTGTCTGGTCCCCCTCAGGCGTAACCTGGTGATGGAAGGGGTGTAACTGTGTGTCTGGTCCCCCTCAGGCGTAACCTGGTGATGGAAGGGGTGTAACTGTGTGTCTGGTCCCCCTCAGGCGTAACCTGGTGATGGAAGGGGTGTAACTGTGTGTCTGGTCCCCTCAGGCGTAACCTGGTGATGGAAGGGGTGTAACTGTGTGTCTGGTCCCCCTCAGGCGTAACCTGGTGATGGAAGGGGGTGTAACTGTGTGTCTGGTCCCCCTCAGGCGTAACCTGGTGATGGAAGGGGGTGTAACTGTGTGTCTGGTCCCCCTCAGGCGTAACCTGGTGATGGAAGGGGGTGTAACTGTGTGTCTGGTCCCCTCAGGCGTAACCTGGTGATGGAAGGGGGTGTAACTGTGTGTCTGGTCCCCCTCAGGCGTAACCTGGTGATGGAAGGGGGTGTAACTGTGTGTCTGGTCCCCCTCAGGCGTAACCTGGTGATGGAAGGGGGTGTAACTGTGTGTCTGGTCCCCCTCAGGCGTAACCTGGTGATGGAAGGGGGTGTAACTGTGTGTCTGGTCCCCCTCAGGCGTAACCTGGTGATGGAAGGGGTGTAACTGTGTGTCTGGTCCCCCTCAGGCGTAACCTGGTGATGGAAGGGGTGTAACTGTGTGTCTGGTCCCCCTCAGGCGTAACCTGGTGATGGAAGGGGTGTAACTGTGTGTCTGGTCCCCCTCAGGCGTAACCTGGTGATGGAAGGGGTGTAACTGTGTGTCTGGTCCCCCTCAGGCGTAACCTGGTGATGGAAGGGGGTGTAACTGTGTGTCTGGTTCCCCTCAGGACGTTAACCCTCAGACATGGTGCACCTAATATCTAACCTGGTGATGGAAGGGGGTGTAACTGTGTGTCTGGTCCCCCTCAGGCGTAACCTGGTGATGGAAGGTTGGGTGTAACTGTCTAGTCTGGTCCCCCTCAGACATGTAGGACATGGCGACCTGGTGATGGAAGGGGTGTAACTGTGTGTCTGGTCCCCCTCAGGCGTAACCTGGTGATGGAAGGGGTGTAACCTGTGTCTGGTCCCCCTCAGGCGTAACCTGGTGATGGAAGGGGTAATAACTGTGTGTCTGGTCCCCTCAGGCGTAACCTGGTGATGGAAGGGGTGTAACTGTGTGTCTGGTCCCCTCAGGCGTAACCTGGTGATGGAAGGGCGGCGGCGGCGGGGGGCAGCTGGTAGAGTTACTCTCGCGACGGGGCCTGGTTCCTGGAGGAGCTGTGTTCCACACCTAATATACTATCTCGTTGGTCCAGCTGCTGGGACAGTGTCATATACCTCCCACACGACCTGGACTGCCCTCTAGACAGACCGCCCAGATATCTACCTGGCCAACCTAATATACACCTGTCTAGACAGGTACGGTGTAATGGGGTGCACTATCTACATACAGGACGTGTGTGTGTGTGTGTGTGTGGTGAGGATAGAATGTGTGTATATACTATCTAGAGGATGTGACACCTAATATACTATCTAGACAGGACATGTTGACACCTAATATACTATCTACAGACATACAGGACATGTTGACCCTAATATACTCTAGAATATACTATCTAGACATACAGGACATGTTGACACCTAATATACTATCTAGACATACAGGACATGTTGACACCTAATATACTATCTAGACATACAGGACATGTTGAAACCTAATATACTATCTAGACATACAGGACATGTTGACACCTAATATACTATCTAGACATACAGGACATGTTGACACCTAATATACTATCTAGACATACAGGACATGTTGACACCTAATATACTATCTAGACATACAGGACATGTTGACACCTAATATACTATCTAGACATACAGGACATGTTGACACCTAATATACTATCTAGACATACAGGACATGTTGACACCTAATATACTATCTAGACATACAGGACATGTTGACACCTAATATACTATCTAGACATACAGGACATGTTGACACCTAATATACTATCTAGACATACAGGACATGTTGACACCTAATATACTATCTAGACATACAGGACATGTTGACACCTAATATACTATCTAGACATACAGGACATGTTGACACCTAATATACTATCTAGACATACAGGACATGTTGACACCTAATATACTATCTAGACATACAGGACATGTTGACACCTAATATACTATCTAGACATACAGGACATGTTGACACCTAATATACTATCTAGACATACAGGACATGTTGACACCTAATATACTATCTAGACATACAGGACATGTTGACACCTAATATACTATCTAGACATACAGGACATGTTGACACCTAATATACTATCTAGACATACAGGACATGTTGACACCTAATATACTATCTAGACATACAGGACATGTTGACACCTAATATACTATCTAGACATACAGGACATGTTGACACCTAATATACTATCTAGACATACAGGACATGTTGACACCTAATATACTATCTAGACATACAGGACATGTTGACACCTAATATACTATCTAGACATACAGGACATGTTGACACCTAATATACTATCTAGACATACAGGACATGTTGACACCTAATATACTATCTAGACATACAGGACATGTTGACACCTAATATACTATCTAGACATACAGGACATGTTGACACCTAATATACTATCTAGACATACAGGACATGTTGACACCTAATATACTATCTAGACATACAGGACATGTTGACACCTAATATACTATCTAGACATACAGGACATGTTGACACCTCATATACTATCTAGACATACAGGACATGACACCTAATATACTATCTAGACATACAGGACATGTTGACACCTAATATACTATCTAGTACAGGACTCAATAGTATCTATCTAGACCCCCGGGGTTCACATTGAGTTTTTTCCCCTAGCACCACACAAATGACCAACTTATCAAGCTTTGATTATTTGAACTGGCTGTGTAGTGCTAGGGGGAAACCTGTAAAGGTGTACACAGAGGGGGCCCCAGGACCGAGTTTGTGAAACCCTGGGTTAGAGGACAACATGTAGGAGACCAGAGAGATACATTTTGAAGTGTTGCGTTGTGGTGAAAGTGGGTCTCTAACTTGGGAAGTGTAACAGAACCCCTCACCAATGTTATCAGAATGACGTTGTCCACCTTTACTGGTCCGCTTGTCTTTCTGGCTGATCTCTCTCTCCTTCCTTCCTTCCTTCCTTCCTTCCTTCCTTCCTTCCTTCCTTCCTTCCTTCCTTCCTTCCTTCCTTCCTTCCTTCCTTCCTTCCTTCCTTCCTTCCTTCCTTCCTTCCTTCCTTCCTTCCTTCCTTCCCTCCTTCCTCCCCTCCCTCCTTCCTTCCTCCCCTCCTTCCCCTCCTTCCTCCCCTCCCCTGTTCCCTCCCTCTCCCTCCCTCCCTCCCCTCCCCTCCCCTCTCTCCCTCCCAGGAGCTGAACACTAACTTCCGTCAGATCATCTTCCCGGAGGCTCTACGCTGCATGTTGAAGGGCGAGGCCACCCTGGAGACCATGCTGTCGGAGCTGGACCTCTTAGTGGAGCAGTGTGCAGACGGGGTCTCCCTGCAGGGGCTGGCCGACGCCCTGCACACACACCTCCGCAGCGCCGCCATGGGCCTGGAGCACGAAGCGGACACACAGTGTCTCCACATCACCAGGTTAGAACAGGGGAACAGACAGGCAGTAGGGTTCGTGTTAATTGGTTATGTTATATTTCAGGATGTTGTGGGCCCAGTACTGGGAACAGACAGGCAGTAGGGTTCATGTTAATTGGTTATGTTATATTTCAGGATGTTGTGGGCCCAGTACTGGGAACAGACAGGCAGTAGGGTTCATGTTAATTGGTTATATTATATTTCAGGATGTTGTGGGCCCAGTACTGGGAACAGACAGGCAGTAGGGTTCGTGTTAATTGGTTATATTATATTTCAGGATGTTGTGGGCCCAGTACTGGGAACAGACAGGCATTAGGGTTCGTGTTAATTGGTTATATTATATTTCAGGATGTTGTGGGCCCAGTACTGGGAACAGACAGGCAGTAGGGTTCGTGTTAATTGGTTATATTATATTTCAGGATGTTGTGGGCCCAGTACTGGGAACAGACAGGCATTAGGGTTCGTGTTAATTGGTTATATTATATTTCAGGATGTTGTGGGCCCAGTACTGGGAACAGACAGGCAGTAGGGTTCGTGTTAATTGGTTATGTTATATTTCAGGATGTTGTGGGCCCAGTACTGGGAACAGACAGGCAGTAGGGTTCGTGTTAATTGGTTATGTTATATTGCAGGATGTTGCGGGCCCAGTACTGCCAGCTGATGCAGCCTCCAGGGGCCAGTATGGACACCGTGGGACAGGACTCTCCTAAGATGTCCGCCGGTCAGATGCTGCTGGTGGCCTTCGATGGCATGTTTGCTCAGCTAGAGACCGCCTTCGGGCAGCTCACAGAGAAGGTAACACACCTACTTCCTCAATGTCCTCACTCTTTCGCAATCTCTTTCCTCTCTCAGCCTCTCTTTCTCAATCTCTTTCCCCTCTCTCACCCTCTCTCTTTCTCAATCTCTTTCCCATCTCTCACCCTCTCTCTTTCTCAATCTCTTTCCCCTCTCTCAGCCTCTCTCTTTCTCAATCTCTTTCCTCTCTCACCCCTCTCTCTTTCTCAATCTCTTTCCCCTCTCTCACCCTCTCTCTTTCTCAATCTCTTTCCCCTCTCTCACCCTCTCTCTTTCTCAATCTCTTTCCTCTCTCACCCTCTCTCTTTCTCAAGCTCTTTCCTCTCTCAGCCTCTCTCTCTCTCAATCTCTTTCCTCTCTCACCCTCTCTCTTTCTCAATCTCTTTCCTCTCTCAGCCTCTCTCTTTCTCAATCTCTTTCCTCTCTCACCCTCTCTCTTTCTCAAGCTCTTTCCTCTCTCAGCCTCTCTCTTTCTCAATCTCTTTCCTCTCTCACCCTCTTTTTCTCACTCATCTTAAACTCATCTTTGTCTTGTTATTCCTCTTCACTCCACATTCCATTTGTTTGTCACTTTTATCTCAGGCTATTCCTTTCTTCTCACCCTCCCGTCTCTCAACGATGTTATTCAAATATATATATATATATTATTCCTCTTCACTCCACATTCCATTTGTTTGTCACTTATCTCAGGCTATTCCTTTCTTCTCACCCTCCCGTCTCCCTACGATGTTATTCCTCTTCACATTCCATTTGTTTGTCACTTATCTCAGGCTATTCCTTTCTTCTCACTCCCTCCCGTCTCTCAACGATGTTATTCCTCTTCACTCCACATTCCATTTGTTTGTCACTTTTATCTCAGGCTATTCCTTTCTTCTCACTCCCTCCCGTCTCCCTACGATGTTATTCCTCTTCACTCCACATTCCATTTGTTTATCACTTTTATCTCAGGCTATTCCTTTCTTCTCACTCCCTCCCGTCTCTCAACGATGTTATTCCTCTTCACTCCACATTCCATTTGTTTGTCACTTATCTCAGGCTATTCCTTTCTTCTCACCCTCCCGTCTCCCTACGATGTTATTCCTCTTCACATTCCATTTGTTTGTCACTTATCTCAGGCTATTCCTTTCTTCTCACTCCCTCCCGTCTCTTAACGATGTTATTCCTCTTCACTCCACATTCCATTTGTTTGTCACTTTTATCTCAGGCTATTCCTTTCTTCTCACTCCCTCCCGTCTCTCAACGATGTTATTCCTCTTCACATTCCATTTGTTTGTCACTTATCTCAGGCTATTCCTTTCTTCTCACTCCCTCCCGTCTCTTAACGATGTTATTCCTCTTCACTCCACATTCCATTTGTTTGTCACTTTTATCTCAGGCTATTCCTTTCTTCTCACTCCCTCCCGTCTCCCTACGATGTTATTCCTCTTCACTCCACATTCCATTTGTTTATCACTTTTATCTCAGGCTATTCCTTTCTTCTCACTCCCTCCCGTCTCTCAACGATGTTATTCCTCTTCACTCCACATTCCATTTGTTTATCACTTTTATCTCAGGCTATTCCTTTCTTCTCACTCCCTCCCGTCTCTCAACGATGTTATTCCTCTTCACTCCACATTCCATTTGTTTGTCACTTATCTCAGGCTATTCCTTTCTTCTCACCCTCCCGTCTCTCAACGATGTTATTCCTCTTCACTCCACATTCCATTTGTTTATCACTTTTATCTCAGGCTATTCCTTTCTTCTCACTCCCTCCCGTCTCTCATCGATGTTATTTCCTCTCCTCTCTAGATGATTTCCATGGAGGTGCCGCCGGCGTGGCGGAAGGTGGATGTGATGCGTGAGGCGCGGGCGGCCCAGGTCCATTTCTTCCACAGCGGTCCTCACAGACATGTTCTGGAGGAGATCTTCTTCCTCAAGAGACTCCAAACCATCAGGGAGTTTTTCAGGCTGTGTGGATCCTTCGCTCAGACACTCTCTGGTGAGAATACTGATGGCTTTATAGTCTCTCTGTGTGGATCCTTCGCTCAGACACTCTCTGGTGAGAATACTGATGGCTTTATAGTCTCTCTGTGTGGATCCTTCACTCAGACACTCTCTGGTGAGAATACTGATGGCTTTATAGTCTCTCTGTGTGGATCCTTCGCTCAGACACTCTCTGGTGAGAATACTGATGGCTTTATAGTCTCTCTGTGTGGATCCTTCGCTCAGACACTCTGGTGAGAATACTGATGGCTTTATAGTCTCTCTGTGTGGATCCTTCGCTCAGACACTCTCTGGTGAGAATACTGATGGCTTTATAGTCTCTCTGTGTGGATCCTTCGCTCAGACACTCTGGTGAGAATACTGATGGCTTTATAGTCTCTCTGTGTGGATCCTTCGCTCAGACACTCTCTGGTGAGAATACTGATGGCTTTATAGTCTCTCTGTGTGGATCCTTCACTCAGACACTCTCTGGTGAGAATACTGACTTTATAGTCTCTCTGTGTGGATCCTTCACTCAGACACTCTCTGGTGAGAATACTGATGGCTTTATAGTCTCTCTGTGTGGATCCTTCACTCAGACACTCTCTGGTGAGAATACTGATGGCTTTATAGTCTCTCTGTGTGGATCCTTCACTCAGACACTCTCAGACACTCAGAGTGTAGAGGCGGCAGGGTAGCCTAGTGGTTAGAGTGTAGAGGCGGCAGGGTAGCCTAGTGGTTAGAGTGTAGAGGCGGCAGGGTAGCCTAGTGGTTAGAGTGTAGAGGCGGCAGGGTAGCCTAGTGGTTAGAGTGTAGAGGCGGCAGGGTAGCCAAGTGGTTAGAGTGTAGAGGCGGCAGGGTAGCCAAGTGGTTAGAGTGTAGAGGCGGCAGCGTAGCCTGGTGGTTAGAGTGTAGAGGCGGCAGGGTAGCCTGGTGGTTAGAGTGTAGAGGCGGCAGGGTAGCCTGGTGGTTAGAGTGTAGAGGCGGCAGGGTAGCCTGGTGGTTAGAGTGTAGAGGCGGCAGGGTAGCCTAGTGGTTAGAGTGTAGGTGGCGGCAGGGTAGCCTAGTGGTTAGAGCGTTGGACTAGTAACCGAAAGGTTGCAAGTTCAAATCCCCCAGCTGACAAGGTACAAATCTGTCGTTCTGCCCCTGAACAGGCAGTTAACCCACTGTTCCTCGGCCGTCATTGAAAATAAGAATTTGTTCTTAACTGACTTGCCTAGTTAAATAAAGGTCAAAATAAATCAAAACAGATACTTATCAGGATATTATTATTGACAATATATCGTACCGTTTTGACAATTGCTAGTTGACTGTTCCTGCTCCAGAACTCCAGGATGTTCTCTCAGCTTGTTCTCCAACTGTCTAAAATGGAGCCAGTTGGTTTTCAGCACCGCTATCTCCATGGCTTCTTCTCCACGGCTTCTGTCTCCATGGCTTCTGTCTCCATGGCTTCTGTCTCCACGGCTTCTGTCTCCATGGCTTCTGTCTCCATGGCTTCTGTCTCTTTCTCAATCTCTTTCCTCTCTCCGCCTCTCTCTTTCGGCTTCTGTCTGTCTCCGCGGCTTCTGTCTCCGCGGCTTCTGTCTCCATGGCTTCTGTCTCCGCTCTTTCCTCCGCGGCTTCTGTCTGCTTCTGTCTCCGCGGCTTCTGTCTCCGCTCTCTTTCTTCTGTCTCCGCGGCTTCTGTCTCCGCGGCTTCTGTCTCCGCGGCTTCTGTCTCCGCGGCTTCTGTCTCCGCGGCTTCTGTCTCCGCGGCTGACCTAATCTTGTTTTCTCTCGTCTCTCTGCAGCAGACGTTTAGTGAGCAGTATGTTTGGAACATCGAATCACAATAGAAATCTCTATGGAATAGTAATCCATAAAGACTCGTAGGAATCTAAATACATATCGTATCTCCACCTATGTATCATGATAATATTGTATCGCGACGTCCCTGGCAATTCCCAGCCTTATGAAACGGTATCTGAAACATTATATATATAGTGCGTTTGACCCCGTCTCTCTCCCCCCTCCCTCCCTCCCTCCCTCCCTCCCAGGTACGTGTCCCCCAGTGTCTGAGGACCCTCCTCCCTCCAACGGCCCAGTAGTGGGTCTGGGGGGTGTAGGTCTACCAGGGAAGCCCGTGTTCCGGGCGGCGGCGGCGGTGGTAGTGAGCGAGGAGCAGATGACCCGGCCCATCAAGGCGTTCACAGCGGAGTTTGTCCGTCAGATGCTGATTGGTCTTCCCACCCAGACCCTGGGTCTGTCTCTCTGCAGCACTCTGTCCGCCCTGGGTCTGGATCTCACCGCGCAGGTGGAGGCCAAGGACTTCGGAGCCGACGGCAAGGTGGGAAGGAGGCCGTGTTTACGGACCTGATCCATCAAAACGTTATGTCGTCTTCATACATGTTTAGTGCTGATTTTAAACGTGTGGTTGTTAATTGTCCAGGTGTCGCTGGATGAGTTGTGTAAGCAGACGGTGGTGCAGGGTCTGGGCGCAGGCCGTATGTCTCAGCTGCTACTGAACAGAGGCACGGTGCTGGCGTCCTCCTACGACACGGCCTGGAAGAAACTGGACCTGCTCAGACGCCTGGAGACCAGCCTGGACGCTGCCAAGGTCTCCTGCAACGCACCCAGCTACACATCACCATGTTCCAGGTGAGAGTGAACCCTGTCCTGTCTCTGTGTTCCCTGTCCTGTCTCTGTGTGAGAGGGGGGTGGGGGTTAACCCTGTCCTGTCTCTCTGTGTGAGAGGAGGGGTGGGGGTTAACCCTGTCCTGTCTCTGTGTGAGAGGAGGGGTGGGGTTAACCATGTCCTGTCTCTGTGTGTCTGTGTGAGAGGAGGGGTGGGGGTTAACCATGTCCTGTCTCTGTGTGAGAGGAGGGGGGGGGGTTAACCCTGTCCTGTCTCTGTGTGAGAGGAGGGGTGGGGTTAACTGTCCTGTCCTGTCTCTGTGTGAGAGGAGGGGTGGGGTTAACCCTGTCCTGTCTCTGTGTGAGAGGAGGGGTGGGGGTTAACCCTGTCCTGTCTCTGTGTGAGAGGAGGGGTGGGGGTTAACCCTGTCCTGTCTCTGTGTGAGAGGAGGGGTGGGGGGTTAACCCTGTCCTGTCTCTGTGTGAGAGGAGGGGTGGGGGGGTTAACCCTGTCCTGTCCCAGTGTGAGAGGAGGGGTGGGGGGTTAACCCTGTCCTGTCTCTGTGTGAGAGGAGGGGTGGGGGTTAACCCTGTCCTGTCTCTGTGTGAGAGGAGGGGTGGGGGGTTAACCCTGTCCTGTCTCTGTGTGAGAGGGGGGGGGGGGTTAACCCTGTCCTGTCCCAGTGTGAGAGGAGGGGTGGGGGTTAACCCTGTCCTGTCTCTGTGTGAGAGGAGGGGTGGGGGTTAACCCTGTCCTGTCTCTGTGTGAGAGGAGGGGTGGGGGTTAACCCTGTCCTGTCTCTGTGTGAGAGGACGGGGGTGGGGGTTAACCCTGTCCTGTCTCTGTGTGAGAGGAGGGGTGGGGGTTAACCCTGTCCTGTCTCTGTGTGAGAGGAGGGGTGGGGGTTAACCCTGTCCTGTCTCTGTGTGAGAGGAGGGGTGGGGGGTTAACCCTGTCCTGTCTCTGTGTGAGAGGACACCCATTGGGGGGTTAACCCTGTCCTGTCCCAGTGTGAGAGGAGGTGTGGGGGTTAACCCTGTCCATGTCTCTGTGTATCCCAGTGTGAGAGGAGGGGTGGGGGGTTAACCCTGTCCTGTCCCAGTGTCAAACTTCAAGGCCCAGCGTCAGAGGAGGGGTGGGGGTTAACCCTGTCCTGTCTCTGTGTGAGAGGAGGGGTGGGGGGTTAACCCTGTCCTGTCCCAGTGTGAGAGGAGGGGTGGGGTTAACCCTGTCCTGTCTCTGTGTGAGAGGAGGGGTGGGGGTTAACCCTGTCCTGTCCCAGTGTGAGAGGAGGGGGTTAACCCTGTCCTGTCTCTGTGTGAGAGGAGGGGTGGGGGGTTAACCCTGTCCTGTCTCTGTGTGAGAGGAGGGGTGGGGGGTTAACCCTGTCCTGTCTCTGTGCCTGAGAGGAGGGGGTGGGGGTTAACCTGTCCTGTCTCTGTGTGAGAGGAGGGGTGGGGGCTTCCTGAAATCCTGTCTCTGTGTGAGAGGAGGGGTGGGGGTTTAAGATCCTGTCCTGTCTCTGTGTGAGAGGAGGGGTGGGGGGTTAACCCTGTCCTGTCTCTGTGTGAGAGGAGGGTGGTGGGGGTTCACGCTTCACCAACCCTGTCCTGTCTCTGTGTGAGAGGAGGGGTGCCCCAATGCAGGGGGTGGGGTTAACCCTGTCCTGTCTCTGTGTGAGAGGAGGGGTGGGGGTTAACCCTGTCCTGTCTCTGTGTGAAGGAGGGGGTGGGGGTTAACCCTGTCCTGTCTCTGTGTGAGAGGAGGGGTGGGGTTAACCCTGTCCTGTCTCTGTGTGAGAGGAGGGGTGGGGGGTTAACCCTGTCCTGTCTCTGTTTGAGGAGGGGTGGGGGGTTAAGTCCCTGTCCTGTCTCTGTGTGAGAGGAGGGGGTGGGGGTTAACCCTGTCCTGTCTCTGTGTAGCCCAGTGGCAGCATGAAGATCTTGACTAGGTCCTAGGACCAGAGTGTGTGTGTGTGTGTGTGTGTGTGTGTCGGTGTGTGTGTGTGTGTGTGGTGCTGTGTGTGAGCCAGGTGTGTCGCCTAACATCAGTGTGTGACCTGTGTGTGTGTCTGTGTGGCGTGAATGGGATACAACCCCCAGGAATATAAATCATGAAACTCCTGGTGAATTTGGTAAAAGCCTGTGTTGTACAGGGGTTAAATAAGATGATTTAACCACAATGGTCCAACATTGAGAAATCAAGAAATGGTGAAGGAATGTTATAGCTACAATGTTCCAACATCTATGGATATACACACACACAAGAGTGGGGGCTGGACACCCATTAGAATGTGGATCCAACATCTATTTAAGCCACAAAGTGTTGCCGACAGGTGTATAAAATCAAGCACACCGCCATGCAATCTCCATAGACAACGTTGGCAGTAGAATGGCCTTACTGAAGAGTTCAGTGACTTTCAACGTGGCACCGTCATAGGATGCCACCTTTCCAACAAGTCAGCTGGTCAAACTCTGCCCAGAAGAGCTGGGTTAACTGTGAGTGCTGTTATTGTGAAGTGGAAACCTTCCTAGGAGCAACAACGGCTGTATAAGTGGTAGGCCACACAAGCTCCCAGAACAGGACCGCAGAGTGCTTATAGCGCGTAGCTCTTAAGAATCGTCTGTCCTCGGTTGCAACACTCACTGCTGAGTTCCCAACTGCCTTCTGGAAGCAACGTCGGCACAAGAACTAGTGAGAGCTTCATGAAATGGGTTTCCGTGGCAGAGCAGCAGCATACAAGCCTAAGATCACTGTGCTCAATGCCAAGCCCGGCTGGAGTGATGTTATCGCCGCCTCTGGACTCTGGAGCAGTGGAAAGGTTTTCTCTGGAGTGATGAATCACGCTTCACCATCTGTCAGTCCGATGGACGAATCTGGGTTTGGCGGATGCCAGGAGAACAGGACCTGCCCCAATGCATAGTGACTACTGTAAAGTTTGGTGGAGGAGGAATAATGGGCTGGGGCTGTTTTTCATGGTTCAGGTCCCTTAGTTCCAGTGAAGGGAAATCTTAACTCTACAGCATACAATGACATTCTAGAAGATTCTGTGCTTCCAACTTTGTGGCAACAGTTTGGGGAAGTCCCTTTCCTGTTTCAGCATGACAAATCCCCGTGCACAAAGCCAGGTCCATACAGAAATTGTTTTTCGAGCTCAGTCTGGAAGATCTTGACTGGCCTGCACAGAGCCCTGACCTCAACCCCATCGGACACCTCTGGGATGAATTGGAACGCTGACTGTGAGCCAGGCCTAATCGCCTAACATCAGTGCCCGACCTCACTAAGGCTCTTGTGGCTGAATGGAAACAAGTCCCCGCAGCAATGTTCCAACATCTAGTGGAAAGTCTTCCCAGAAGAGTGGGGGCTGTTATAGCAGCAATGTTCCAACATCTAGTGGAAAGCCTTCCCAGAAGAGTGGGGGCTGTTATAGCAGCAATGTTCCAACATCTAGTGGAAAGCCTTCCCAGAAGAGTGGGGGCTGTTATAGCAGCAATGTTCCAACATCTAGTGGAAAGCCTTCCCAGAAGAGTGGGGGCTGTTATAGCAGCAATGTTCCAACATCTAGTGGAAAGCCTTCCCAGAAGAGTGGAGGCTGTTATAGCAGCAATGTTCCAACATCTAGTGGAAAGCCTTCCCAGAAGAGTGGAGGCTGTTATAGCAGCAATGTTCCAACATCTAGTGGAAAGCCTTCCCAGAAGAGTGGAGGCTGTTATAGCAGCAATGTTCCAACATCTAGTGGAAAGCCTTCCCAGAAGAGTGGAGGCTGTTATAGCAGCAATGTTCCAACATCTAGTGGAAAGCCTTCCCAGAAGAGTGGGGGCTGTTATAGCAGCAATGTTCCAACATCTAGTGGAAAGCCTTCCCAGAAGAGTGGAGGCTGTTATAGCAGCAAAGGGGGGACCAACTCCGTATTAATGCCTGTGATTTTGGAATGAGACGTTTTGACGATCAGGTGTCCACATACTGTTGGTCATGGAGAGTACATGGTTCTGTCACAGGAGATAATGTGTTATCACATTTCATAACGGTTTTAAAACCATTACCTTCACTCCAGATTGCTGTATCAGCCAGTAGACCGTTCTAGAACAAGTATATATCAAGTTTATATCGTCATGACAACGTATATACAGTATGTGCTCAATCTACAGTGTACCAAATTATTCAACCATCTTCAACCAAGTACCATCTCGTAATGCGTCCCTTTGTGTCTGAGGCACGGGCCCTTGTTGCCGTTCTCTGCACTCTCTCTGGGTAGCAGAGTTGCACGTTTTTGTTTTTACAGCTAGCTAGCTACTTCACATGCTGATATTGACTTTGGTATTATTCTGTGTAGCTACGTTTGCTAGCTGGCCAACCCCAGAGAGAGCATTGTATTGTGGGTTTTGTAGTCGACTTGAGCTGAAAACAGATTTTCACATGTTGCTACCAACCTTGTTAAGACGACAAAAAATGAAATATTAATTCACAAAAATAAATATTGTTAATCTTAGGAAGTAGTGTTTTAACACTTGAGCTGCAACAGATTTTCACATGTTGCTACGACGACAAAAATAAAATATTCATTCACAAAAAAAACATTGTTTTCACGTATCAGTGTTATTTAACACTGTTAATCATAGGAAGTAGTGTTTTTGGGATGGATTTAACCTTTAACCCCGCCCTCTGTCTGTGTTCCAGTGGCAGCATGAGGACGTGCTCGGCCCTAGGACCCAGCCGATGAGTGTGAGCCCTCCTCCTCGCTCCATCATCCTCAGTAGCATGAAGAAGAAGCTTTACAAACTCAGCCAGGACGAGGCGGCCATCGCTGCTGTCCAGGTCAGTCATCACCAATTATCATTTATGTTTTTTATTTCACCTTTATTTAACTTGGCAAGTCAGTTGAGAACAAATCATTTTTTTACAATGACGGCCGAGGAACAGTGGGGTTAACTGCCTTGTTCAGGGGGCAGAATGACAGATTTTTACCTTGTCAGCTCGGGGATTCGATCCAGCAACCTTTCAGTTACTTGCCCAACGCTCTAACCACTAGGCTACCTGCTGACCAATCTGGCAACCTTGATAGCTAACTAGACCGTTACTCTTAGCTACTCCTGTAAATAAAATGCTCTCTTTTCTCTCTCTGGTCTGAGTCCTTTAATGACTGTGTGTCTGTGTTTTTTTAATTGGATCTGTCCTCTCTCCCCCTGCAGGAGAAGCTGGCATCACTAGAGGGCAGTATAGAGCAGCGTCTGAAGTGGGCCGGAGGGGCCAACCCTGCCCTGGCTCCGGTGCTCCAGGACTTTGATCTGACCATCGCAGAGCGCCGCGCCCTCGTGGCCCGGGAGAGCCAGCGTACCAGCCAGGTACACCACCCACGCTGCCCACCTTCTGGGTTTACGTCTCTACCTTCTGGGTTTACGTCTCCACCTTTCCTGGGTTTATGTCTCCACCTTCTGGGTTTACGTCTCCACCTTCTGGGTCTCCACCTTCTGGGTTTACCTCTCCACCTTTCCTGGGTTTATGTCTCCACCTTCTGGGTTTACATCTCCACCTTCTGGGTCTCCACCTTCTGGGTTTACCTCTCCACCTTTCCTGGGTTTACGTCTCCACCTTTCCTGGGTTTATGTCTCCACCTTCTGGGTTTACGTCTCCACCTTCTGGGTTTACGTCTCCACCTTTCCTGGGTTTACGTCTCCACCTTTCCTGGGTTTACGTCTCCACCTTCCTCTCCACCTTCTGGGTTTACGTCTCCACCTTCTGGGTTTACGTCTCCACCTTCTGGGTTTACGTCTCCACCTTTCCTGGGTTTACGTCTCCACCTTCTGGGTTTACGTCTCCACCTTCTGGGTCTCCACCTTCTGAGTTTACGTCTCCACCTTTCCTGGGTTTACGTCTCCACCTTTCCTGGGTTTACGTCTCCACCTTCTGGGTTTACGTCTCCACCTTCTGGGTTTACGTCTCCACCTTCTGGGTCTCCACCTTCTGGGTTTACGTCTCCACCTTCTGGGTCTCCACCTTCTGGGTTTACGTCTCCACCTTTCCTGGGTTTACGTCTCCACCTTTCCTGGGTTTACGTCTCCACCTTTCCTGGGTTTACGTCTCCACCTTTCCTGGGTTTACGTCTCACACCTTCTGGGTCTCCACCTTCTGGGTTTACGTCTCCACCTTCTGGGTTTACGTCTCCACCTTCTGGGTTTACGTCTCCACCTTTCCTGGGTTTACGTCTCCACCTTTCCTGGGTTTACGTCTCCACCTTTCCTGGGTTTACGTCTCCACCTTCTGGGTTTACGTCTCCACCTTCTGGGTCTCCACCTTCTGGGTTTACGTCTCCACCTTCTGGGTTTACGTCTCCACCTTCTGGGTTTACGTCTCCACCTTCTGGGTTTACGTCTCCACCTTTCCTGGGTTTACGTCTCCACCTTCTGGGTTTACGTCTCCACCTTCTGGGTCTCCACCTTCTGGGTTTACGTCTCCACCTTTCCTGGGTTTATGTCTCCACCTTCCTGGGTTTATGTCTCCACCTTCTGGGTTTACGTCTCCACCTTCTGGGTTTACGTCTCCACCTTCTGGGTTTACGTCTCCACCTTCTGGTTTTACGTCTCCACCTTTCCTGGGTTTACGTCTCCACCTTTCCTGGGTTTACGTCTCCACCTTCTGGGTTTACGTCTCCACCTTCTGGGTTTATGTCTCCACCTTCTGGGTTTACGTCTCCACCTTCTGGGTTTACGTCTCCACCTTCTGGGTTTACGTCTCCACCTTCTGGGTTTACGTCTCCACCTTTCCTGGGTTTACGTCTCCACCTTTCCTGGGTTTACGTCTCCACCTTTCCTGGGTTTACGTCTCCACCTTTCCTGGGTTTACGTCTCCACCTTTCCTGGGTTTACGTCTCCACCTTCCTGGGTTTACGTCTCCACCTTTCCTGGGTTTACGTCTCCACCTTTCCTGGGTTTACGTCTCCACCTTTCCTGGGTTTACGTCTCCACCTTCTGGGTTTACGTCTCCACCTTCTGGGTTTACGTCTCCACCTTCTGGGTTTACGTCTCCACCTTCTGGGTTTACGTCTCCACCTTTCCTGGGTTTACGTCTCCACCTTTCCTGGGTTTACGTCTCCACCTTTCCTGGGTTTACGTCTCCACCTTTCCTGGGTTTACGTCTCCACCTTTCCTGGGTTTACGTCTCCACCTTTCCTGGGTTTACGTCTCCACCTTTCCTGGGTTTACGTCTCCACCTTTCCTGGGTTTACGTCTCCACCTTTCCTGGGTTTACGTCTCCACCTTTCCTGGGTTTACGTCTCCACCTTTCCTGGGTTTACGTCTCCACCTTTCCTGGGTTTACGTCTCCACCTTTCCTGGGTTTACGTCTCCACCTTCTGGGTTTACGTCTCCACCTTCTGGGTTTACGTCTCCACCTTTCCTGGGTTTACGTCTCCACCTTTCCTGGGTTTACGTCTCCACCTTTCCTGGGTTTACGTCTCCACCTTTTCTGGGTTTACGTCTCCACCTTCTGGGTTTACGTCTCCACCTTTCCTGGGTTTACGTCTCCACCTTTCCTGGGTTTACGTCTCCACCTTCTGGGTTTACGTCTCCACCTTCTGGGTCTCCACCTTCTGGGTTTACGTCTCCACCTTTCCTGGGTTTACGTCTCACACCTTCTGGGTCTCCACCTTCTGGGTTTACGTCTCCACCTTTCCTGGGTTTACGTCTCCACCTTTCCTGGGTTTACGTCTCCACCTTTCCTGGGTTTACGTCTCCACCTTCTGGGTTTACGTCTCCACCTTTCCTGGGTTTACGTCTCCACCTTCTGGGTTTACGTCTCCACCTTCTGGGTTTACGTCTCCACCTTCTGGGTTTACGTCTCCACCTTCTGGGTTTACGTCTCCACCTTCTGGGTTTACGTCTCCACCTAGTATATTCTTTCGATTTAGTTTATTGTAGCAAAAACAAAATCTTTCATTTTAGTTTGTGGCAAAAACCTAAAAGATTGTGTTCTGTCAAGTAAACATGGATTCCCTATTGAGAAACAATATACACCGAACAAATAACATAATATATATTTATAGTTATACTGAACAAAAGTATAAATGCAACATGTGAAGTGTTTCATGAGCTGAAATAAAAGATCCCAGAAATGTTCTACACGCACAAAAAGCTTATTTCTCTCAACTTTTGTGCACAAATTAGTTTACATCCCTGTTAGTGAGCGTTTATCCTTTATCCATCCACCTGACAGGTGTGGAATATCAAGAAGCCGATTAAACAGCATGATCATTTCACAGGTGCACCTTGTGCTGGGGACAATAAAAGGCTGTAGTTTTGTCACACAACACAATGCCACAGATGTCTCAAGTTTTGAGGGTGCGTGCAATTGGCATACTGACTGCAGGAATGTTGCCAGATAATTTAGCGTTAATTTCTCTACCGTAAGCTGCCGCAACGTTGTTCTAAAGAATTTGGCAGTATGTCCAACCGGCCTCAACCACAGACCATGTGTATGGTGTCGTGTGGGCAAGCGGTTTGCTGATGTGAACAGAGTGCCCCATGGTGATGGTGGGGTTATGGTATGGGCAGGCATAAGCTACGGACAATGAACACAATGGCATTTTATCGATGGCAATTTGAATGCACGGAGATACCGTGATGAGATCCTGAGGCCCATTGTCGTGCCATTCATCCACCGCCATCATCGTTTCATTACGACAATGCAGATTCCATGTTGCAAGGATCTGAACACAATTCCTGCAAGCTGAAAATGTTCTTCCATGGCCTGCATACTCACCAGACATGTCACCCATTGAGCATGTTTGGGATGCTCTGGATCGACGTGTTTATGACAGTGTGTTCCAATATCCAGCAACTTTGAACAGCAGTGGGACAACGTTCCACAATCAACAGCCTGATCAACTCTATGTGAAGGAGATGTGTTGCGCTGCCTGAGGAAAACGGTCACACCAGATACTGATCCACGCCCCTACCTTTTTTCCCTTTTTTTTTTTTTAAGGTATCTGTGACCAACCGATGCATATCTGTATTCCCAGTCATGTGAAATTCATAGATTAGGACCTAATGAATTTATTTCAATAGACTGATTTCCTTATATGAACTGTAACGCACTAAAACATTTAGAAATTGTTGCATGTTCATTTATATTTGTTCAGTATAGAATTGCAGGGGGGGTTAAAATACAAAAGTAATTCAGGGGAGGACCCACCAGACCCCCTGCAATATCGTGCACTCCCACTTTTATACAAAGTCAGACCAGAATAAGGCTCTACTACCTATTGTTCCTGCAGTGAGGTACTCAACATCTTCATCGAATGTTTTCATAATTTACCTGAAGAGAATCGCTAACAATCAGTAGTAGCCTACCGGTATGCAAATTAGGGAGTAAATGAACAGCTCTCTCACCGATTCGGTTCACATTAAACATCCCGTTCAAAAAGAGCTGTTTTGTTTTTGAAACAACCAAGTCTAATGTCACAAGTCTACACCGATGAGTCACTTCAGAGGTCACTGACAAGCCTCGACACGGGCTTCCAATCCTAGTTCAATACAAACCAGATATTTAGGTTTTACGTGTCCCGACGCGATACCATGAACATATAAATGACATTGAATGATTTATGATTTAGGAAAAGGGATATTAAAGGATTGAATTATTCAGTCAGTCAGACAACTTTTTGTTATAAAACGAGTCAACGCTTGTTGTTCTGGTCGTCAATCAAAGCACAATTACCAAAGGCCTATTACCCAACACCCTGGTTGCCAAGTCTTATGAAACACACGAGGGGAAATGAGTGAATGTGATGTTAAACAAAGCCTGTGTGTCCGTGTATGCTGCTGATTCACCCGTCTACATGTCAGCCAACACATCCAGGAAGTCACTGAAACCCTGATGTCAGCCAACACATCCAGGGAAGAGTCACTGAAACCCTGATGTCAGCCACCACATCCAGGGAAGTCACTGAAACCCTGATGTCAGCCAACACATCCAGGGAAGTCACTGAAACCCTGATGTCAGCCACCACATCCAGGGAAGTCACTGAAACCCTGATGTCAGCCACCACATCCAGGGAAGTCACTGAAACCCTGATGTCAGCCAACACATCCAGGGAAGTCACTGAAACCCTGATGTCAGCCAACACATCCAGGGAAGTCACTGAAACCCTGATGTCAGCCAACACATCCAGGGAAGTCACTGAAACCCTGATGTCAGCCAACACATCCAGGGAAGTCACTGAAACCCTGATGTCAGCCAACACGTCCAGGGAAGTCACTGAAACCCTGATGTCAGCCAACACATCCAGGGGGAAGTCACTGAAACCCTGATGTCAGCCAACACATCCAGGGAAGTCACTGAAACCCTGAACAAGGAGTTGCAGTGTGTTTAGGAGTAGCTGACCAGTAATTAACTGCTCCTGATCCAAGAGATTTATATTTGGGACAAATCATTCCCTGAGCTGGAAGGAATGTGCTTTTCAAATAAATAAACATTTAAAAAATGGATAAAGCAAAACCTCACCGTTCAACGCCTCTCCCCTATTTGACCTAAATATTTGTTTGTGTATGTATTGATATGTAGGGTTATGTATCATTTAAAAAAAAATATGGGTTTTGTGCTTGAGCTGTTCTTGTCTGTAATGTTCTGTTTTATGTTTCGTGTTTTGTGTGTAACCCAGGAAGAGTAGCGTCTGCTTTCACAACCGCTAAAGGGGATCCTAATGAAACGCCGCAAAAACAATAAAGTGGATTTCAACTATTCGTTACCATGTAAACGGGACGTGTAAATTCATTCACAGGGGAGACGATGAAGACTCGTATCATGCTCTCCCTCCTCCTCCGTGAGAAGAAATTTGAGCGCAGCCAACCACAGTCTACAAAAATAACACCGGTACCGAGAGGCGGGGACAGAGAACAGACTAACAAAACGGCAGTGTTTCCCTGCCGACGCTCTGTGACTGACAGCCGACTGTCCTATCAACACTAGACGATACATATCGGTCATTCTAGCGGGAGAAGGCTAAACTGACATTTCTGACGAGACGATACATATCGGTCATTCTAGCAGGAGAAGGCTAAACGGACATTTCTGACTAGTGATACATATCGGTCATTCTAGCAGGAGAAGGCTAAACGGACATTTCTGACTAGTGATACATATCGGTCATTCTAGCAGGAGAAGGCTAAACGGACATTTCTGACTAGTGATACATATCGGTCATTCTAGCGGGAGAAGGCTAAACTGACATTTCTGACTAGTGATACATATCGGTCATTCTAGCGGGAGAAGGCTAAACTGACATTTCTGACTAGTGATACATATCGGTCATTCTAGCGGGAGAAGGCTAAACTGACATTTCTGACTAGTGATACATATCGGTCATTCTAGCGGGAGAAGGCTAAACTGACATTTCTGACTAGTGATACATATCGGTCATTCTAGCGGGAGAAGGCTAAACTGACATTTCTGACTAGTGATACATATCGGTCATTCTAGCGGGAAAAGGCTAAACTGACATTTCTGACTAGTGATACATATCGGTCATTCTAGCGGGAGAAGGCTAAACTGACATTTCTGACTAGTGATACATATCGGTCATTCTAGCGGGAGAAGGCTAAACTGACATTTCTGACTAGTGATACATATCGGTCATTCTAGCGGGAGAAGGCTAAACTGACATTTCTGACTAGTGATACATATCGGTCATTCTAGCGGGAGAAGGCTAAACTGACATTTCTGACTAGTGATACATATCGGTCATTCTAGCGGGAGAAGGCTAAACTGACATTTCTGACTAGTGATACATATCGGTCATTCTAGCGGGAGAAGGCTAAACTGACATTTCTGACTAGTGATACATATCGGTCATTCTAGCGGGAGAAGGCTAAACTGACATTTCTGACTAGTGATACATATCGGTCATTCTAGCGGGAGAAGGCTAAACTGACATTTCTGACTAGTGATACATATCGGTCATTCTAGCGGGAGAAGGCTAAACTGACATTTCTGACTAGTGATACATATCGGTCATTCTAGCGGGAGAAGGCTAAACTGACATTTCTGACTAGTGATACATATCGGTCATTCTAGCGGGAGAAGGCTAAACTGACATTTCTGACGAGACGATACATATCGGTCATTCTAGCGGGAGAAGGCTAAACTGACATTTCTGACTAGTGATACATATCGGTCATTCTAGCGGGAGAAGGCTAAACTGACATTTCTGACTAGTGATACATATCGGTCATTCTAGCGGGAGAAGGCTAAACTGACATTTCTGACTAGTGATACATATCGGTCATTCTAGCGGGAGAAGGCTAAACTGACATTTCTGACTAGTGATACATATCGGTCATTCTAGCGGGAGAAGGCTAAACTGACATTTCTGACTAGTGATACATATCGGTCATTCTAGCAGGAGAAGGCTAAACTGACATTTCTGACGAGACGATACATATCGGTCATTCTAGCGGGAGAAGGCTAAACTGACATTTCTGACGAGACGATACATATCGGTCATTCTAGCAGGAGAAGGCTAAACTGACATTTCTGACTAGTGATACATATCGGTCATTCTAGCGGGAGAAGGCTAAACTGACATTTCTGACTAGTGATACATATCGGTCATTCTAGCGGGAGAAGGCTAAACTGACATTTCTGACTAGTGATACATATCGGTCATTCTAGCGGGAGAAGGCTAAACTGACATTTCTAACTAGACGATACATATCGGTCATTCTAGCAGGAGAAGGCTAAACTGACATTTCTGACTAGTGATACATATCGGTCATTCTAGCGGGAGAAGGCTAAACTGACATTTCTGACTAGTGATACATATCGGTCATTCTAGCGGGAGAAGGCTAAACTGACATTTCTGACTAGTGATACATATCGGTCATTCTAGCGGGAGAAGGCTAAACTGACATTTCTGACTAGTGATACATATCGGTCATTCTAGCGGGAGAAGGCTAAACTGACATTTCTGACTAGTGATACATATCGGTCATTCTAGCGGGAGAAGGCTAAACTGACATTTCTGACTAGTGATACATATCGGTCATTCTAGCGGGAGAAGGCTAAACTGACATTTCTGACTAGTGATACATATCGGTCATTCTAGCGGGAGAAGGCTAAACTGACATTTCTGACTAGTGATACATATCGGTCATTCTAGCGGGAGAAGGCTAAACTGACATTTCTGACGAGACGATACATATCGGTCATTCTAGCGGGAGAAGGCTAAACTGACATTTCTAACTAGACGATACATATCGGTCATTCTAGCGGGGAGAAGGCTAAACTGACATTTCTAACTAGTGATACATATCGGTCATTCTAGCGGGAGAAGGCTAAACTGACATTTCTGACTAGTGATACATATCGGTCATTCTAGCGGGAGAGGCTAAACTGACATTTCTGACTAGTGATACATATCGGTCATTCTAGCGGGAGAAGGCTAAACTGACATTTCTGACTAGTGATACATATCGGTCATTCTAGCGGGAGAAGGCTAAACTGACATTTCTGACTAGTGATACATATCGGTCATTCTTAGCGGAAAAGGCTAAACTGACATTTCTGACGAGACGATACATATCGGTCATTCTAGCAGGAGAAGGCTAAACTGACATTTCTGACTAGACGATACATATCGGTCATTCTAGCGGGAGAAGACTAAACTGACATTTCTGACGAGACATATCGGTCATTCTAGCGGGAGAAGGCTAAACTGACATTTCTGACGAGACATATCGGTCATTCTAGCGGGAGAAGGCTAAACTGACATTTCTGACGAGACGATACATATCGGTCATTCTAGCGGGAGAAGGCTAAACTGACATTTCTGACGAGACATATCGGTCATTCTAGCGGGAGAAGGCTAAACTGACATTTCTGACGAGACATATCGGTCATTCTAGCGGGAGAAGGCTAAACTGACATTTCTGACGAGACGATACATATCGGTCATTCTAGCGGGAGAAGGCTAAACTGACATTTCTAACTAGACGATACATATCGGTCATTCTAGCGGGAGAAGGCTAAACTGACATTTCTAACTAGTGATACATATCGGTCATTCTAGCGGGAGAAGGCTAAACTGACATTTCTGACTAGTGATACATATCGGTCATTCTAGCGGGAGAGGCTAAACTGACATTTCTGACTAGTGATACATATCGGTCATTCTAGCGGGAGAAGGCTAAACTGACATTTCTGACTAGACGATACATATCGGTCATTCTAGCGGGAGAAGGCTAAACTGACATTTCTGACTAGACGATACATATCGGTCATTCTTGCGGGAAAAGGCTAAACTGACATTTCTGACGAGACGATACATATCGGTCATTCTAGCAGGAGAAGGCTAAACTGACATTTCTGACGAGACATATCGGTCATTCTAGTGGGAGAAGGCTAAACTGACATTTCTGACGAGACATATCGGTCATTCTAGCGGGAGAAGGCTAAACTGACATTTCTGACGAGACATATCGGTCATTCTAGCGGGAGAAGGCTAAACTGACATTTCTGACGAGACGATACATATCGGTCATTCTAGCGGGAGAAGGCTAAACTGACATTTCTGACGAGACATATCGGTCATTCTAGCGGGAGAAGGCTAAACTGACATTTCTGACGAGACATATCGGTCATTCTAGCGGGAGAAGGCTAAACTGACATTTCTGACGAGACGATACATATCGGTCATTCTAGCGGGAGAAGGCTAAACTGACATTTCTAACTAGACGATACATATCGGTCATTCTAGCGGGAGAAGGCTAAACTGACATTTCTAACTAGTGATACATATCGGTCATTCTAGCGGGAGAAGGCTAAACTGACATTTCTGACTAGACGATACATATCGGTCATTCTAGCGGGAGGAGGCTAAACTGACATTTCTGACTAGTGATACATATCGGTCATTCTAGCGGGAGAAGGCTAAACTGACATTTCTGACTAGACGATACATATCGGTCATTCTAGCGGGAGAAGGCTAAACTGACATTTCTGACTAGACGATACATATCGGTCATTCTAGCGGGAAAAGGCTAAACTGACATTTCTGACTAGTGATACATATCGGTCATTCTAGCGGGAGAAGGCTAAACTGACATTTCTAACTAGTGATACATATCGGTCATTCTAGCGGGAGAAGGCTAAACTGACATTTCTGACGAGACGATACATATCGGTCATTCTAGCGGGAGAAGGCTAAACTGACATTTCTAACTAGACGATACATATCGGTCATTCTAGCGGGAGAAGGCTAAACTGACATTTCTAACTAGTGATACATATCGGTCATTCTAGCGGAGAAGGCTAAACTGACATTTCTGACTAGTGATACATATCGGTCATTCTAGCGGGAGAAGGCTAAACTGACATTTCTGACTAGTGATACATATCGGTCATTCTAGCGGGAGAAGGCTAAACTGACATTTCTGACTAGACGATACATATCGGTCATTCTAGCGGGAGAAGGCTAAACTGACATTTCTGACGAGACGATACATATCGGTCATTCTAGCAGGAGAAGGCTAAACTGACATTTCTGACGAGACGATACATATCGGTCATTCTAGCAGGAGAAGGCTAAACTGACATTTCTGACGAGACGATACATATCGGTCATTCTAGCGGGAGAAGGCTAAACTGACATTTCTGACGAGACATATCGGTCATTCTAGCGGGAGGAGGCTAAACTGACATTTCTGACGAGACGATACATATCGGTCATTCTAGCAGGAGAAGGCTAAACTGACATTTCTGACGAGACGATACATATCGGTCATTCTAGCAGGAGAAGGCTAAACTGACATTTCTGACTGAGAGACATATCGGTCATTCTAGCGGGAGAAGGCTAAACTGACATTTCTGACGAGACATATCGGTCATTCTAGCGGGAGAAGGCTAAACTGACATTTCTGACGAGACGATACATATCGGTCATTCTAGCGGGAGAAGGCTAAACTGACATTTCTAACTAGACGATACATATCGGTCATTCTAGCGGGAGAAGGCTAAACTGACATTTCTAACTAGTGATACATATCGGTCATTCTAGCGGGAGAAGGCTAAACTGACATTTCTGACTAGACGATACATATCGGTCATTCTAGCGGGAGGAGGCTAAACTGACATTTCTGACTAGTGATACATATCGGTCATTCTAGCGGGAGAAGGCTAAACTGACATTTCTGACTAGACGATACATATCGGTCATTCTAGCGGGAGAAGGCTAAACTGACATTTCTGACTAGACGATACATATCGGTCATTCTTGCGGGAAAAGGCTAAACTGACATTTCTGACGAGACGATACATATCGGTCATTCTAGCAGGAGAAGGCTAAACGGACATTTCTGACTAGTGATACATATCGGTCATTCTAGCAGGAGAAGGCTAAACGGACATTTCTGACTAGTGATACATATCGGTCATTCTAGCAGGAGAAGGCTAAACGGACATTTCTGACTAGTGATACATATCGGTCATTCTAGCAGGAGAAGGCTAAACGGACATTTCTGACTAGTGATACATATCGGTCATTCTAGCGGGGAGAAGGCTAAACTGACATTTCTGACTAGTGATACATATCGGTCATTCTAGCAGGAGAAGGCTAAACTGACATTTCTGACGAGACGATACATATCGGTCATTCTAGCGGGAGAAGGCTAAACTGACATTTCTGACGAGACGATACATATCGGTCATTCTAGCGGGAGAAGGCTAAACTGACATTTCTGACGAGACGATACATATCGGTCATTCTAGCGGGAGGAGGCTAAACTGACATTTCTGACGAGACGATACATATCGGTCATTCTAGCGGGAGGAGGCTAAACTGACATTTCTGACGAGACGATACATATCGGTCATTCTAGCAGGAGAAGGCTAAACTGACATTTCTGACTAGATGATACATATCGGTCATTCTAGCGGGAGGAGGCTAAACTGACATTTCTGACGAGACGATACATATCGGTCATTCTAGCAGGAGAAGGCTAAACTGACATTTCTGACTAGTGATACATATCGGTCATTCTAGCGGGAGAAGGCTAAACTGACATTTCTGACTAGACGATACATATCGGTCATTCTAGCGGGAGAAGGCTAAACTGACATTTCTGACGAGACGATACATATCGGTCATTCTAGCAGGAGAAGGCTAAACTGACATTTCTGACTAGTGATACATATCGGTCATTCTAGCGGGAGGAGGCTAAACTGACATTTCTGACTAGACGATACATATCGGTCATTCTAGCGGGAGAAGGCTAAACTGACATTTCTGACTAGTGATACATATCGGTCATTCTAGCGGGAGGAGGCTAAACTGACATTTCTGACTAGTGATACATATCGGTCATTCTAGCGGGAGAAGGCTAAACTGACATTTCTGACGAGTGATACATATCGGTCATTCTAGCAGGAGAAGGCTAAACTGACATTTCTGACTAGTGATACATATCGGTCATTCTAGCAGGAGAAGGCTAAACGGACATTTCTGACTAGTGATACATATCGGTCATTCTAGCAGGAGAAGGCTAAACGGACATTTCTGACTAGTGATACATATCGGTCATTCTAGCAGGAGAAGGCTAAACTGACATTTCTGACTAGTGATACATATCGGTCATTCTAGCGGGAGAAGGCTAAACTGACATTTCTGACGAGACGATACATATCGGTCATTCTAGCGGGAGAAGGCTAAACTGACATTTCTGACGAGACATATCGGTCATTCTAGCGGGAGAAGGCTAAACTGACATTTCTGATTAGACATATCGGTCATTCTAGCGGGAGAAGGCTAAACTGACATTTCTGACGAGACGATACATATCGGTCATTCTAGCGGGAGAAGGCTAAACTGACATTTCTGACGAGACATATCGGTCATTCTAGCGGGAGAAGGCTAAACTGACATTTCTGACGAGACATATCGGTCATTCTAGCGGGAGAAGGCTAAACTGACATTTCTGACGAGACGATACATATCGGTCATTCTAGCGGGAGAAGGCTAAACTGACATTTCTAACTAGACGATACATATCGGTCATTCTAGCGGAGAAGGCTAAACTGACATTTCTAACTAGTGATACATATCGGTCATTCTAGCGGGAGAAGGCTAAACTGACATTTCTGACTAGACGATACATATCGGTCATTCTAGCGGGAGGAGGCTAAACTGACATTTCTGACTAGTGATACATATCGGTCATTCTAGCGGGAGAAGGCTAAACTGACATTTCTGACTAGACGATACATATCGGTCATTCTAGCGGGAGAAGGCTAAACTGACATTTCTGACTAGACGATACATATCGGTCATTCTTGGGAAAAGGCTAAACTGACATTTCTGACGAGACGATACATATCGGTCATTCTAGCAGGAGAAGGCTAAACGGACATTTCTGACTAGTGATACATATCGGTCATTCTAGCAGGAGAAGGCTAAACGGACATTTCTGACTAGTGATACATATCGGTCATTCTAGCAGGAGAAGGCTAAACGGACATTTCTGACTAGTGATACATATCGGTCATTCTAGCAGGAGAAGGCTAAACTGACATTTCTGACTAGTGATACATATCGGTCATTCTAGCGGGAGAAGGCTAAACTGACATTTCTGACTAGTGATACATATCGGTCATTCTAGCGGGAGAAGGCTAAACTGACATTTCTGACGAGACGATACATATCGGTCATTCTAGCGGGAGAAGGCTAAACTGACATTTCTGACGAGACGATACATATCGGTCATTCTAGCGGGAGAAGGCTAAACTGACATTTCTGACGAGACGATACATATCGGTCATTCTAGCGGGAGAAGGCTAAACTGACATTTCTGACGAGACGATACATATCGGTCATTCTAGCGGGAGGAGGCTAAACTGACATTTCTGACGAGACGATACATATCGGTCATTCTAGCAGGAGAAGGCTAAACTGACATTTCTGACTAGTGATACATATCGGTCATTCTAGCGGGAGAAGGCTAAACTGACATTTCTGACGAGACGATACATATCGGTCATTCTAGCAGGAGAAGGCTAAACTGACATTTCTGACTAGTGATACATATCGGTCATTCTAGCGGGAGGAGGCTAAACTGACATTTCTGACTAGACGATACATATCGGTCATTCTAGCGGGAGAAGGCTAAACTGACATTTCTGACTAGTGATACATATCGGTCATTCTAGCAGGAGAAGGCTAAACTGACATTTCTGACTAGTGATACATATCGGTCATTCTAGCGGGAGGAGGCTAAACTGACATTTCTGACTAGACGATACATATCGGTCATTCTAGCGGGAGAAGGCTAAACTGACATTTCTGACTAGTGATACATATCGGTCATTCTAGCGGGAGAAGGCTAAACTGACATTTCTGACTAGTGATACATATCGGTCATTCTAGCGGGAGAAGGCTAAACGGACATTTCTGACTAGTGATACATATCGGTCATTCTAGCAGGAGAAGGCTAAACGGACATTTCTGACTAGTGATACATATCGGTCATTCTAGCAGGAGAAGGCTAAACGGACATTTCTGACTAGTGATACATATCGGTCATTCTAGCAGGAGAAGGCTAAACGGACATTTCTGACTAGTGATACATATCGGTCATTCTAGCAGGAGAAGGCTAAACGGACATTTCTGACTAGTGATACATATCGGTCATTCTAGCAGGAGAAGGCTAAACTGACATTTCTGACTAGTGATACATATCGGTCATTCTAGCGGGAGAAGGCTAAACTGACATTTCTGACGAGACGATACATATCGGTCATTCTAGCGGGAGAAGGCTAAACTGACATTTCTGACGAGACGATACATATCGGTCATTCTAGCGGGAGAAGGCTAAACTGACATTTCTGACGAGACGATACATATCGGTCATTCTAGCGGGAGAAGGCTAAACTGACATTTCTGACGAGACGATACATATCGGTCATTCTAGCAGGAGAAGGCTAAACTGACATTTCTGACGAGACGATACATATCGGTCATTCTAGCGGGAGGAGGCTAAACTGACATTTCTGACGAGACGATACATATCGGTCATTCTAGCAGGAGAAGGCTAAACTGACATTTCTGACTAGTGATACATATCGGTCATTCTAGCGGGAGAAGGCTAAACTGACATTTCTGACTAGACGATACATATCGGTCATTCTAGCGGGAGAAGGCTAAACTGACATTTCTGACGAGACGATACATATCGGTCATTCTAGCAGGAGAAGGCTAAACTGACATTTCTGACTAGTGATACATATCGGTCATTCTAGCGGGAGGAGGCTAAACTGACATTTCTGACTAGACGATACATATCGGTCATTCTAGCGGGAGAAGGCTAAACTGACATTTCTGACTAGTGATACATATCGGTCATTCTAGCAGGAGAAGGCTAAACTGACATTTCTGACTAGTGATACATATCGGTCATTCTAGCGGGAGAAGGCTAAACTGACATTTCTGACTAGTGATACATATCGGTCATTCTAGCGGGAGAAGGCTAAACTGACATTTCTGACTAGTGATACATATCGGTCATTCTAGCGGGAGAAGGCTAAACGGACATTTCTGACTAGACGATACATATCGGTCATTCTAGCGGGAGAAGGCTAAACTGACATTTCTGACTAGTGATACATATCGGTCATTCTAGCGGGAGAAGGCTAAACTGACATTTCTGACTAGTGATACATATCGGTCATTCTAGCGGGAGAAGGCTAAACTGACATTTCTGACTAGTGATACATATCGGTCATTCTAGCGGGAGGAGGCTAAACTGACATTTCTGACTAGACGATACATATCGGTCATTCTAGCGGGAGAAGGCTAAACGGACATTTCTGACGAGACGATACGTATCGGTCATTCTAGCGGGAGAAGGCTAAACTGACATTTCTGACGAGACGATACATATCGGTCATTCTAGCGGGAGAAGGCTAAACGGACATTTCTGACGAGACGATACATATCGGTCATTCTAGCGGGAGAAGGCTAAACTGACTTTTCTGACTAGACGATACATATCGGTCATTCTAGCGGGAGGAGGCTAAACTGACATTTCTGACTAGTGATACATATCGGTCATTCTAGCGGGAGAAGGCTAAACTGACATTTCTAACGAGACGATACATATCGGTCATTCTAGCGGGAGAAGGCTAAACTGACATTTCTAACTAGACGATACATATCGGTCATTCTAGCGGGAGAAGGCTAAACTGACATTTCTGACTAGACGATACATATCGGTCATTCTAGCGGGAAAAGGCTAAACTGACATTTCTGACTAGTGATGCATATCGGTCATGACTGTAAGTCGCTTTGGATAAAAGCGTCTGCTAAATGGCATTTATTATTATTATTATTATTCTAGCGGGAGAAGGCTAAACTGACATTTCTGAATAGACGATACATATCGGTCATTCTAGCGGGAGAAGGCTAAACTGACATTTCTGACTAGTGATACATATCGGTCATTCTAGCGGGAGAAGGCTAAACTGACATTTCTGACTAGTGATACATATCGGTCATTCTAGCGGGAGAAGGCTAAACTGACATTTCTGACGAGACGATACATATCGGTCATTCTAGCGGGAGAAGGCTAAACTGACATTTCTGACTAGACGATACATATCGGTCATTCTAGCGGGAGAAGGCTAAACTGACATTTCTGACTAGTGATACATATCGGTCATTCTAGCGGGAGAAGGCTAAACTGACATTTCTGACTAGTGATACATATCGGTCATTCTAGCAGGAGAAGGCTAAACTGACATTTCTGACTAGTGATACATATCGGTCATTCTAGCGGGAGGAGGCTAAACTGACATTTCTGACTAGACGATACATATCGGTCATTCTAGCGGGAGAAGGCTAAACTGACATTTCTGACTAGTGATACATATCGGTCATTCTAGCGGGAGAAGGCTAAACTGACATTTCTGACTAGTGATACATATCGGTCATTCTAGCGGGAGAAGGCTAAACTGACATTTCTGACTAGTGATACATATCGGTCATTCTAGCGGGAGAAGGCTAAACTGACATTTCTGACTAGTGATACATATCGGTCATTCTAGCGGGAGAAGGCTAAACTGACATTTCTGACTAAACGATACATATCGGTCATTCTAGCGGGAGAAGGCTAAACGGACATTTCTGACGAGACGATACATATCGGTCATTCTAGCGGGAGAAGGCTAAACTGACATTTCTGACTAGTGATACATATCGGTCATTCTAGCGGGAGAAGGCTAAACTGACATTTCTGACTAGTGATACATATCGGTCATTCTAGCGGGAGAAGGCTAAACTGACATTTCTGACTAGTGATACATATCGGTCATTCTAGCGGGAGAAGGCTAAACTGACATTTCTGACTAGACGATACATATCGGTCATTCTAGCGGGAGAAGGCTAAACGGACATTTCTGACGAGACGATACGTATCGGTCATTCTAGCGGGAGAAGGCTAAACTGACATTTCTGACGAGACGATACATATCGGTCATTCTAGCGGGAGAAGGCTAAACGGACATTTCTGACGAGACGATACATATCGGTCATTCTAGCGGGAGAAGGCTAAACTGACTTTTCTGACTAGACGATACATATCGGTCATTCTAGCGGGAGGAGGCTAAACTGACATTTCTGACTAGTGATACATATCGGTCATTCTAGCGGGAGAAGGCTAAACTGACATTTCTAACGAGACGATACATATCGGTCATTCTAGCGGGAGAAGGCTAAACTGACATTTCTAACTAGACGATACATATCGGTCATTCTAGCGGGAGAAGGCTAAACTGACATTTCTGACTAGACGATACATATCGGTCATTCTAGCGGGAAAAGGCTAAACTGACATTTCTGACTAGTGATGCATATCGGTCATGACTGTAAGTCGCTTTGGATAAAAGCATCTGCTAAATGGCATTTATTATTATTATTATTATTCTAGCGGGAGAAGGCTAAACTGACATTTCTGAATAGACGATACATATCGGTCATTCTAGCGGGAGAAGGCTAAACTGACATTTCTGACTAGTGATACATATCGGTCATTCTAGCGGGAGAAGGCTAAACTGACATTTCTGACTAGTGATACATATCGGTCATTCTAGCGGGAGGAGGCTAAACTGACATTTCTGACTAGACGATACATATCGGTCATTCTAGCGGGAGAAGGCTAAACTGACATTTCTGACTAGTGATACATATCGGTCATTCTAGCGGGAGAAGGCTAAACTGACATTTCTGACTAGTGATACATATCGGTCATTCTAGCGGGAGAAGGCTAAACTGACATTTCTGACTAGTGATACATATCGGTCATTCTAGCGGGAGAAGGCTAAACTGACATTTCTGACTAGTGATACATATCGGTCATTCTAGCGGGAGAAGGCTAAACTGACATTTCTGACTAGTGATACATATCGGTCATTCTAGCGGGAGAAGGCTAAACTGACATTTCTGACTAGACGATACATATCGGTCATTCTAGCGGGAGAAGGCTAAACGGACATTTCTGACGAGACGATACATATCGGTCATTCTAGCGGGAGAAGGCTAAACTGACATTTCTGACTAGTGATACATATCGGTCATTCTAGCGGGAGAAGGCTAAACTGACATTTCTGACTAGTGATACATATCGGTCATTCTAGCGGGAGAAGGCTAAACTGACATTTCTGACTAGTGATACATATCGGTCATTCTAGCGGGAGAAGGCTAAACTGACATTTCTGACTAGACGATACATATCGGTCATTCTAGCGGGAGAAGGCTAAACGGACATTTCTGACGAGACGATACATATCGGTCATTCTAGCGGGAGAAGGCTAAACTGACATTTCTGACTAGTGATACATATCGGTCATTCTAGCGGGAGAAGGCTAAACTGACATTTCTGACTAGTGATACATATCGGTCATTCTAGCGGGAGAAGGCTAAACTGACATTTCTGACTAGTGATACATATCGGTCATTCTAGCGGGAGAAGGCTAAACTGACATTTCTGACTAGACGATACATATCGGTCATTCTAGCGGGAAAAGGCTAAACTGACATTTCTGACTAGTGATGCATATCGGTCATGACTGTAAGTCGCTTTGGATAAAAGCGTCTGCTAAATGGCATTTATTATTATTATTATTATTCTAGCGGGAGAAGGCTAAACTGACATTTCTGAATAGACGATACATATCGGTCATTCTAGCGGGAGAAGGCTAAACTGACATTTCTGACTAGTGATACATATCGGTCATTCTAGCGGGAGAAGGCTAAACTGACATTTCTGACTAGTGATACATATCGGTCATTCTAGCGGGAGAAGGCTAAACTGACATTTCTGACGAGACGATACATATCGGTCATTCTAGCGGGAGAAGGCTAAACTGACATTTCTGACTAGACGATACATATCGGTCATTCTAGCGGGAGAAGGCTAAACTGACATTTCTGACTAGTGATACATATCGGTCATTCTAGCGGGAGAAGGCTAAACTGACATTTCTGACTAGTGATACATATCGGTCATTCTAGCAGGAGAAGGCTAAACTGACATTTCTGACTAGTGATACATATCGGTCATTCTAGCGGGAGGAGGCTAAACTGACATTTCTGACTAGACGATACATATCGGTCATTCTAGCGGGAGAAGGCTAAACTGACATTTCTGACTAGTGATACATATCGGTCATTCTAGCGGGAGAAGGCTAAACTGACATTTCTGACTAGTGATACATATCGGTCATTCTAGCGGGAGAAGGCTAAACTGACATTTCTGACTAGTGATACATATCGGTCATTCTAGCGGGAGAAGGCTAAACTGACATTTCTGACTAGTGATACATATCGGTCATTCTAGCGGGAGAAGGCTAAACTGACATTTCTGACTAAACGATACATATCGGTCATTCTAGCGGGAGAAGGCTAAACGGACATTTCTGACGAGACGATACATATCGGTCATTCTAGCGGGAGAAGGCTAAACTGACATTTCTGACTAGTGATACATATCGGTCATTCTAGCGGGAGAAGGCTAAACTGACATTTCTGACTAGTGATACATATCGGTCATTCTAGCGGGAGAAGGCTAAACTGACATTTCTGACTAGTGATACATATCGGTCATTCTAGCGGGAGAAGGCTAAACTGACATTTCTGACTAGACGATACATATCGGTCATTCTAGCGGGAGAAGGCTAAACGGACATTTCTGACGAGACGATACATATCGGTCATTCTAGCGGGAGAAGGCTAAACTGACATTTCTGACGAGACGATACATATCGGTCATTCTAGCGGGAGAAGGCTAAACGGACATTTCTGACGAGACGATACATATCGGTCATTCTAGCGGGAGAAGGCTAAACTGACTTTTCTGACTAGACGATACATATCGGTCATTCTAGCGGGAGGAGGCTAAACTGACATTTCTGACTAGTGATACATATCGGTCATTCTAGCGGGAGAAGGCTAAACTGACATTTCTAACTAGACGATACATATCGGTCATTCTAGCGGGAGAAGGCTAAACTGACATTTCTAACTAGACGATACATATCGGTCATTCTAGCGGGAGAAGGCTAAACTGACATTTCTGACTAGACGATACATATCGGTCATTCTAGCGGGAAAAGGCTAAACTGACATTTTGACTAGTGATGCATATCGGTCATGACTGTAAGTCGCTTTGGATAAAAGCATCTGCTAAATGGCATTTATTATTATTATTATTATTCTAGCGGGAGAAGGCTAAACTGACATTTCTGAATAGACGATACATATCGGTCATTCTAGCGGGAGAAGGCTAAACTGACATTTCTGACTAGTGATACATATCGGTCATTCTAGCGGGAGAAGGCTAAACTGACATTTCTGACTAGTGATACATATCGGTCATTCTAGCGGGAGAGGCTAAACTGACATTTCTGACTAGACGATACATATCGGTCATTCTAGCGGGAGAAGGCTAAACTGACATTTCTGACTAGTGATACATATCGGTCATTCTAGCGGGAGAAGGCTAAACTGACATTTCTGACTAGTGATACATATCGGTCATTCTAGCGGGAGAAGGCTAAACTGACATTTCTGACTAGTGATACATATCGGTCATTCTAGCGGGAGAAGGCTAAACTGACATTTCTGACTAGTGATACATATCGGTCATTCTAGCGGGAGAAGGCTAAACTGACATTTCTGACTAGTGATACATATCGGTCATTCTAGCGGGAGAAGGCTAAACTGACATTTCTGACTAGACGATACATATCGGTCATTCTAGCGGGAGAAGGCTAAACGGACATTTCTGACGAGACGATACATATCGGTCATTCTAGCGGGAGAAGGCTAAACTGACATTTCTGACTAGTGATACATATCGGTCATTCTAGCGGGAGAAGGCTAAACTGACATTTCTGACTAGTGATACATATCGGTCATTCTAGCGGGAGAAGGCTAAACTGACATTTCTGACTAGTGATACATATCGGTCATTCTAGCGGGAGAAGGCTAAACTGACATTTCTGACTAGACGATACATATCGGTCATTCTAGCGGGAGAAGGCTAAACGGACATTTCTGACGAGACGATACATATCGGTCATTCTAGCGGGAGAAGGCTAAACTGACATTTCTGACGAGACGATACATATCGGTCATTCTAGCGGGAGAAGGCTAAACGGACATTTCTGACGAGACGATACATATCGGTCATTCTAGCGGGAGAAGGCTAAACTGACTTTTCTGACTAGACGATACATATCGGTCATTCTAGCGGGAGGAGGCTAAACTGACATTTCTGACTAGTGATACATATCGGTCATTCTAGCGGGAGAAGGCTAAACTGACATTTCTAACGAGACGATACATATCGGTCATTCTAGCGGGAGAAGGCTAAACTGACATTTCTAACTAGACGATACATATCGGTCATTCTAGCGGGAGAAGGCTAAACTGACATTTCTGACTAGACGATACATATCGGTCATTCTAGCGGGAAAAGGCTAAACTGACATTTCTGACTAGTGATGCATATCGGTCATGACTGTAAGTCGCTTTGGATAAAAGCATCTGCTAAATGGCATTTATTATTATTATTATTATTCTAGCGGGAGAAGGCTAAACTGACATTTCTGAATAGACGATACATATCGGTCATTCTAGCGGGAGAAGGTTAAACTGACATTTCTGACTAGTGATACATATCGGTCATTCTAGCGGGAGAAGGCTAAACTGACATTTCTGACTAGTGATACATATCGGTCATTCTAGCGGGAGAAGGCTAAACTGACATTTCTGACTAGTGATACATATCGGTCATTCTAGCGGGAGAAGGCTAAACTGACATTTCTGACTAGACGATACATATCGGTCATTCTAGCGGGAGAAGGCTAAACTGACATTTCTGACGAGACGATACATATCGGTCATTCTAGCGGGAGAAGGCTAAACTGACATTTCTGACGAGACGATACATATCGGTCATTCTAGCGGGAGAAGGCTAAACTGACATTTCTGACGAGACGATACATATCGGTCATTCTAGCGGGAGAAGGCTAAACTGACTTTTCTGACTAGACGATACATATCGGTCATTCTAGCGGGAGGAGGCTAAACTGACATTTCTGACTAGTGATACATATCGGTCATTCTAGCGGGAGAAGGCTAAACTGACATTTCTAACGAGACGATACATATCGGTCATTCTAGCGGGAGAAGGCTAAACTGACATTTCTAACTAGACGATACATATCGGTCATTCTAGCGGGAGAAGGCTAAACTGACATTTCTGACTAGACGATACATATCGGTCATTCTAGCGGGAAAAGGCTAAACTGACATTTCTGACTAGTGATGCATATCGGTCATGACTGTAAGTCGCTGGGATAAAAGCATCTGCTAAATGGCATTTATTATTATTATTATTATTCTAGCGGGAGAAGGCTAAACTGACATTTCTGAATAGACGATACATATCGGTCATTCTAGCGGGAGAAGGCTAAACTGACATTTCTGACTAGTGATACATATCGGTCATTCTAGCGGGAGAAGGCTAAACTGACATTTCTGACTAGTGATACATATCGGTCATTCTAGCGGGAGGAGGCTAAACTGACATTTCTGACTAGACGATACATATCGGTCATTCTAGCGGGAGAAGGCTAAACTGACATTTCTGACTAGTGATACATATCGGTCATTCTAGCGGGAGAAGGCTAAACTGACATTTCTGACTAGTGATACATATCGGTCATTCTAGCGGGAGAAGGCTAAACTGACATTTCTAACGAGACGATACATATCGGTCATTCTAGCGGGAGAAGGCTAAACTGACATTTCTAACTAGACGATACATATCGGTCATTCTAGCGGGAGAAGGCTAAACTGACATTTCTGACTAGACGATACATATCGGTCATTCTAGCGGGAAAAGGCTAAACTGACATTTCTGACTAGTGATGCATATCGGTCATGACTGTAAGTCGCTTTGGATAAAAGCATCTGCTAAATGGCATTTATTATTATTATTATTATTCTAGCGGGAGAAGGCTAAACTGACATTTCTGAATAGACGATACATATCGGTCATTCTAGCGGGAGAAGGCTAAACTGACATTTCTGACTAGTGATACATATCGGTCATTCTAGCGGGAGAAGGCTAAACTGACATTTCTGACTAGTGATACATATCGGTCATTCTAGCGGGAGGAGGCTAAACTGACATTTCTGACTAGACGATACATATCGGTCATTCTAGCGGGAGAAGGCTAAACTGACATTTCTGACTAGTGATACATATCGGTCATTCTAGCGGGAGAAGGCTAAACTGACATTTCTGACTAGTGATACATATCGGTCATTCTAGCGGGAGAAGGCTAAACTGACATTTCTGACTAGTGATACATATCGGTCATTCTAGCGGGAGAAGGCTAAACTGACATTTCTGACTAGTGATACATATCGGTCATTCTAGCGGGAGAAGGCTAAACTGACATTTCTGACTAGTGATACATATCGGTCATTCTAGCGGGAGAAGGCTAAACTGACATTTCTGACTAGACGATACATATCGGTCATTCTAGCGGGAGAAGGCTAAACGGACATTTCTGACGAGACGATACATATCGGTCATTCTAGCGGGAGAAGGCTAAACTGACATTTCTGACTAGTGATACATATCGGTCATTCTAGCGGGAGAAGGCTAAACTGACATTTCTGACTAGTGATACATATCGGTCATTCTAGCGGGAGAAGGCTAAACTGACATTTCTGACTAGTGATACATATCGGTCATTCTAGCGGGAGAAGGCTAAACTGACATTTCTGACTAGACGATACATATCGGTCATTCTAGCGGGAGAAGGCTAAACGGACATTTCTGACGAGACGATACATATCGGTCATTCTAGCGGGAGAAGGCTAAACTGACATTTCTGACGAGACGATACATATCGGTCATTCTAGCGGGAGAAGGCTAAACGGACATTTCTGACGAGACGATACATATCGGTCATTCTAGCGGGAGAAGGCTAAACTGACTTTTCTGACTAGACGATACATATCGGTCATTCTAGCGGGAGGAGGCTAAACTGACATTTCTGACTAGTGATACATATCGGTCATTCTAGCGGGAGAAGGCTAAACTGACATTTCTAACGAGACGATACATATCGGTCATTCTAGCGGGAGAAGGCTAAACTGACATTTCTAACTAGACGATACATATCGGTCATTCTAGCGGGAGAAGGCTAAACTGACATTTCTGACTAGACGATACATATCGGTCATTCTAGCGGGAAAAGGCTAAACTGACATTTCTGACTAGTGATGCATATCGGTCATGACTGTAAGTCGCTTTGGATAAAAGCATCTGCTAAATGGCATTTATTATTATTATTATTATTCTAGCGGGAGAAGGCTAAACTGACATTTCTGAATAGACGATACATATCGGTCATTCTAGCGGGAGAAGGTTAAACTGACATTTCTGACTAGTGATACATATCGGTCATTCTAGCGGGAGAAGGCTAAACTGACATTTCTGACTAGTGATACATATCGGTCATTCTAGCGGGAGAAGGCTAAACTGACATTTCTGACGAGACGATACATATCGGTCATTCTAGCGGGAGAAGGCTAAACTGACATTTCTGACGAGACGATACATATCGGTCATTCTAGCGGGAGAAGGCTAAACTGACATTTCTGACGAGACGATACATATCGGTCATTCTAGCGGGAGAAGGCTAAACTGACATTTCTGACGAGACGATACATATCGGTCATTCTAGCGGGAGAAGGCTAAACTGACATTTCTGACGAGACGATACATATCGGTCATTCTAGCGGGAGAAGGCTAAACGGACATTTCTGACTAGACGATACATATCGGTCATTCTAGCGGGAGGAGGCTAAACTGACATTTCTGACTAGTGATACATATCGGTCATTCTAGCGGGAGAAGGCTAAACTGACATTTCTAACGAGACGATACATATCGGTCATTCTAGCGGGAGAAGGCTAAACTGACATTTCTAACTAGACGATACATATCGGTCATTCTAGCGGGAGAAGGCTAAACTGACATTTCTGACTAGACGATACATATCGGTCATTCTAGCGGGAAAAGGCTAAACTGACATTTCTGACTAGTGATGCATATCGGTCATGACTGTAAGTCGCTTTGGATAAAAGCATCTGCTAAATGGCATTTATTATTATTATTATTATTCTAGCGGGAGAAGGCTAAACTGACATTTCTGAATAGACGATACATATCGGTCATTCTAGCGGGAGAAGGCTAAACTGACATTTCTGACTAGTGATACATATCGGTCATTCTAGCGGGAGAAGGCTAAACTGACATTTCTGACTAGTGATACATATCGGTCATTCTAGCGGGAGAAGGCTAAACTGACATTTCTGACGAGACGATACATATCGGTCATTCTAGCGGGAGAAGGCTAAACTGACATTTCTGACGAGACGATACATATCGGTCATTCTAGCGGGAGAAGGCTAAACGGACATTTCTGACGAGACGATACATATCGGTCATTCTAGCGGGAGAAGGCTAAACTGACATTTCTGACGAGACGATACATATCGGTCATTCTAGCGGGAGAAGGCTAAACTGACATTTCTGACGAGACGATACATATCGGTCATTCTAGCGGGAGAAGGCTAAACGGACATTTCTGACGAGACGATACATATCGGTCATTCTAGCGGGAGAAGGCTAAACTGACATTTCTGACTAGACGATACATATCGGTCATTCTAGCGGGAGAAGGCTAAACGGACATTTCTGACGAGACGATACATATCGGTCATTCTAGCGGGAGAAGGCTAAACTGACATTTCTGACTAGACGATACATATCGGTCATTCTAGCGGGAGGAGGCTAAACTGACATTTCTGACTAGTGATACATATCGGTCATTCTAGCGGGAGAAGGCTAAACTGACATTTCTGACGAGACGATACATATCGGTCATTCTAGCGGGAGAAGGCTAAACTGACATTTCTAACTAGACGATACATATCGGTCATTCTAGCGGGAGAAGGCTAAACTGACATTTCTGACTAGACGATACATATCGGTCATTCTTGCGGGAAAAGGCTAAACTGACATTTCTGACTAGTGATACATATCGGTCATTCTAGCGGGAGAAGGCTAAACTGACATTTCTGACTAGACGATACATATCGGTCATTCTAGCGGGAGAAGGCTAAACTGACATTTCTGACTAGACGATACATATCGGTCATTCTAGCGGGAGAAGGCTAAACTGACATTTCTAACGAGACGATACATATCGGTCATTCTAGCGGGAGAAGGCTAAACTGACATTTCTGACTAGACGATACATATCGGTCATTCTAGCGGGGAGAAGGCTAAACTGACATTTCTGACTAGACGATACATATCGGTCATTCTTAGCGGGAAAAGGCTAAACTGACATTTCTGACTAGTGATACATATCGGTCATTCTAGCGGGAGAAGGCTAAACTGACATTTCTGACTAGACGATACATATCGGTCATTCTAGCGGGAGAAGGCTAAACTGACATTTCTGACTAGACGATACATATCGGTCATTCTAGCGGGAGGAGGCTAAACTGACATTTCTGACTAGTGATACATATCGGTCATTCTAGCGGGAGGAGGCTAAACTGACATTTCTGACTAGACGATACATATCGGTCATTCTAGCGGGAGAAGGCTAAACTGACATTTCTGACGAGACATATCGGTCATTCTAGCGGGAGAAGGCTAAACTGACATTTCTAACTAGACGATACATATCGGTCATTCTAGCGGGAGAAGGCTAAACTGACATTTCTGACGAGACGATACATATCGGTCATTCTAGCGGGAGAAGGCTAAACTGACATTTCTGACTAGACGATACATATCGGTCATTCTAGCGGGAGAAGGCTAAACGGACATTTCTGACTAGACGATACATATCGGTCATTCTAGCGGGAGAAGGCTAAACTGACATTTCTAACTAGTGATCCAGATCGGTCATTCATAATAAACTGTATTTTTTTGTGAAGAATCAACAACAAGTGGGACACAGTCATGAAGTGGAACGACATTTGTTGGATATTTCAAACTTTTTTTGAAAACTGCTGTTCACAAATGCTCTCCATCCAACCTCACTGAGCTCGAGCTGTTTTGCAAGGAGGAATGGGAAAAATTTCAGTCTCTCGATGTGCAAAACTGATAGAGACATACCCCTAGCGACTTACAGCTGTAATTGCAGCAAAAGGTGGCGCTACAAAGTATTAACTTAAGGGGGCTGAATAATTTTGCACACCCAATTTTTCAGTTTTTGATTTGTTAAAAAAGTTTGAAATATTCAATAAATGTCGTTCATGATTGTGTCCCACTTGTTGTTGATTCTTCACAAAAAAAAAACTTTATATATCTTTATGTTTGAAGCCTGAAATGTGGCAAAAGGTCGCAAAGTTCAAGGGGGCCGAATACTTTCGCAAGGCACTGTATTTAGCCGACAGACGGCAAGGATGGGAAACATTTGTGTAGTCAACATCTTTTGACCAGGGTTCAAGCTAGTAACTGTTCTTCAAGCCTGGCCCTGGAGAGCGATTTAAAATTATATCTAAACTTTATTATTCCCACTACCAGTTCGCGTTCCTCAACTTTATTATTCCCAGTACCAGTTCACGTTCCTCAACTTTATTATTCCCAGTACCAGTTCACGTTCCTCAACTTTATTATTCCCAATACCAGGTGACATTCCTCAACTGTATTATTCCCAGTACCAGTTCACGTTCCTCAACTTTATTATTCCCAGTACCAGTTCACGTTCCTCAACTTTATTATTCCCAATACCAGGTGACATTCCTCAACTGTATTATTCCCAGTACCAGTTCACGTTCCTCAACTTTATTATTCCCAATACCAGGTGACATTCCTCAACTGTATTATTCCCACTACCAGTTCACGTTCCTCAACTTTTATTCCCACTACCAGTTCACGTTCCTCAACATTATTATTCCCACTACCAGTTCACGTTCCTCAACTTTATTATTCCCACTACCAGTTCACGTTCCTCAACTTTATTATTCCCAGTACCAGTTCACGTTCCTCAACTTTATTATTCCCAGTACCAGTTCACGTTCCTCAACTTTATTATTCCAAGTACCAGTTCACGTTCCTCAACTTTATTATTCCCAGTACCAGGTGACGTTCCTCAACTGTATTATTCCCAGTACCAGTTCACGTTCCTCAACTTTATTATTCCCACTACCAGTTCACGTTCCTCAACTTTATTATTCCCACTACCAGTTCACGTTCCTCAACTTTATTATTCCCACTACCAGTTCACGTTCCTCAACTTTATTATTCCCACTACCAGTTCACGTTCCTCAACTTTATTATTCCCAGTACCAGTTCACGTTCCTCAACTTTATTATTCCCAGTGCCAGTTCACGTTCCTCAACTTTATTATTCCCAGTACCTGGTGACATTCCTCAACTTTATTATTCCCACTACCAGTTCACGTTCCTCAACTTTATTATTCCCACTACCAGTTCACGTTCCTCAACTTTATTATTCCCAGTACTAGTTCACGTTCCTCAACTTTATTATTCCCAGTACCTGGTGACATTCCTCAACTTTATTATTCCCAATACCAGGTGACGTTCCTGTGCAGTACCATACTGAACTTTGAGGGCCTGCGGATGCGGACCCCTGAGGCCCTGAGCATGGACTCTGCTCTGTTTGAGCTGCTGAAGAGGTGCCAGCAGACCTGCTCCTACGCTGCCCAGTTCAACACCTCTGTCTCCTCCATAGAGCTACAGCTGCTGCACAGACTGGTGAGTACTGACCCTTAGCTACAGCTGCTGCACAGACTGGTGAGTATTGACCCTTAGCTACAGCTGCTGCACAGACTGGTGAGTACTGACCCTTAGCTACAGCTCCACAGACTGGTGAGTACTGACCCTTAGCTACAGCTCCACAGACAGGTGAGTACTGACCCTTAGCTACAGCTGCACAGACTGGTGAGTACTGACCCCTAGCTACAGCTTCACAGACTGGTGAGTACTGATCCTTAGCTACAGCTCCACAGACTGGTGAGTACTGACCCTTAGCTACAGCTCCACATACTGGTGAGTACTGACCCTTAGCTACAGCTCCACAGACTGGTGAGTACTGACCCTTAGCTACAGCTCCACAGACTGGTGAGTACTGACCCTTAGCTACAGCTCCACAGACTGGTGAGTACTGACCCCTAGCTACATCTCCAGGGACGGCTGATATAGGGGTACCAAATCCTACAGGAGGGTATCTCTCCAGGGACAGGGCTGGTATAGGGGGGTACCATTTGGGACTTTCCTTACTCTCCCATTTGTCCCATCTCTCCTCAAACTCAGAGCCCGGCGTTGGAGCTGCCCATCGGCAGCCCTGATTGGCTAGCTTGTGCCCAGAAGCAGCTGGGCCAGGAGCTGGCTACCCAGGGTGCTGTGCAAGAGGAGCGTGAGCAGCAGCTGGATGTCGCCACGGAATCACTGCAGCTATTGGTGGACAGCATCAAGGGCATCCTGTCCAATCACAACCGCCAGCTGGCTGAGGTCAAACACCTTCTGAGGGCCATGGCCAAGGTATGGGCAGTGACACAGCAACAGGGAGACAGGTGTACAGATGGGCCTTCGCCAAGGTATGGGCAGTGACACAGCTACAGGGAGACAGGTGTACAGATGGCCCATGGCCAAGGTATGGGCAGTGACACAGGGAGACAGGTGTACAGATGGGCCGTGGCCAAGGTATGGGCAGTGACACAGCAACAGGCAGACAGGTGTATAGATGGGCCCGTGGCCAAGGTATGGGCAGTGACACAGCTACAGGCAGACAGGTGTATAGATGGGCTATGGCCAAGGTATGGGCAGTGACCCACCAACAGGGAGACAGGTGTACAGATGGGCTATGGCCAAGGTATGGGCAGTGACACAGCAACAGGGAGACAGGTGTATAGATGGGCCCGTGGCCATGGTATGGGCAGTGACACAGCTACAGGGAGACAGGTGTACAGATGGGCCGTGGCCAAGGTATGGGCAGTGACACAGCAACAGGGAGACAGGTGTACAGATGGGCCAAGGTATGGGCAGTGACACACCAACAGGGAGACAGGTGTACAGATGCATGATACTCTCAGCAATCCACTACGCAACTTTCACAATGATTTATTTGTTAGAAACGCCTTCCTAACTGACCTGACCTTCGCCCACTCTGTTTGTCCCTGCGTGTCCCCCATACCGCAGCAAAGATGGTGGATAAATGAAGATGTCTTTTAATCAGGCTGTTTACTATAAGAAAAAAATGGTCGCTGTCCACATACACCACTGGGATAACAACTGGGTCTGGTCTACGTAGTTCATTGACTGTAGGTGAACCAGTGAAATGTCTTTCTCTTCGGTCTCTCCCGTAGGACGAGGAGAACGCGCTGGCGGAGGGGGAGGAAGTGACCTACGAGGGCAGCGTGCGCCAGTTCCTGTTGGAGTACAAGGCGTGGCAGGACAACGTGCAGATCGTGCTGTTCACTGTCGTCCAGGCAACGGGCCAGCCCCGAGGCGGAGGAGCCAGTCAGGAGGGGGTGGAGCTATTGCAGGAGATACCTGCTACCCTGAAGGAGCTACACACACAGAGCACCAGGTACACACACACACACACACACACACACACACACACACACACACACACACACACACTGAATGAGCTACAAACACCCCTACCCATACTGACAGTGGCCACCCTGTCCCTCCTCTCTGTCTCTCTGTCGGTCTCTGTCTTCAGTGTGTATAACGGCCTGGTTGGCTTTGCGTCTCCGTTGGTGACAGAGAGGGGTGGAGACTGTTCCAGCCCCACGTCTACAGCTCAGACCAGCTTCGCTGCAGGTAACTCCACCTCCCTCATTGTGCGCTACCCTGGCTGAGGGCACCCTGCTCCCAATGTGGTGCACTACTATGGGCCCTAGGTCAAAAGTAGGGCACTACATAGGGAATAGGGTGCCCTTTGTTTAATGTAATGACCTGTGTTAAATACCAGAATGATTAAAAATTGCATCTCGCAGTTCACAGGCAATGATTTCTCTCTCTCTCTGCCTCTGTCTCTGCCTCTGTCTCTCTCTCTGTCTCTGTCTCTCTCTGTCTCTGTCTCTGTCTCTGTCTCTCTCTCTGTCTCTCTCTCTCTCTCTGTCTCTCTCTGTCTCTCTCTCTGTCTCTCTCTCTCTGTCTCTCTCTCTGTCTCTCTGTCTCTCTCTCTCTGTCTCTCTCTCTATGTCTCTCTGTCTCTCTCTCTCTGTCTCTCTCTCTCTGTCTCTCTCTCTGTCTCTGTCTCTCTCTGTCTCTCTCTCTGTCTCTCTCTCTCTCTCTCTCTCTCTCTCTCTCTCTCTCTCTCTCTCTCTCTGTCTCTCTCTGTCTCTCTCTCTCTCCCTCTCCTCTCTCTCTCTCTCTGTCTCTCTCTCTCTCCCCTTCTCTCTCCCCTTCTCTCTCTCTCTGTCTCTCTCTGTCTCTCTCTCTCCCCCTTTCTCTCTCTCTGTCTCTCTCTCTCCCCCTCTCTCTCTCCCCCTTCTCTCTCTCTCTCTCTCCCCCTTCTCTCTCTCTGTCTCTCCCCCTTCTCACTCTTTCCTTTCCACTCTCACACTTTTTCCCCTTCTCTCCCCAGCGGTGAGGTGCAGCGGTGTGAAGACTCAGACGGACTCAATGTCCCAGAATTCACGCAAGCTCCTCCCCCGTAACCTTGGCACCCCGGCGGACACCCCCCCCAGCGCTCAGACGATGGCCAGCAAGGGTCTAAATCCCAGCCCCAAACGGGCTGTACGTGACCCCAAGACGGGACGAGGTATGACCCCTAACCTCCCCTGACCTCCAATTCAATGAGTCAATAATTAGAAGAACCAGCAGTACTGCTGCCTAACTGTCCCAAATTACCCCCTATTCCATATAGACTGCTGCCTAACTGTCCCAAATTACCCCCTATTCCATATAGACTGCTGCCTAACTGTCCCAAATTACCCCCTATTCTATATAGACTGCTGCCTAACTGTCCCAAATTACCCCCTATTCTATATAGACTGCTGCCTAACTGTCCCAAATTACCCCCTATTCTATATAGACTGCTGCCTAACTGTCCCAAATTACCCCCTATTCTATATAGACTGCTGCCTAACTGTCCCAAATTACCCCCTATTCTATATAGACTGCTGCCTAACTGTCCCAAATGGGATCCTATTCCATATAGACTGCTGCCTAACTGTCCCAAATGGCCCCCTATTCTATATAGACTGCTGCCTAACTGTCCCAAATGGGATCCTATTCCATATAGACTGCTGCCTAACTGTCCCAAATTACCCCCTATTCTATATAGACTGCTGCCTAACTGTCCCAAATTACCCCCTATTCTATATAGACTGCTGCCTAACTGTCCCAAATGGGATCCTATTCTATATAGACTGCTGCCTAACTGTCCCAAATGGGACCCTATTCCATATAGACTGCTGCCTAACTGTCCCAAATGGCCCCCTATTCCATATAGACTGCTGCCTAACTGTCCCAAATGGGACCCTATTCCATATAGACTGCTGCCTAACTGTCCCAAATGGCCCCCTATTCCATATAGACTGCTGCCTAACTGTCCCAAATGGTCCCCTATTCCATATAGACTGCTGCCTAACTGTCCCAAATGGCCCCCTACCCCGTTCAAAGGCACTTCAATCTTTTGTCTCGCCCATTCACCCTCTGAATCGCACACAGAGTCGTGGCCAATAGTTTTGAGAATGACACATTTCCACAAAGTTTTCTGCCTCAGGTCTTTAGATGTTTTTGTCACATGTTACTATGGATACTGATGCATATTTACAAGCATTTCATAAGTGTCAAAGGCTTTAATTGACAATTACATGAAGTTGATGCAAAGAGTCAATATTTGCAGTGTTGACCCTTATATACAGGGGGTACCGGTACTGAGTCAGTGTGGAGGCTATATTCAGGGGGTAGTGTACTGAGTCAGTGGAGGTTATATACAGGGGGTACCGGTACTGAGTCAGTGTGGAGGCTATATTCAGGGGGTACCGGTACTGAGTCAGTGTGGGGGCTATATTCAGGGGGTACCGGTACTGAGTCAGTGTGGAGGCTATATTCAGGGGGGTACCGGTACTGAGTCAGTGTGGAGGCTATATTCAGGGGGTACCGGTACTGAGTCAGTGTGGAGGCTATATACAGGGGTACCGGTACTGAGTCAGTGTGGAGGCTATATTCAGGGGGTACCGGTACTGAGTCAGTGTGGAGGCTATATTCAGGGGTACCGGTACTGAGTCAGTGTGGAGGCTATATTCAGGGGGTACCGGTACTGAGTCAGTGTGGAGGTTATATACAGGGGGTACCGGTACTGAGTCAGTGTGGAGGCTATATTCGGGGGGTACCGGTACTGAGTCAGTGTGGAGGCTATATTCAGGGGGTACCGGTACTGAGTCAGTGTGGAGGCTATATACAGGGGTACCGGTACTGAGTCAGTGTGGGGCTATATTCAGGGGGTACCGGTACTGAGTCAGTGTGGAGGCTATATTCAGGGGGTACCGGTACTGAGTCAGTGTGGAGGCTATATTCAGGGGGTACCGGTACTGAGTCAGTGTGGAGGCTATATACAGGGGGTACCGGTACTGAGTCAGTGTGGAGGCTATATTCAGGGGGTACCGGTACTGAGTCAGTGTGGAGGCTATATTCAGGGGGTACCGGTACTGAGTCAGTGTGGAGGCTATATTCAGGGGGTACCGGTACTGAGTCAGTGTGGAGGTTATATTCGGGGGGTACCGGTACTGAGTCAGAGTGGAGGCTATATTCAGGGGGCACCGGTACTGAGTCAGTGTGGAGGTTATATACAGGTGGTACCAGTACTGTGTCAGTGTGGAGGTTATATACAGGGGGTACCGGTACTGAGTCAGTGTGGAGGTTATATACAGGTGGTACCAGTACTGTGTCAGTGTGGAGGTTATATACAGGTGGTACCAGTACTGTGTCAGTGTGGAGGTTATATACAGGGGGTACCGGTACTGTGTCAGTGTGGAGGTTATATACAGGGGGTACCGGTACTGAGTCAGTGTGGAGGTTATATACAGGGGGCACCGGTACTGAGTCAGTTTGGAGGTTATATACAGGGGGTACCGGTACTGAGTCAGTGTGGAGGTTATATACAGGGGGTACCGGTACTGAGTCAGTGTGGAGGTTATATACAGGGGGTACCGGTACTGAGTCAGTGTGGAGGTTATATACAGGGGGTACCGGTACTGAGTCAGTGTGGAGGTTATATACAGGGGGTACCGGTACTGAGTCAGTGTGGAGGTTATATACAGGGGGTACCGGTACTGAGTCAGTGTGCGGGGGAACAGGTTGGTTGAGGTAGTTTGTACATGTAGGTAGGGGTGAAGTGACTATGCATAGATAATAAACTGCAAGTCGCAGCAGTATACAAAACACCAGTCTTTTGTGTTGGGGGGTAGAAGCTGTTGAGGAGCCTTTTGGTCCTCGACTTGGCGCTCCAGTACTGCTTGCCGTGCGGTAGCAGAGAAAACAGTCTATGACAGGGGTGACTGGAGTCTCTGACAATTTTTTGGGGCGTTCCTCTGACACCGCCTGGTATAGAGATCCTGGATGGCAAGAAGCTTGGTCCCAGTGATGTACTCGGCCGTACGCACTCCCCTCTGTAGCGCCTTACGGTCAGATGTGGAGCTGTTTCCATACCAAGCGGTGATGCAACCGGTCAGGATGCTCTCGATGGTGCAGCTGTAGAACCTTTTGAGGATCTGGGGACCCATGCTAAATCTGATGTGGTGTGGTGACTCTGTGTGATGGTGTGTGTGACGTGTGTGTGTGTGTGTGTGTGTGTGTGTGTGTGTGTGTGTGTGTGTGTGTGTGTGTGTGTGTGTGTGTGTGACTCTGTGTGTGTGTGTGTGTGTGTGTGTGTGTGTGTGTGTGTTGCAGCTGTCCAGGAGAGGAACTCGTACGCGGTGAGCGTGTGGAAGAGGGTGAAAGCCAAGCTGGAGGGGAGAGACGTGGACCCCAGCAGGAGGATGAGTGTCACTGAGCAGGTAACTAACTACACACTGAGCAGGCAGCTACACACTGCTTTACACACTGAGCAGGCAGCTACACACTGCTTTACACACTGAGCAGGCAGCTACACACTGAGCAGGCAGCTACACACTGCATTTACACAATGAGCAGGCAGCTACACACTGCTTTACACACTGAGCAGGCAGCTACACACTGAGCAGGCAGCTACACACTGCTTTACACACTGAGCAGGCAGCTACACACTGCTTTACACACTGAGCAGGCAGCTACACACTGAGCAGGCAGCTACACACTGAGCAGGCAGCGACACACTGAGCAGGCAGCGACACACTGAGCAGGCAGCGACACACTGAGCAGGCAGCTACACACTGAGCAGGCAGCTACACACTGAGCAGGCAGCTACACACTGAGCAGGCAGCGACACACTGAGCAGGCAGCGACACACTGAGCAGGCAGCGACACACTGAGCAGGCAGCTACACACTGAGCAGGCAGCTACACACTGAGCAGGCAGCTACACACTGAGCAGGCAGCTACACACTGAGCAGGCAGCTACACACTGAGCAGGCAGCTACACACTGAGCAGGCAGCTACACACTGAGCAGGCAGCTACACACTGAGCAGGCAGCTACACACTGAGCAGGCAGCTACACACTGAGCAGGCAGCGACACACTGAGCAGGCAGCGACACACTGAGCAGGCAGCGACACACTGAGCACCAGCGACACACTGAGCAGGCAGCTCCACACTGAGCAGGCAGCGACACACTGAGCAGGCAGCCCCACACTGAGCAGGCAGCGACACACTGAGCAGGCAGCGACACACTGAGCAGGCAGCGACACACTGAGCAGGCAGCGACACACTGAGCAGGCAGCGACACACTGAGCAGGCAGCGACACACTGAGCAGGCAGCTCCCACACTGAGCAGGCAGCTACACACTGAGCAGGCAGCTACACACTGAGCAGGCAGCTACACACTGAGCAGGCAGCTACACACTTTGCTCTCCCTCTACTCCTTTCCTCCTCCTTTGCCTTATCCCGGTCTCTCTCTCTCTCCTCTCCTCCTGCTCTCCCTCTCCTCCTCTTCCATCCCTCTCTCCCCTACCTGTCTCCCCACCTCCCCTCTCTCCTCTCCTCCTGCTCTCCCTCTCCTCCTCTTCCATCCCTCTCCCCACCTCCCCTCTCTCCTCTCCAGGTGGACTGTGTGATAAAGGAGGCCACCAATGTGGACAACCTGTCCCAGCTGTACGAGGGCTGGACAGCCTGGGTGTGAATGGGGTCTCCCTGTGGTGCATCTCTTTGGTTCCAGCACACAACAGAGCCTCGCAGAGGGAGGGTTAGCCATCCAACCCGACCTCCAGACCAGACACCCGGATACGTACATACCCTGTTACCCACCTGCCCTGTTCTGGCAGGGTTAGGGTTAGGTGTGTCTGTCTGGGCCTGGGGGGTGAAGGAAGGAGAGGAGGAGCCACTGGAGCAGCAGCACCCAACCGTGCCACACGCTGATGGGGAAGGAGGGGGAGAGGGGGGGGTTCAAGATACTCCCCCCCACCCCGATATAACCTCCTAGGGGTCCACCATGGAGCCCCTACTCTGCAGTCTGTCTGCCTGGCTGATTGGCTGGCTAAACCCAGTCCCTGCCACCTGGCTATAGACCAAGCTAACACAACCAGCTAAAGGGTCACTCTGCAGTCTGTCTGCAGCCAGATCTGACCACTCTGCTTGTCTGTACGGGTGGGGGGGTCTGTCTGAGACAGGAAGGGGAGCAGAGGTATCGGTAGGGAAGGTATAAGGCCCTCCCCCTCTACACTATGTTTTGAATAACCTTTACCCTCCCCTAATGAAAACCACCACCCTCCAGTCACTGTTACCACCGATGACAACCCCCCCCCTTTAACAGCTGAGCTGGTTTACCCAGCAATGCTGTTGGGTTTGGACCTCATTCAAAGGGGCGGAGAAAGGGGATGCTTTGCCGGGTGTGGTCTGAAGAGCTGATTGGCTGCACCTGTTTTTAAACCAATCTCCCTGATGGTACAGTGATTCTGATTGGCCAGCGACTGAGCTGCGTGATTTATGACTGGGCAGGTGTGGAGTGTGGGGGGAGAATCTGTTGGCTCAGTGGGACTCCATTCAAAGCCTGAGAGGGGAAATGATTTCAGGAAATAAAATAGTGTAATCAGACTGTCTTTTTTTTCTTTCTTTTTTCTTCTCTAAAACATTTATTGTACAAACTGAAGAAAAAACATACTTATTTTACAAAGCTCTTTAGAAATTGTGTATCACACAAGTTTGACATTATAAATGGATTATCAAATGGAGATGGGTTTTTTTGGGGGAGAAGATTCACAGTCGTGTGGCGTTTTCTTTTTATTCATATGTTTCGGCACTGCGTAACGATGTGCCTCAAGTTAACTAATCCTATTGTCTGAAGTTAACTTTTATTTTTTGAGGGGAGTTAAGATTTCGGGATTGACTGAGAAAGGATGACAACGTGGGCAAAGTTCTAGCTAGTCACTATCTGAACCCTTGGTCTACGTCCCAAACAGCACCATATCCCTATACAGTGCACTAATTTTGACCAGAGACCTATATGGGTCAAAGGTCGTGCCCTAAATAGGGAATAGGGTGCCATTTGGAATGCAAGCCTTGACCTGAGAGAAATCCATGTAATAATCATTTTTCTTCAATCTTTATTAATATCTGTTGTATTTTGTAGGCTTCTCTCCTCCCTATCCCGTGTTTATAAAATAGAAAAGCTTTAGACTAGATTGATTCCTTTTTTTGACTTGCTGCCTTGCCTGTGAGTGAGTAGTACTAGTAGTAGTAGTAGTAGTAGTAGTAGTAGTAGTAGTAGTAGTAGTAGTAGTAGTAGCCTTCCTTCCTGATATGGGATGTATACTCTCCCAGCTTGTGTTTTACTGATCCTTACTGACTGACCCTCTAGTTTTACCTTTTTAGTGGGAGAAATAAGTAGAATAGATAAGTAAAGGAGTAGATAAGTAAAGGAATAATAAAGAGTAGAAGTAAAGGAGATAGTGGATGATTTTTGATGATGGTGCAAAACTGCTATTTCTTAAAGGTTTTATTGGATTTAGTTTGAAATAAAATTGCATTTAAAATGGTCGTCTGTTTCCGTCTCTTGCATATGTTCTGCAAATACAAAACAGTTCAAATGGGTGTATTTTTTATTTTATTTTATTAGCTAGGCAAGTCAGTAAGAACAAATTCTTATTTATAATGATGTTCTACACTGGCCAAACCCGGGACGGCAGTTGAGACTCTGAATCACGGCCGGTTGTGATACAGCCTGGATTCGAACCAGGGTGTCTGTAGTGACGCCTCTAGCACTGACATGCAGTGCCTTAGACCGCTGTGATACAGCCTGGATTCGAACCAGGGTGTCTGTAGTGACGCCTCTAGCACTGACATGCAGTGCCTTAGACCGCTGTGATACAGCCTGGATTCGAACCAGGGTGTCTGTAGTGACGCCTCTAGCACTGACATGCAGTGCCTTAGACCGCTGTGATACAGCCTGGATTCGAACCAGGGTGTCTGTAGTGACGCCTCTAGCACTGACATGCAGTGCCTTAGACCGCTGTGATACAGCCTGGATTCGAACCAGGGTGTCTGTAGTGACGCCTCTAGCACTGACATGCAGTGCCTTAGACCGCTGTGATACAGCCTGGATTCGAACCAGGGTGTCTGTAGTGACGCCTCTAGCACTGACATGCAGTGCCTTAGACCGCTGTGATACAGCCTGGATTCGAACCAGGGTGTCTGTAGTGACGCCTCTAGCACTGACATGCAGTGCCTTAGACCGCTGTGATACAGCCTGGATTCGAACCAGGGTGTCTGTAGTGACGCCTCTAGCACTGACATGCAGTGCCTTAGACCGCTGTGATACAGCCTGGATTCGAACCAGGGTGTCTGTAGTGACGCCTCTAGCACTGACATGCAGTGCCTTAGACCGCTGCACCACTCGGGAGCCCCATGTATTTTTGTTAAACTTTTTATTTTATGTTGATTTGCTGTCTGATATTTTTCATTCTTGTACAGTGATGCCAATGAAAATACAGTAAAAGTAGTAGTTTTATTCTAGACCTCTTTCTCCAGGTGGACAGATTGATACTGTAAACTGAACATGTACATGCATGTACATAGAAAATGGATAATGGAAGAACATACAGATTTTTAGGACTCTCCCCTCTGTACACTTTTCCATTGTTTTTCTCCGTCCCGTACTCTCTCCGTCCCATACTCTCTCCGTCCCGTACTCTCTCCGTCCCGTACTCTCTACGTCCCGTACTCTCTCCGTCCCGTACTCTCTCCGTCCCGTACTCTCTCCGTCCCGTACTCTCTCTCCGTCCCATACTCTCTACGTCCCGTACTCTCTACGTCCCATACTCTCTCCGTCCCATACTCTCTCTGTCCCATACTCTCTCTCCGTCCCATACTCTCTCTCCGTCCCGTACTCTCTCCGTCCCATACTCTCTCCGTCCCATACTCTCTACGTCCCATACTCTCTCCGTCCCGTACTCTCTCCCTCTCCCGTACTCTCTCCCTCCCGTACTCTCTCCGTCCCGTCCCATACTCTCTCCGTCCCATACTACTCTCTCCGTCCCATACTCTCTACGTCCCATACTCTCTCTGTCCCATACTCTCTCCGTCCCATACTCTCTCTGTCCCATACTCTCTCTGTCCCATACTCTCTCTGTCCCATACTCTCTCCGTCCCATACTCTCTCTGTCCCATACTCTCTCTGTCCCATACTCTCTCTGTCCCATACTCTCTCGTCCCATACTCTCTCCGTCCCATCTCTCTCCGTCCCATACTCTCTACGTCCCATACTCTCTACGTCCCATACTCTCTACGTCCCATACTCTCTACGTCCCATACTCTCTACGTCCCATACTCTCTACGTCCCATACTCTCTACGTCCCATACTCTCTACGTCCCATACTCTCTCTGTCCCATACTCTCTCTGTCCCATACTCTCTCTGTCCCATACTCTCTCTGTCCCATACTCTCTCTGTCCCATACTCTCTCTGTCTCTCTGTCCCATACTCTCTCTCTCCCTCTGTCCCGTCCCATCTCTCTGTCTCCGTCCCATACTCTCTCTCTGTCCCATACTCTCTCTGTCCCGTACTCTCTCTGTCCACTCTCTGTCCCTCTCTCTCTGTCCCGTACTCTCTCTGTCCCATACTCTCTCTGTCCCATACTCTCTACGTCCCATACTCTCTACGTCCCATACTCTCTACGTCCCATACTCTCTACGTCCATACTCTCTCTACGTCCCATACTCTCTCCGTCCCATACTCTCTCTCCGTCCCATACTCTCTCTGTCCTCTGTCCCATACTCTCTCTCTGTCCCGTACTCTCTCGTCCCATACTCTCTACTGTCCCATACTCTCTCTGTCCCATACTCTCTACGTCCCATACTCTCTCCGTCCCATACTCTCTCCGTCCCATACTCTCCGTCCCATACTCTCTCTCCGTCCCATACTCTCTACGTCCCATACTCTCTACGTCCCATACTCTCTCCGTCCCATACTCTCTACGTCCCATACTCTCTCCGTCCCATACTCTCTCCGTCCCATACTCTCTCTCCGTCCCATACTCTCTACGTCCCATACTCTCTCCGTCCCATACTCTCTCCGTCCCATACTCTCTCTCTCTCCGTCCCATACTCTCTCTCCGTCCCATACTCTCTCCGTCCCATACTCTCTCTCCGTCCCATACTCTCTACGTCCCATACTCTCTCCGTCCCATACTCTCTCTCCGTCCCATACTCTCTCTCCGTCCCATACTCTCTCTCCGTCCCATACTCTCTCTCCGTCCCATACTCTCTCTACGTCCCGTACTCTCTACGTCCCATACTCTCTACGTCCCATACTCTCTACGTCCCATACTCTCTCTGTCCCATACTCTCTACGTCCCATACTCTCATAACTACAAAGACTGAAATGTGCATGTACTTCTCTGCTTTGGATGAGAAGCCACACTGGTTTTTAACAATCTGGTATTTACACTGATGTGGAAACAGGATGGCTGGAGAAAGCTGGCTAAAAGTTTTCAGTGGTCTAAAAGAGACAACTTGTGTGCCAGACTTTGACCAGGGGAATAGGGTACAGTTTGGGACTTGGCCAAGGAAAGGAATTCACTTCAGACGATCCAGTAATGGTTAAAGCCCAGTGAGCTCATTCACCAGTCTATCAGCCAATCTGTATCCAGTAATGGTTGTAGCCCAGTGAGCTCATTCACCATTCTATCAGCCAATCTATATCCAGTCCGCGAGGGGGAAATGTAACACAGAGCCCTGAAGACTTCAGCAGTGGTCCAAACGCCTGACTGATATTAAATTCATCATCCAATTACATTTAAGCTAAATCTAATCAATCAAGTGATTTGTGGAATTGGTCAGAGGTTCACCAATTCAATTATTGCTCATTCTTCTCATTTCCTTGTGGTAGGAGTTCCTCCTGCTTAAACAAACGGTTTATTGATTTACAATTAATTTGGGTCGTAAATGTCAGCGGAGTAATTTTATTTTGGGCAATGCCGAGGAAAGGGGCGTGAACTACATTACCCATAATGCCTTTAGCCATGACGTTGTTCTCAAGTCCATCCTGCCAGGCATCCAACGGTTGGTTTGTGAACTGCAAAATCCACAAAGAAGAGAGGGAAGCGTCTGCTGCGCCCCTGGGTCGTTTTAAATTAGCCTCTAAAACATCACCGAAAACTTAAAACAACCGCTAGCTATGGCAGAGGGAGACAACAAAAGCGCCAACGTACTCGTAAGTAACGTTATCCCACTTTCGACTTGACAAGCGTTTGTTCCTGAATTTTAGGTAACGTTAATTAACGTCGTTGTGTTGCTTGACAACGGCCTTCGAAATGCGAACAATTTAACCCGCTATGCTGCGAAGGAGGATTAGTGAAAATGAGAACCGTGCCCGACAAAATTAAATCATTAATCTGAGCAAATTAACCAAGCCATACAATACATGGTTTGTTAGACGGCTTTATGTATCATTTTACATGTATCATTTTACATAGGCCGCTAGCAATTAACGTTATGCAGTCTTAATATCGGCCTTATAGCTAACATTATTGCTCGGCTAACTAGCTGTTCTCGCATGATACGGCTAATTGGTGAAAGGTGTTTTTGTAGCTCGCTGTGTTTTATTTGGCTGGCTCGCCAACACAGCGGCTGTCCGTAAGGTTATTTTAAATGTGACACGTTCAGCTGACAGGCCGAGAGAGCCCACGTCTGGCTAATTTGGATCTTGTGACATTTATTTAACATCCCCTTTGAAATGACCAAATGTGCTTTACCTTAACTATTTGATTAGTCACCGAAAGATGACAAATTATATATTTGGTGTAAAAGTTAGACGATTTACTCTATAATTAAGCATGGTTAGAGTGACTAGTGTAATTAAGACCATGGTCAGATGTATATACCCTTCCCAGACAAGTCTTCCAGTTTTCATTGTGCAGTTCTGAGGCTAACCTTTCTTAATTAAATGATAATGCCCGAGAAGACTATGTTTGAAGGATATTGGCACTGGTGGTGTTAGGCCCGAGATTAAATCACATTTTATTGGTCACATACACATGGTTAGCAGATGTTACTGCGACGATAGCGAAATGCTTGTAGTCGAGGGCAGGTGGTGTGCCGCAAATCTCCCCTGTCAGAGTCAAATACTTTCCTTCAAACACCGCCTTCGAGGGCATTTATACTACGGGTTAGGAACATATTCAAATAATGATTGACATGTTTTCATTAACGTTATCTTGATTAATTTATTCATACAATTTCAGCCTTCCACAATGTATAGTCCCGATACAAATAGGTATTTTAACGTCGAAGATTTTTAGCAGGTGGTAATTTGTAATCAGCATTCAGGGTCTGATCCTAAATTTCCATAGAAACGGCCCCTTGCAACATTGATTGATTGGGGTTAGAGGAATAGAAAGCCACTGATCTGGAAGATGAAAATGATGAGGGCATCAGTCATCCAAAGCGCAGAAATGCCTCCTAATGTCACCAACTACAAATGCCGAAATATGGACGAGATGCATCCTAGAGCTGGGCGACGGTCACAACAAACTAACGTTCTCATTTAATCAACACTGTTAAGTACAAGCATATTACATTTGTAATCTTATAGAGAACAATGTAATGATTCATTCTGTGATTCATAATGACATGGGCTAAAGAGAACTACTTACAAGCCCTAAACCAACAATACAGTCTATTACTTGGATGACTGTAGTCTTTGACAATTTTTTTTGGAGGGCCTTCCTCTGACACAGTGTAACAGTATAACTTTAGACCGTCCCCCCGCCCATACCCGGGCGCGAACCAGGGACCCTCTGCACACATCAACAACAGTCACCCTCGAAGCATCGTTACCCATCGCTCCACAAAGCCACAGCCCTTGCAGAGCAAGGGGAACTACTACTTCAAGGTCTCAGAGAAAGTGACGTCACTGATTGAAACGCTAACTAAGCTAGCCGTTTCACATCCGTTACAACAGCCTAGGATATAGGTCCTGGATGCCAGGAAGCTTAGGCTCCAGTGACGTACTGGGCCGTGCGCGCTACCCTCTGTAGCGCCTTACGGTTGGATGCCAAGCAGTTGCCATACCAGGCGGTGATGCAACCTGTCAGCATGCTCTCGATGGTGCAGCTGTAGAACTCTTGAGGATCTGGGGACCCATGCCAAATCTTTTCAGTCTCCTGAGGGGGAAAAGGCATTGTTGTGCCCTCTTCAGGACTGTCTTGGTGTGTTTGGACTATGATAGTTTGTTGGTGATGTGGGCACCAAGGAACTTGAAGCTCTCAATCTGCTCCACTACAGCCCCGTTGATGTGAATGGGGGCGTGTTCGGTCCTACTTTTCCTGTAGTCCACGATCAGCTCCTTTGTCATGCTCACATTGAGGGAGAGGTTGTTGTCCTGGCACCACACTGCCAGGTCTCTGACCTCCTCCCTATAGGCTCTCATTGTTGTCGGTGATCAGGCCTGCCACTGTTGTGTCGTTAGCAAACTTAATGGTGGTGCTGGAATCGTGCTTGGCCACGCAGTTGTGGTGAACAGGGAAACCGGGAGGGGACTAAACACGTACCCCTGAGGGGCCCCCGTGTTGAGGATCAACGTGGCAGATGTATTGTTGCCTAGCCTTACAACCTGGGGGTGGCCTGTCAGGAAGGTCAGGATCCAGTTGCAGAGGGAGGTGTTTAGTCCCAGGGTCCTTATCTTAGTGATGCGCTTCGTGGGCACTATGGTGTTGAGCTGTAGTCAATGAACAAATCAAATTTTATTTGTCACATACACATGATTAGCAGATGTTAATGCGAGTGTTGCGAAATGCTTGTGCTTCTAGTTCTGACAATGCAGTAATGTCCAACCTAACAATTTCATAACAATTACCTTATACACACAAGTATAAAGGAATGAATAAGAATATGTACATAAAAAAATATATATATATGAATGAGTGATGGTATAGAGTGGCATAGGCAAGATGCAGTAGATGGTATAGAGTACAGTATATACATATGAGATGAGTAATGTAGGGTATGTAAACATTATATGAAGTGGCATTGTTTAAAGTGGCTAGTGATACATTTCTTACATCAATTTTTCCATTATTAAAGTGGCTGGAGTTGAGTCAGTATGTTGGCAGCAGCCACTCAATGTTAGTGGTGGCTGTTTACCAGTCTAATGGCCTTGAGATAGAAGCTGTTTTTCAGTCTCTCGGTCCCAGCTTTGATGCACCTGTACTGCCCTCGCCTTCTGGATGATAGCGGGGTGAACAGGCAGTGGCTCGGGTGGTTTATGTCCTTGATGATCTTTATGGCCTTTCTGTGACATCGGGTGGTGTAGGTGTCCTGGAGGGCAGTTAGTTTGCCCCCGGTGATGCGTTGTGCAGACCTTACTACCCTCTGGAGAGCCTTACGGATATGGGTGGAGCAGTTGCCGTACCAGGCGGTGATACAGCCCGACAGGATGCTCTCGATTGTGCATCTGTAGAAGTTTGAGTGTTTTTGGTGACAATCCAAATTTCTTCAGCCTCCTGAAGTTGAAGAGGCGCTGCTGTGCCTTCTTCACCACACTGTCTGTGTGGTTGGACCATTTCACTTTGTCCGTGATGTGTTTGCCGAGGAACTTATAACTTTCTTCCCTTTCCACTACTGTCCCGTCGGTGTGGATAGGCGGTGCTCCCTCTGCTGTTTCCTGAAGTCCACAATCATCTCCTTTGTTTTGTTGACGTTGAGTGTGAGGTTATTTTCCTGACACCACACTCCGAGGGCCCTCACCTCCTCCCTGTAGGCTGTCTCGTTGTTGGTAATGAAGCCTACCACTGTAGTGTCGTCTGCAGACTTGATGATTGAGTTGGAGGCGTGCATGGCCACTCTGTCGTGGGTGAACAGGGAGTACAGGAGGGGGCTGAGAACGCACCCTTGTGGGGCCCCTGTGTTGAGTATCAGCGGGGAGTATCAGCGGGGTGGAGATGTTGTTACCTACCCTCACCACCTGGGGGCGGCCCGCCAGGGTCTCGAGCTTGATGACGAATTTGGAGGGTACTATGGCGTTAAATGCTGATCTGTATTCGATAAACAGCATTCTCACATAGGTGTTCCTTTTTGTCCAGATGTGAAAAGGCAGTGTGGAGTGCCATCATCTGTGGATCTGTTGTGGTGTTATGTGAATTGTGGGTCTTGGGTTTCTGGGATGACGGTGTTGTGAGCCTTGACCAGCCTTTCAAAGCACTTCATGGCAACCTACATGAGCGCTACGGGGTGGTAGTCATTTAGGCAGGTAACCTTCGCTTTCTTGGGCACAGGTACTATGGTGGTCTGCTTGAAACGTGTCGCTATTACAGACTCGGGCAGGGAGAGGTTGAAAATGTCAGTGAAGACACTTGTCAATTGGTCCTTGCATCCTCTGAGTACACACGTCCTGGTAATCCGTCTGGCCTTGTGAAGGTTGACCTGTTTTATAGGTCTTGCTCACATCGGCTACGGGAGAGAGAGCGTGATCACAGTCGTAGCACCCGCTTGAATTTATCTGTATTTCACTACATTCTCGAGCAGTGGTTCCCAAACTGAAACTCGGTTAGGTTAATCTGGTTAATCAGGTTAATCTGGACTGTTTTGAAATTGGGTAGTGCATCAGTTTTTCTATTGTCAGTCATTGCATTTCTTAGAGATGTTTATTTTATAACCTTTATTTAACTAGGCATGTCAGTTAAAGAACAAATTCTTGTTTACAATGACAGCCTACTGGGAACAGTGGGGTTAACTGCCTTGTTCAGGGGCAGAACGACAGAGTTTTACCTTGTCAGCTCGGGGATTCTATCCAGCAACGTTTCAGTTACTGGCCCAACGCTCTAACGACTAGGCTACCTGCCTCCTCTACACTCTAACTACTAGGCTACCTGCCTCCTCTACACTCTAACTACTAGGCTACCTGCCGCCCCTACACTCTAACTACTAGGCTACCTGCCGCCCCTACACTCTAACTACTAGGCTACCTGCCGCCCCTACACTCTAACCACTAGGCTACCTGCCGCCCCTACACTCTAACTACTAGGCTACCTGCCGCCCCTACACTCTAACTACTAGGCTACCTGCCGCCCCTACACTCTAACTACTAGGCTACCTGCCGCCCCTACACTCTAACTACTAGGCTACCTGCCGCCCCTACACTCTAACTAATAGGCTACCTGCCCCCCCTACACTCTAACTACTAGGCTACCTGCCCCCCCTACACTCTAACCACTAGGCTACCTGCCCCCCCTACACTCTAACTACTAGGCTACCTGCCGCCCCTACACTCTAACTACTAGGCTACCTGCCCCCCCTACACTCTAACTACTAGGCTACCTGCCGCCCCTACACTCTAACTACTAGGCTACCTGCCGCCCCTACACTCTAACTACTAGGCTACCTGCCGCCCCTACACTCTAACTAATAGGCTACCTGCCCCCTACACTCTAACTACTAGGCTACCTGCCCCCCCTACACTCTAACTACTAGGCTACCTGCCCCCCCTACACTCTAACTACTAGGCTACCTGCCCCCCCTACACTCTAACTACTAGGCTACCTGCCCCCCCTACACTCTAACCACTAGGCTACCTGCCGCTTATTACTAATGTCCTTTTTTTGCTTATAGCTTTTGTGTTAATGTTATTCACTCAAATATCACATGAATACACATTAGCCATGGCAATGTATGGAAGTGAATGAAAATTGGCTTCAAAACTGAATTTTCTCACTGAATTTTCTGATTTTTGTTTTTTTTTAATTGCAGGAAATAAGCTTTTAAACCTGCAAAAATAAGTTGTCTAGCAACAAGAGGGGTGTAAACAGTTTGTGGCCATAGAAATAGATATGCAGGGGGGTGCTCCCCAATGCTTGCAAGGGGAGCCTGAGTGGGAGAAGGTTTGGGAACCGCTGTTCTAGAACAGTGATGGAACACTAGAATCTGGTTGACACTGTCTTCAGTTAAATCGTGCTTTGTCAGCTTAACGACAGCTCTCAGATGTGGCAGTCAGGCCTCGTCTATCGTTGATTACATTCAACCACAGAGGATCAACTGACAACTAGGATGGATCACGATGATGATCTGTGTGGCAAAACTAGTCTGTAACGTTAATAGCTATGCCTTTTCCTGGCTGGCTGTGGGTCATGAGACGACATGGTGTTTAGTGCCACTTGGAATAGAGATGTCTGTATGAAAGACGGGTCTTTGTGGTGTCAGCACAACGTGGGATTATTTCACTTCCCAGACCATTCACAATGACACCTCTGTTTTCCTCAACCCTTCGGCCCTGTGGCTCTGCTCAGCCGCCAACTGATAGAGGGATGTTTGGAAGTCAGCAGGGCTTAAGGTATTAGCAAGCCATTAAACAGTGGTATTTCTGTGGTGCAGTCCGATGTGTCAAAATGGCACCCTAGTCCCTATATAGTGCACTTCATTGACCAGAGTCCTATGGGGTGCCATTTGGGACTCAGCCTAGCTCCTTAGATGAACAGGCTAAACTGTTAACTATATGTGAATTGGAGTTCAGCATTGTCTGGACTGAGAGTTAGATGGCTTTTCTTCTGAGTGCACCAGTGCATCTTGAGTCCTTGTCAACCTGACCCGTTATCAGGCTGCGTTTTCACACACCTTGGGGGGGGGACTACTGCCGTGGCCTATTTATTGCCTTACCTCTTTACTCCATTTGCACACACTGTACGTAGATCGTCTGTTGTGTTATTGACTGTACGTTTGTTTATTCCATGTGTAAATCTGTGTTGTTTGTGTCGCACTGCTTTGCTTTATCTTGGCCAGGTCGCAGTTGTAAATGAGAACTTGTTCTCAACTGGCCTACCTGGTTAAATAAAGGTGAATTAAAAATGAATCAGGCTGGTCAAATTGCTACTTTGCCATGTTGGGAGCCGGGGATTTGTGTATGTATTTAAACAACGCTAGCGTCCTGTCCAAGAGGTTAACACCTGGCTCTGCAATAGACTAGTGTCCTGTCCAGGAGGTTAACACCTGGCTCTACAATAGACTAGTGTCCTGTCCAAGAGGTTAACACCTGGCTCTGCAATAGACTAGTGTCCTGTCCAAGAGGTTAACACCTGACTCTACAATAGACTAATGTCCTGTCCAAGAGGTTAACACCTGGCTCTACAATAGACGAGCGTCCTGTCCAGGAGGTGTACTGGTAGATCAAGCTACCTCACTCTTCAGAAACAGGAGATGGGCTCCTGTCTCATGGACCCTTCTGGCTCGTCCAAGGCTACTTCCTAACCTCTGTCTCTGGCGTGTGTCTCGGTCGGTGTCTGTGTTCCAGGCCCAGGAGACGGCCCAGCTGGAGGAGCAGCTGCAGGGCTGGGGAGAGGTGATCCTGGCTGGGGACCAGGTCCTACGTTGGAAGAAACCATGGTTCCCTGGAGCCCTGATGGCAGCCACCACACTGGTCTTTATGTGAGTAGTACTCACACACACAGCCCTGATGGCAGCCACCACACTGGTCTTTATGTGAGTAGTACTCACACACACACGCAGCCACCACACTGGTCTTCATGTGAGTAGTACTCACACACACAGCCCTGATGGCAGCCACCACACTGGTCTTTATGTGAGTAGTACTCACACACACAGCCCTGATGGCAGCCACCACACTGGTCTTTATGTGAGTAGTACTCACACACACACACAGCCACCACACTGGTCTTTATGTGAGTAGTACTCACACACACAGCCCTGATGGCAGCCACCACACTGGTCTTTATGTGAGTAGTACTCACACACACACGCAGCCATCACACTGGTCTTTATGTGAGTAGTACTCACACACACAGCCACCACACTGGTCTTCATGTGAGTAGTACTCACACACACACGCAGCCACCACACTGGTCTTTATGTGAGTAGTACTCACACACACACACAGCCACCACACTGGTCTTCATGTGAGTAGTACTCACACACACAGCCCTGATGGCAGCCACCACACTGGTCTTTATGTGAGTAGTACTCACACACACGTTACACACAGCTGTCCTGTCACACACTCACACACACACGATACACACAGCTGTCCTGTCACACTCACACACAGCTGTCCTGTCACGCTCTCACACACAGCTGTCCTGTCACGCTCTCACACACAGCTGTCCTGTCACGCTCTCACACACAGCTGTCCTGTCACACACACACTCACACACACACACGATACACACAGCTGTCCTGTCACACTCTCACACATGCTCTCACACACAGCTGTCCTGTCACGCTCTCACACACAGCTGTCCTGTCAAGCTCTCACACACAGCTGTCCTGTCAAGCTCTCACACACAGCTGTCCTGTCAAGCTCTCACACACAGCTGTTCTGTCACGCTCTCACACACAGCTGTTCTGTCTCGCTCTCACACACAGCTGTCCTGTCACGCTCTCACACACAGCTGTCCTGTCACGCTCTCACACACAGCTGTCCTGTCACACACACACTCACACACACACACGATACACACAGCTGTCCTGTCACACACACACTCACACACACACACGATACACACAGCTGTCCTGTCACACTCTCACACATGCTCTCACACACAGCTGTCCTGTCACGCTCTCACACACAGCTGTCCTGTCAAGCTCTCACACACAGCTGTCCTGTCACGCTCTCACACACAGCTGTCCTGTCAAGCTCTCACACACAGCTGTCCTGTCACGCTCTCACACACAGCTGTCCTGTCACGCTCTCACACACAGCTGTCCTGTCACGCTCTCACACACAGCTGTCCTGTCACGCTCTCACACACAGCTGTCCTGTCACGCTCTCACACACAGCTGTCCTGTCACGCTCTCACACACAGCTGTCCTGTCACACACACACTCACACACACACACGATACACACAGCTGTTCTGTCACGCTCTCACACACAGCTGTCCTGTCACGCTCTCACACACAGCTGTCCTGTCACGCTCTCACACACAGCTGTCCTGTCACGCTCTCACACACAGCTGTCCTGTCAAGCTCTCACACACAGCTGTCCTGTCAAGCTCTCACACACAGCTGTTCTGTCACGCTCTCACACACAGCTGTCCTGTCACGCTCTCACACACAGCTGTCCTGTCAAGCTCTCACACACAGCTGTCCTGTCAAGCTCTCACACACAGCTGTTCTGTCACGCTCTCACACACAGCTGTCCTGTCACGCTCTCACACACAGCTGTCCTGTCACGCTCTCACACACAGCTGTCCTGTCACGCTCTCACACACAGCTGTTCTGTCACGCTCTCACACACAGCTGTCCTGTCACGCTCTCACACACAGCTGTCCTGTCACGCTCTCACACACAGCTGTCCTGTCACGCTCTCACACACAGCTGTCCTGTCACGCTCTCACACACAGCTGTCCTGTCACGCTCTCACACTCACACACACACACGATACACACAGCTGTCCTGTCACACTCTCACACATGCTCTCACACACAGCTGTCCTGTCACGCTCTCACACACACACACGATACACACAGCTGTCCTGTCACACTCTCACACATGCTCTCACACACAGCTGTCCTGTCACGCTCTCACACACAGCTGTCCTGTCACGCTCTCACACACAGCTGTCCTGTCAAGCTCTCACACACAGCTGTTCTGTCACGCTCTCACACACAGCTGTTCTGTCTCGCTCTCACACACAGCTGTCCTGTCACGCTCTCACACACAGCTGTCCTGTCACGCTCTCACACACAGCTGTCCTGTCACGCTCTCACACACAGCTGTCCTGTCACGCTCTCACACACAGCTGTCCTGTCACGCTCTCACACACAGCTGTTCTGTCACGCTCTCACACACAGCTGTTCTGTCACGCTCTCACACACAGCTGTTCTGTCACGCTCTCACACACAGCTGTTCTGTCACGCTCTCACACACAGCTGCTCTGTCACGCTCTCACACACAGCTGCTCTGTCACGCTCTCACACACAGCTGTTCTGTCACGCTCTCACACACAGCTGTTCTGTCTCGCTCTCACACACAGCTGTTCTGTCACGCTCTCACACACAGCTGTCCTGTCACGCTCTCACACACAGCTGTCCTGTCACGCTCTCTCACACAGCTGTCCTGTCACGCTCTCACACACAGCTGTCCTGTCACGCTCTCACACACAGCTGTTCTCACGCTCTCACACACAGCTGTTCTGTCACGCTCTCACACACAGCTGTTCTGTCACGCTCTCACACCTGGCCTCGCTCACACACACACACACACCAGGGCTTGACATTCAGGTAAATTTGCCAGTAGCACACCGGGCCAGTACCAAGTGACGACTCCAGGCTCGTGGGCGAGATCACAGGAGAGAGTTATTTAGGCAGAATTTTAATCATGGGTAATCACAATCAGCATGGTGGCTCCAGCAGGTGGTTACAGTCAGCGTTATCACAGAACACCACACAGAGAGAAGAGACAGGCACGCCCACACAAAGACTGAGTTTAGTTAAGTAGCCTGGTATGAGGCGGCTTGTTGACCGAATTATTATTATTATTATTAGGCCTACCCTTTATGCATTTGGATGGC
>NC_068425.1:36167019-36269718 GCF_023373465.1 Oncorhynchus keta | reverse complement strand
CTCTACTAGGTGTTGAAAGCGTTCCACAGGGATGCTGGCCAATGTTGACTCTACAAGGTGTTGAAAGCGTTCCACAGGGATGCTGGTCCATGTTGACTCTTCAAGGTGTTGAAAGTGTTCCACAGGGATGCTGGCCCATGTTGACTCTACAAGGTGTTGAAAGCGTTCCACAGGGATGCTGGCCCATGTTGACTCTACAAGGTGTTGAAAGTGTTCCACAGGGATGGATGCTGGCCCATGTTGACTCCAATGTCTCCCACAGTTGTGTCCAGTTGGCTGGATGTCCTTTAGGTGGTGGACCATTCTTGATACACACAGGAAACTGTTGAGCGTGAAAACTCAACAACGTTGCTGGCACAAACCGGTGTGTCTGGTACCTACTACCATACACCCTCTGAATGGCACACAGACACAATCCATGTCTCTATTGTCTCAAGGCTTAAAAATCCTCCTTTAACCAGGTCTCCTCCCCTTCATCTACACTGATTGAAGAGGATTTAACAAGTGACATCAATAAGGGATCATAGTTTTCACCTGGATTCACCTGGTCAGTCTGTGTCATGGAAAGAGCAGGTGTTCATAATGTTTTGTCAACTCAGTGTCTATCCTCTCCTCTACAAGTATGCTCATCTATCTGTGGTTATTCCATGTTTAGTATATTTACAAAAATACACTTATATGGATAGTTTAGTATTTAACTCCAACATGGACTCAAGCACACCTGTTGTTGTCTTTAGTGTGATTGCCACCAGGTGTGTTGTGAAGCCGGCAGAGTTTGACGTGGCCAGGAACGTTCTAGATCTGATCAACGCTCAGACCCTGGCCTGGTACAGTAACCTATAGTCCTACCCACTCTGCTTCTCTAGTAACCTATATCTATACCCACTCTGCCTCTCTAGCAACCTATATCTCTACCATCTCTGCTTCTCAAGTAACCTATATATATATATACCCTCTCTGCTTCTCTAGTAACCTATATCTATACCCTCTCTGCCTCTCTAGTAACCGATATATATATATATACCCTCTCTGCTTCTCTAGTAACCTATATATATATATACCCTCTCTGCTTCTCTAGTAACCTATATCTATACCCTCTCTGCCTCTCTAGTAACCTATATATCTATACCCTCTCTGCCTCTCTAGTAACCTATATATATACCCTCTCTGCCTCTCTAGTAACCTATATCTACACCCTCTCTGCCTCTCTAGTAACCTATATATCTATACCCACTCTGCCTCTCTAGTAACCTATATCTACACCCTCTCTGCCTCTCTAGTAACCTATATCTATATAATCGATTAGCATGCCCACCATTTTCGGCAGTTAAAGATGACAAACTATATATATATATACCCTCTCTGCTTCTCTAGTAACCTAACACAGTATGTGTGCATTAATGTATCATGATACAATATTATAGTGAGGCAACATATGAGGTGTGAATGGCATTTGCACAGCAAAATGGATGTACATTTTTCAAAATATATTAGAATAGCAGTGTATCATTAGCTTGAGACTGTCTTAATGTTGCTCTGTCTGTCTGTCTGTCTGTCTGTCCGTCCGTCCGTCCGTCCGTCCGTCCTCTCTCTCTGTCTCTCTCCCCCTCTCCAGGATAGGGGTGTACTTCTCTCCTCTCCTCCCTGTCGTTCAGCTCATCAAACTCTTCCTAATCTTCCACCTAAAGAAGGTAGAGCCCTGGAGAAAAGTAGTGCACTAATAGTGAATACTAGGGTTCCATTGTAATACTAGGGTTCCATTGTAATACTAGGGTTCCATTGGAATACTAGGGTTCCATTGGAATACTAGGGTTCCATTGTAATACTAGGGTTCCATTGTAATACTAGGGTTCCATTGGAATACTAGGGTTCCATTGTAATACTAGGGTTCCATTGTAATACTAGGGTTCCATTGTAATACTAGGGTTCCATTGTAATACTAGGGTTCCATTGGAATACTAGGGTTCCATTGGAATACTAGGGTTCCATTGTAATACTAGGGTTCCATTGTAATACTAGGGTTCCATTGTGATACTAGGATTCCATTGTGATACTAGGGTTCCATTGTAATACTGGGGTTCCATTGGAATACTAGGGTTCCATTGGAATACTAGGGTTCCATTGGAATACTAGGGTTCCATTGGAATACTAGGGTTCCATTGGAATACTAGGGTTCCATTGTAATACTAGGGTGCCGTTTGAGATGTAGACTCAGACTCCTTCCTCCCCCCTTCCTCCCTCCCTCCTCCCTCCCCCTTCCTCCTCCCTACCTCTCTCCCTCCTACCCCTCCCTCTCTCCCTACCTCTCTCTCCCCCCTCCCTCCCTCTCTCCTCCCTCCTCTCTCTTCCCCCTTCTCTCCCCTCCCTTTCTCCCTCCCTCTCTCCCTCCTCCTCCCCTCCCCCTCCTCTCCCCCCCCTACGTCTCTCTCCCCCTCCTCCTTCTCTCCCCCTCCTCCCTCCCTACCTCTCTCTCTACCCCTCCTCCCTCCCTCTCCCCCCCTCCTCCCTCCCTACCTCTCTCTCTACCCCTCCTCCCTCCCTCTCCCCCCTCCTCCCTCCCTACCTCTCTCTCCCCCTCCTCCCTCTCTCCTCCCTCCCTACCTCTCTCCTAGACCAGTATAAGGAGCTGCCATCCTCCCAGTTCCTGGAGTAGGGTGGGTCAGATGCAGACCCTCTTCATCTCCCTCCTCTTCCTCCCCTGTTACCTGGGGACTCTGGCCCTGCTGGCATACACACTCTGGAGGTACACACACACACTCACAATCAATACAATGTTTTTTATAAAGCCCTTTTTACATCAGCAGAGTGCTTCTACAGAAACCCAGCCTAAAACCACAAACAGCAAGCAATGCAGATGTAGATGAGCAGTTACTGCCTTTTTGCTTGGTAGGGCAGTATACTCTGCTTTGTCTCAGGACCATTTATGGTTTCCAATCCCCCCCAAAAAAAAAAATGTGGTGATTGATGGTGTTGAAAGCGGCACTAAGGTCTAGGAGCACATGGACAGACGCAGAGGCTCGGTCTGACGCCATTAAAAGGTCATTTACAACCTTCATAAGTGTGGTCTCAGTACTATGATGGGGGTCTAAAACCAGACTGGAATGTTTCGTATACATTATTTGTTTTCAGGATGGCGGTGAGTTGCTGAGAAACAGCTTTTTCTAGCGTTTTTGACAGCAACGGGAGATTAGACAGACTGATAGTTATTTTCATTTATCAGGTCAAGGTTTGGCTTTTTCAGAAGACGTGTTATTACTGCCACTTTCAGTGAGTTTGGTTCATCTGGAGGATAGGGAGCCATTTATTATGTTGAACATAGGAGGGCCAAGCACAGGAAGTACAGTGAGCTCCAAAAGCATTGGGACAGCGACCATTTTGCTTGTTGTTGTGGCTCTGTACTCCAACACTTTTGGATTTGAAAAGGTACAACGACTACGAGGTTAAAGTGCAGACTGTCAGCTTTAATTTGAGGGTATTTTCATCCATATCGGGTGACCCGTTTAGATATTACAGCACTTCTTGTACTTAGTCCTCACATTTTAGGGGACCAAAAGTATTGGGACAAATATGTGTCTTAAAGTAGTTTAAAGTTGAGTATTTAGTCCCATATTTCTAGCACATAGTGACTACATCAACCTTGTGACTCTACAAACTTGTTGGATGTATTTGCTGTTTGTTTTGGTTGTTGCAGATTATTTGGTGCCCAATAGAAATGAAGGGTAAATAATGTAGTGTCATTTTGGAGTCACTTTTATTGTAAATAAGAATAGATGTTTTTAAACACTTCTACATTAATGTTGGTGCTACCGTGAATGAATCGTGAATGAATGAATGAATATTGAATGATGATGAGTGAGAAAGTTAGATGTTCAAATATCACACCCCAGGACATGTTAACTCTCACCATTACAATAACAGGGTTAGCATTTTTTTTTTTGTGGGGGGTGATATCTGTGCATCTGTAACTTTCTCTCACACTGACTGTAGACCAGTGGATAGACACACACTAACCCTACCTGTCCCCAGTCTCCCTCCCTCTAGTGTGTGTGGTCCGTTCCAGGGCCAGGGCTGGGTGATGCAGACTGTAGACCAGTGGATAGACACACACTAACCCTACATGTCCTGTCTCTGTCCCCAGTCTCCCTCCCTCTAGTGTGTGTGGTCCGTTCCAGGGCTGGGTGATGCAGACTGTAGACCAGTGGATAGACACACTAACCCTACCTGTCCTGTCTCTGTCCCCAGTCTCCCTCCCTCTAGTGTGTGTGGTCTGTTCCAGGGCCAGGGCTGGGTGATGCAGACTGTAGACCAGTGGATAGACACACACTAACCCTACATGTCCTGTCTCTGTCCCCAGTCTCCCTCCCTCTAGTGTGTGTGGTCCGTTCCAGGGCCAGGGCTGGGTGATGCAGACTGTAGACCGGTGGATAGCCTCCGTTCAGGCCTCTCAGCCCCACTCTGCCTGGCTGGCCTGGATCATCAACGTTATACTACACAGTCAAGTCTTCTACTGCCTCCTAACACTCATAGTACTGTGAGTAGCTGTGTACACACACACACCTCTCCTATGTCCAGTCCTGGTACAAGTATGTTACTGTGTGTGTAACGGTTTTATCCTCCCATGAAATAAAGAACAGAAGCTAAGGCTACTAGCTCTGACTGATGTACTGACAATGTCCATGTGGTTGCTATAGCTAGCCTAGCTCCTAGCTATCTGATAACTACTCTATTGAGGGATAATGTACTATGACAGTGTGGTTGCTATAGCTAGCCTAGCTCCTAGCTATCTGATAACTACTCTATTGAGGGATAATGTACTATTACATTTACATTTAAGTCATTTAGCAGACGCTCTTATCCAGAGCGACTTACAAATTGGTGCAAACACCTGTGACAACCAGTGGAACAGCCACTTGCATCTAAATCTTGTTGGGGGAGAAGGGGGGTGAGAAGGATTACTTACCCTTACTTACCCTATCCTAGGTATTCCTTGAAGAGGTGGGGTTTCAGGTGTCTCCGGAAGGTGGTGATTGACTCCGCTGTCCTGGCGTCGTGAGGGAGTTTGTACTATGACAGTGTGGTTGCTATAGCTAGCCTAGCTCCTAGCTATCTGATAACTACTCTATTGAGGGATAATGTACTATGACAGTGTGGTTGCTATAGCTAGCCTAGCTCCTAGCTATCTGATAACTACTCTATTGAGAGATAATGTACTATGACAGTGTGGTTGCTATAGCTAGCCTAGCTCCTAGCTATCTGATAACTACTCTATTGAGGGATAATGTACTATGACAGTGTGGTTGCTATAGCTAGCCTAGCTCCTAGCTATCTGATAACTACTCTATTGAGAGATAATGTACTATGACCGTGTGGTTGCTATAGCTAGCCTAGCTCCTAGCTATCTGATAACTACTCTATTGAGGGATAATGTACTATGACAGTGTGGTTGCTATAGCTAGCCTAGCTCCTAGCTATCTGATAACTACTCTATTGAGGGATAATGTACTATGACAGTGTGGTTACTATAGCTAGCCTAGCTATCTGATAACTACTCTATTGAGGGATAATGTACTATGACAGTGTGGTTGATATAGCTAGCCTAGCTCCTAGCTATCTGATAACTACTCTATTGAGAGATAATGTACTATGACAGTGTGGTTGATATAGCTAGCCTAGCTCCTAGCTATCTGATAACTACTCTATTGAGAGATAATGTACTATGACAGTGTGGTTGCTATAGCTAGCCTAGCTCCTAGCTATCTGATAACTACTCTATTGAGGGATAATGTACTATGACAGTGTGGTTGATATAGCTAGCCTAGCTCCTAGCTATCTGATAACTACTCTATTGAGGGATAATGTACTATGACAGTGTGGTTGATATAGCTAGCCTAGCTCCTAGCTATCTGATAACTACTCTATTCTATTGAGGGATAATGTACTATGAACGTGTGGTTGCTATAGCTAGCTTAGCTCTAGCTATCTGATAACTACTCTATTGAGGGATAATGTACTATGACAGTGTGGTTGATATAGCTAGCCTAGCTCCTAGCTATCTGATAACTACTCTATTGAGGGATAATGTACTATGACAGTGTGGTTGATATAGCTAGCCTAGCTCCTAGCTATCTGATAACTACTCTATTGAGAGATAATGTACTATGACAGTGTGGTTGATATAGCTAGCCTAGCTCCTAGCTATCTGATAACTACTCTATTGAGGGATAATGTACTATGACAGTGTGGTTGATATAGCTAGCCTAGCTCCTAGCTATGTTAAGATGGATTCTCTGACTGTACCTCTGAATAAGAATGTCTGGTAAATGACTAAAATATAAAAATATGCCTTTACTTCCTGTACGGTGGTGATGTACTTCCTGTGGCAGGTGACTCAGGGTCGTAAACGTCTCATCATGTCTCTTCCTGTAGGGTGGTGATGTACTTCCTGTGGCAGGTGACTCGGGGTCGTAAACGTCTCATCATGTCTCTTCCTGTAGGGTGGTGATGTACTTCCTGTGGCAGGTGACTCAGGGTCGTAAACGTCTCATCATGTCTCTTCCTGTAGGGTGGTGATGTACTTCCTGTGGCAGGTGACTCAGGGTCGTAAACGTCTCATCATGTCTCTTCCTGTAGGGTGGTGATGTACTTCCTGTGGCAGGTGACTCAGGGTCGTAAACGTCTCATCATGTCTCTTCCTGTAGGGTGGTGATGTACTTCCTGTGGCAGGTGACTCAGGGTCGTAAACGTCTCATCATGTCTCTTCCTGTAGGGTGGTGATGTACTTCCTGTGGCAGGTGACTCGGGGTCGTAAACGTCTCATCATGTCTCTTCCTGTAGGGTGGTGATGTAAATAATAATAATACTTCCTGTGGCAGGTGACTCGGGGTCGTAAACGTCTCATCATGTCTCTTCCTGTAGGGTGGTGATGTACTTCCTGTGGCAGGTGACTCAGGGTCGTAAACGTCTCATCATGTCTCTTCCTGTAGGGTGGTGATGTACTTCCTGTGGCAGGTGACTCAGGGTCGTAAACGTCTCATCATGTCTCTTCCTGTAGGGTGGTGATGTACTTCCTGTGGCAGGTGACTCAGGGTCGTAAACGTCTCATCATGTCTCTTCCTGTAGGGTGGTGATGTACTTCCTGTGGCAGGTGACTCAGGGTCGTAAACGTCTCATCATGTCTCTTCCTGTAGGGTGGTGATGTACTTCCTGTGGCAGGTGACTCAGGGTCGTAAACGTCTCATCATGTCTCTTCCTGTAGGGTGGTGATGTACTTCCTGTGGCAGGTGACTCAGGGTCGTAAACGTCTCATCATGTCTCTACGGGAACAGATCGTCAACGTGAGGCTCTCCTACACATACATACACTGAAGCACACACACACCTATACAAACACACACTCACCGCTCTTCCTCAGTGTTCCCTCTCTTCCTCTCTCCCCTTCCTCCCTCTCTCCCTCTTCCTCCCTCTCTCCCTCTTCCCCCCTCTCTTCCTCTCTTCCCTGTCTAATCCATCCATTTCTCTCCTCCTCCTGTGTCCCTCTCTCTCTCTCTGTGGTGTTAGGAGGGGAAGGACAAGGCCTTTCTCCTCAAGAGGTTACAGTGTCTACAGAGACAGGGAGCAGGCAGACCTAGACCACAGGTTAGTACTATAACCCCATAGGATTCTGGTCTAAAGTATTGCAGTATAAAGGGATTAGGGTGCCATTTATGATGCAGTCTTGTTGTAGAAGTAGATCAGACAGACAGACAGACAGACAGACAGACAGACAGACAGACAGATATGAAGACCGTCTGTTTCCCCTATAGGTGCACTTCGAGGAGGAGAAACCGACCAGGCCAGAGTCAGGGCAGCTTAGAGAAGAAGCACGCCCTCCTCCCTCCTTCCAACACCCATCCCCCCCCATGGAGGCCCCCTCCGTGTTCACGCGGCCTCCCTGGGACAGCTCCCCCAGGCTAGGTAGAGCCCAGCCCCCAGCCCCGTGGTGGAGCCAGCCCCAGAGGCAGCCCTGGTCGCCGCCGGACCCCAGCCAGCAGGCAGGCGTGCTGGGTAGAGGAGGAGCGACCAGCCCCTCCCCCTCCAGATCCACTGTGGCCAGTCAGGGGTAGAGGATGGCTTCAGGGAAGGCCCCACGGGGGCCCAGATTGGAGCCGCTGCCTGCCCGCGAGGTACCTGTCCTGCCTGGGTCGGTGCCTGAGAGCGCCCCCTCCCCACGGAGACCAGGGTCCAGCAGAGCAGAGGTGAACCAGGGACAACATCAGTCCTACCTAGACTCAGAGAGAGGATAGGAGCCCACATCAACTGTCGGGCTCAGACATGGTCTGCTTCCAAAATGCCACCCTATTCCATAGGACTCAGGTCAAATGTAGTGCACTATGTAGCGAATAGTGTGCCATAGAGCTCTGGTCTAATGTAGTGCACTATGTAGGGAATAGTGTGCCATAGAGCTCTGGTCTAAAGTAGTGCACTATGTAGGGAATAGGGTGCCATAGAGCTCTGGTCTAATGTAGTGCACTATGTAGGGAATAGTGTGCCATAGAGCTCTGGTTTAATGTAGTGCACTATGTAGGGAATAGTGTGCCATAGAGCTCTGGTCTAATGTAGTGCACTATGTAGGGAATAGTGTGCCATAGAGCTCTGGTCTAAAGTAGTGCACTATGTAGGGAATAGGGTGCCATAGAGCTCTGGTCTAATGTAGTGCACTATGTAGGGAATAGGATGTTGTCCCAGAAGAAGATTTAAGTGTTAGTTAGTTGAGATAAAGGGAGTTGTTATATTGTGTGTTGTCTTTTTGATGAATATAACAAAGGTTTAAGTGCTGAGTTATGTTGAGATGCTGAGTTATGTTGAGATGCTGAGTTATGTTGAGATGTTGAGATGCTGAGTTATGTTGAGATGCTGAGTTATGTTGAGATATGTTGAGATATGTTGAGATGCTGAGTTATGTTGAGTTATGTTGAGATGCTGAGTTATGTTGAGATGTTGAGTTATGTTGAGATATGTTGATATGTTGAGTTATGTTGAGATATGTTGATATGTTGGTAGGGTGTTGATTCTTTTTGATATTCTAATATTTTATAAGTCTTCTTCTGTATCAGTTGATTTTGAATTAAATTCTTTGTCATCTGTAAATAACATGTTTGAGTCAGTCAGTGGCCGTGTCTGAAATCTGTCGTGCCTACTACCAGGGTAGTATTGCTGCTGGAGGACTGGCGTGCCTACTACATTTACATTACATTTACATTTAAGTCATTTAGCAGACGCTCTTATCCAGAGCGACTTACAAATTGGTGCATTCACCTTATGACATCCAGTGGAACAGTCACTTTACAATAGTGCATCTAAATCTTAAAGGGGGGTGAGAAGGATTACTTATCCTATCCTAGGTATTCCTTAAAGAGGTGGGGTTTCAGGTGTCTCCGGAAGGTGGTGATTGACTCCGCTGTCCTGGCGTCGTGAGGGAGTTTGTTCCACCATTGGGGGCCAGAGCAGCGAACAGTTTTGACTGGGCTGAGCGGGAACTGTACTTCCTCAGTGGTAGGGAGGCGAGCAGGCCAGAGGTGGATGAACGCAGTGCCCTTGTTTGGGTGTAGGGCCTGATCAGAGCCTGGAGGTACTGAGGTGCCGTTCCCCTCACAGCTCCGTAGGCAAGCACCATGGTCTTGTAGCGGATGCAAGCTTCAACTGGAAGCCAGTGGAGAGAGCGGAGGAGCGGGGTGACGTGAGAGAACTTGGGAAGGTTGAACACCAGACGGGCTGCGGCGTTCTGGATGAGTTGTAGGGGTTTAATGGCACAGGCAGGGAGCCCAGCCAACAGCGAGTTGCAGTAATCCAGACGGGAGATGACAAGTGCCTGGATTAGGACCTGCGCCGCTTCCTGTGTGAGGCAGGGTCGTACTCTGCGGATGTTGTAGAGCATGAACCTACAGGAACGGGCCACCGCCTTGATGTTAGTTGAGAACGACAGGGTGTTGTCCAGGATCACGCCAAGGTTCTTAGCGCTCTGGGAGGAGGTAGTATTGCTGCTGGAGGACTGTCGTGCCTACTACCAGGGTTGTATTGCTGCTGGAGGACTGGCGTGCCTACTACCAGGGTAGTATTGCTGCTGGAGGACTGGCGTGCCTACTACCAGGGTTGTATTGCTGCTGGAGGACTGGCGTGCCTACTACCAGGGTTGTATTGCTGCTGGAGGACTGGCGTGCCTACTACCAGGGTAGTATTGCTGCTGGAGGACTGGCGTGCCTACTACCAGGGTAGTATTGCTGCTGGAGGACTGGCGTGCCTACTACCAGGGTAGTATTGCTGCTGGAGGACTGGCGTGCCTACTACCAGGGTAGTATTGCTGCTGGAGGACTTGCCTGGGTAGTATTGCTGCTGGAGGACTGGCGTACCTACTACCAGGGTAGTATTGCTGCTGGAGGACTGGCACTCCTTCACCTTTTCAATGTTAGAAAACATGAAGCTGGTAAACTATTTCTGGAAAAGGTATTCTGATAAATGCTGAATAAATTATATTTAAATACCACTAAAATTACATGAAAAATAATAGAATGACAAACCAAATACATATGTATAGCAGCCAAGAGGCATGGTGGTTTCTTCTGTCTTCTCTCTGTTAGTGGATAGAATGATGAAGACCTATAGGATACAGCCTCCTACAGGAAGGTAAATGGTGGTTTCTTCTGTCTTCTCTCTGTTAGTGGATAGAATGATGAAGACCTATAGGATACAGCCTCCTACAGGAAGGTAAATGGTGGTTTCTTCTGTCTTCTCTCTGTTAGTGGATAGAATGATGAAGACCTATAGGATACAGCCTCCTACAGGAAGGTAAATGGTGGTTTCTTCTGTCTTCTCTCTGTTGGTGGATAGAATGATGAAGACCTATAGGATACAGCCTCCTACAGGAAGGTAAATGGTGGTTTCTTCTGTCTTCTCTCTGTTAGTGGATAGAATGATGAAGACCTATAGGATACAGCCTCCTACAGGAAGGTAAATGGTGGTTTCTTCTGTCTTCTCTCTGTTAGTGGATAGAATGATGAAGACCTATAGGATACAGCCTCCTACAGGAAGGTAAATGGTGGTTTCTTCTGTCTTCTCTCTGTTGGTGGATAGAATGATGAAGACCTATAGGATACAGCCTCCTACAGGAAGGTAAATGGTGGTTTCTTCTGTCTTCTCTCTGTTGGTGGATAGAATGATGAAGACCTATAGGATACAGCCTCCTACAGGAAGGTAAATGGTGGTTTCTTCTGTCTTCTCTCTGTTAGTGGATAGAATGATGAAGACCTATAGGATACAGCCTCCTACAGGAAGGTAAATGGTGGTTTCTTCTGTCTTCTCTCTGTTAGTGGATAGAATGATGAAGACCTATAGGATACAGCCTCCTACAGGAAGGTAAATGGTGGTTTCTTCTGTCTTCTCTCTGTTAGTGGATAGAATGATGAAGACCTATAGGATACAGCCTCCTACAGGAAGGTAAATGGTGGTTTCTTCTGTCTTCTCTCTGTTAGTGGATAGAATGATGAAGACCTATAGGATACAGCCTCCTACAGGAAGGTAAATGGTGGTTTCTTCTGTCTTCTCTCTGTTGGTGGATAGAATGATGAAGACCTATAGGATACAGCCTCCTACAGGAAGGTAAATGGTGGTTTCTTCTGTCTTATCTCTGTTGGTGGATAGAATGATGAAGACCTATAGGATACAGCCTCCTACAGGAAGGTAAATGGTGGTTTCTACCCTCTTCTCTCTGGTAGTGGATAGAATGATGAAGACCTATAGGATACAGCCTCCTACAGGAAGGTAAATGGTGGTTTCTTCTGTCTTCTCTGTTAGTGGATAGAATGATGAAGACCTATAGGATACAGCCTCCTACAGGAAGGTAAATGGTGGTTTCTTCTGTCTTCTCTCTGTTGGTGGATAGAATGATGAAGACCTATAGGATACAGCCTCCTACAGGAAGGTAAATGGTGGTTTCTTCTGTCTTCTCTCTGTTAGTGGATAGAATGATGAAGACCTATAGGATACAGCCTCCTACAGGAAGGTAAATGGTGGTTTCTTCTGTCTTCTCTCTGTTGGTGGATAGAATGATGAAGACCTATAGGATACAGCCTCCTACAGGAAGGTAAATGGTGGTTTCTTCCCTCTTCTCTCTGTTGGTGGATAGAATGATGAAGACCTATAGGATACAGCCTCCTACAGGAAGGTAAATGGTGGTTTCTACCCTCTTCTCTCTGTTGGTGGATAGAATGATGAAGACCTATAGGATACAGCCTCCTACAGGAAGGTAAATGGTGGTTTCTACCCTCTTCTCTCTGTTAGTGGATAGAATGATGAAGACCTATAGGATACAGCCTCCTACAGGAAGGTAAATGGTGGTTTCTTCTGTCTTCTCTCTGTTGGTGGATAGAATGATGAAGACCTATAGGATACAGCCTCCTACAGGAAGGTAAATGGTGGTTTCTTCTGTCTTCTCTCTGTTAGTGGATAGAATGATGAAGACCTATAGGATACAGCCTCCTACAGGAAGGTAAATGGTGGTTTCTTCTGTCTTCTCTCTGTTGGTGGATAGAATGATGAAGACCTATAGGATACAGCCTCCTACAGGAAGGTAAATGGTGGTTTCTTCTGTCTTCTCTGTTAGTGGATAGAATGATGAAGACCTATAGGATACAGCCTCCTACAGGAAGGTAAATGGTGGTTTCTTCTGTTCTGTCTTCTCTCTGTTGGTGGATAGAATGATGAAGACCTATAGGATACAGCCTCCTACAGGAAGGTAAATGGTGGTTTCTTCTCTTCTCTCTGTTGGTGGATAGAATGATGAAGACCTATAGGATACAGCCTCCTACAGGAGGTAAAATGGTGGTTTCTTCTCTTCTCTCTGTTGGTGGATAGAATGATGAAGACCTATAGGATACAGCCTCCTACAGGAAGGTAAATGGTGGTTTCTTCTGTCTTCTCTCTGTTGGTGGATAGAATGATGAAGACCTATAGGATACAGCCTCCTACAGGAAGGTAAATGGTGGTTTCTTCTGTCTTCTCTCTGTTGGTGGATAGAATGATGAAGACCTATAGGATACAGCCTCCTACAGGAAGGTAAATGGTGGTTTCTTCTGTCTTCTCTCTGTTGGTGGATAGAATGATGAAGACCTATAGGATACAGCCTCCTACAGGAAGGTAAATGGTGGTTTCTTCTGTCTTCTCTCTGTTGGTGGATAGAATGATGAAGACCTATAGGATACAGCCTCCTACAGGAAGGTAAATGGTGGTTTCTTCTGTCTTCTCTCTGTTAGTGGATAGAATGATGAAGACCTATAGGATACAGCCTCCTACAGGAAGGTAAATGGTGGTTTCTTCTGTCTTCTCTCTGTTAGTGTGGATAGAATGATGAAGACCTATAGGATACAGCCTCCTACAGGAAGGTAAAATGGTGGTTTCTTCTGTCTTCTCTCTGTTGGTGGATAGAATGATGAAGACCTATAGGATACAGCCTCCTACAGGAAGGTAAATGGTGGTTTCTTCTGTCTTCTCTCTGTTGGTGGATAGAATGATGAAGACCTATAGGATACAGCCTCCTACAGGAAGGTAAATGGTGGTTTCTTCTGTCTTCTCTCTGTTGGTGGATAGAATGATGAAGACCTATAGGATACAGCCTCCTACAGGAAGGTAAATGGTGGTTTCTACCCTCTTCTCTCTGTTAGTGGATAGAATGATGAAGACCTATAGGATACAGCCTCCTACAGGAAGGTAAATGGTGGTTTCTTCTGTCTTCTCTCTGTTAGTGGATAGAATGATGAAGACCTATAGGATACAGCCTCCTACAGGAAGGTAAATGGTGGTTTCTTCTGTCTTCTCTCTGTTGGTGGATAGAATGATGAAGACCTATAGGATACAGCCTCCTACAGGAAGGTAAATGGTGGTTTCTTCTGTCTTCTCTCTGTTAGTGGATAGAATGATGAAGACCTATAGGATACAGCCTCCTACAGGAAGGTAAATGGTGGTTTCTTCCCTCTTCTCTCTGTTGGTGGATAGAATGATGAAGACCTATAGGATACAGCCTCCTACAGGAAGGTAAATGGTGGTTTCTTCTCTTCTCTCTGTTGGTGGATAGAATGATGAAGACCTATAGGATACAGCCTCCTACAGGAAGGTAAAATGGTGGTTTCTACCCTCTTCTCTCTGGTAGTGGATAGAATGATGAAGACCTATAGGATACAGCCTCCTACAGGAAGGTAAATGGTGGTTTCTACCCTCTTCTCTCTGTTAGTGGATAGAATGATGAAGACCTATAGGATACAGCCTCCTACAGGAAGGTAAATGGTGGTTTCTACCCTCTTCTCTCTGGTAGTGGATAGAATGATGTAGGTCAAGGGACTGCCTCTGATCTGGTGGACTCTCTAAACAGAGAACATCCCTGGTCATCCCTACTGCCTCTGATCTGGTGGACTCACTAAACAGAGAACATCCCTGGTCATCCCTACTGCCTCTGATCTGGCGGACTCTCTAAACAGAGAACATCCCTGGTCATCCCTACTGCCTCTGATCTGGAGGACCCTCTGCCTCTGAGAAACAGAGAACATCCCTGGTCATCCCTACTGCCTCTGATCTGGAGACTCACTAAACAGAGAACATCCCTGGTCATCCCTACTGCCTCTGATGTGGAGGACTCACTAAACAGAGAACATCCCTGGTCATCCCTACTGCCTCTGATCTGGAGGACTCACTAAACAGAGAACATCCCTGGTCATCCCTACTGCCTCTGATGTGGAGGACTCACTAGACAGAGAACATCCCTGGTCATCCCTACTGCCTCTGATCTGGAGGACTCCCTGGTCATCCCTACTAAACAGAGAACATCCCTGGTCATCCCTACTGCCTCTGATCTGGAGGACTCACTAAACAGAGAACATCCCTGGTCATCCCTACTGCCTCTGATCTGGAGGACTCACTAAACAGAGAACATCCCTGGTCATCCCTACTGCCTCTGATCTGGTGTACTCACTAAACAGAGAACATCCCTGGTCATCCCTACTGCCTCTGATCTGGTGTACTCACTAAACAGAGAACATCCCTGGTCATCCCTACTGCCTCTGATCTGGTGTACTCACTAAACAGAGAACATCCCTGGTCATCCCTACTGCCTCTGATCTGGTGTACTCACTAAACAGAGAACATCCCTGGTCATCCCTACTGCCTCTGATCTGGTGGACTCACTAAACAGAGAACATCCCTGGTCATCCCTACTGCCTCTGATCTGGTGTCCCTGGTCACTCCCTACTAAACAGAGAACATCCCTGGTCATCCCTACTGCCTCTGATCTGGTGGACTCACTAAACAGAGAACATCCCTGGTCATCCCTACTGCCTCTGATCTGGTGTACTCACTAAACAGAGAACATCCCTGGTCATCCCTACTGCCTCTGATCTGGTGTACTCACTAAACAGAGAACATCCCTGGTCATCCCTACTGCCTCTGATCTGGTGTACTCACTAAACAGAGAACATCCCTGGTCATCCCTACTGCTTCTGATCTGGAGGACTCACTAAACAGAGAACATCCCTGGTCATCCCTACTGCCTCTGATCTGGAGGACTCACTAAACAGAGAACATCCCTGGTCATCCCTACTGCCTCTGATCTGGAGGACTCACTAAACAGAGAACATCCCTGGTCATCCCTACTGCCTCTGATCTGAAGGACTCACTAAACAGAGAACATCCCTGGTCATCCCTACTGCCTCTGATCTGAAGGACTCATTTGTCAATTATGTCAGAGTGTTGGAGTGTGTCCTTGACTATCCGTAAATAAAAATACAAAAAAACAAATTGTGGCATTTGGATTGGCTAATAGAACTAATTTGAAATGATTTATACTTTATTTTATTTGTGATACTTAAGTATATTTAAAACCGAATACTTTTAGACTTTTACTAAAGTAGTATTTTACTGGGTGAATTTCACTTTTACTTGAGTCATTTTCTTTTCATGTATCTTTACTTTTACTCAAATACGACAACTGGGTACTTTATTGGTGTTTGAGGGTTTTAAAAATCATATTAAAATGAGCATTCTTATATATAAGTTTACAAATTGGCTCATTCATCCCCCTCCTCTCCCCTGTAACTATTCCCCAGGTCGTTGCTGTAAATGAGAATGTGTTCTCAGTCAATTTACCTGGTAAAATAACGGATCAATAAAAATAAATAAAAATCTCTCAGATATAGTACAGACATGTATAAAACATTTCCTTTTGATTCCATTTTACAGTCTGTTTTTCCATGTCTGAATCTGTTATTTGATTCCATTTTACAGTCTGTTTTTCCATGTCTGAATCTGTTATTTGATTCCATTTTACAGTCTGTTTTTCCATGTCTGAATCTGTTATTTGATTCCATTTTACAGTCTGTTTTTCCATGTCTGAATCTGTTATTTGATTCCATTTTACAGTCTGTTTTTCCATGTCTGAATCTGTTATTTGATTCCATTTCTTTGGGCTAATAGCAGTAAGGCCAAATTCAATGTTTCATCAAATAATGTATTTTATTTATTCCTACAGGGGTCCTAAAATTATACATCAAATAGCTCAATTATCCTTGTTACGACCATCTTAAAACCATTCCATATGTCCGCTTAGTAGAAACCCAGACCGGGCCCTTAGACTAGGGGAATGGATACAATACGCATGTCTTTAGTAGAAAAACAGGTGCTGCTGATAATACTGCCATCGTCGTGGAGACAGAGGACATGTATCTGATGCTGTCTGGCTGAAAAGACTATGGTATGTTATATAGTAAGGCAGAGGGGGGCGCTGTTTCGCTCGCTCGGATGCTTTCTCAGGTGAGATGGTTTCAGAGACTTGTGGATTGAAGGAAAAGTTAGCGGGTGGCGCTGTTGGGATGCGGGAATTATTTTTGAATGAACGTGTGAAGGTAACCTACTTTTTTTAGTGAGTGGTTTGACAATCAGATGAAAACATAACTGGTTGTGTTCATGGCACATTAAAAATAAGTTAATTTTTAAAATTTAAATTACGTCTTTACTATAAATGTATTTTTTTTATTTTTTTTTATGAGGGGCAGGGCCTCATACTGACCTCCAAATCACTAGCCTGGGGGACGAGGTTAGAGTGTCTATGTATTGGGGCCAGTAGATGGCGTTGTTTCTTTAAGAAACTGATACTCATGTCTATGGCGCTAGGTTCTACACGCACCTCCAGCCGCTACATAGGATAAACTAACACACACTGTAAACACACAATATTACCTCTGGTTAGTGTGTCAAGGTTTTGGTCAGACCTTTTAGATTAGTTTTTTAACCATTTTGACAGTCACACATCCGGCACCACCTCAACAAAAACAATGATGCAGTTACTACAGGTTATCTGATCGGATCCTGGCCTTATGCTGTTCACACAGGCAGCCCAATTCAGACGTTGACGCCACTAATCGGTATTTTGACCAATGAGATCAGATGTTTTGCCAATAATTGGGCAAAAGATCCAAAAATTGGGCTGCTTGTGTTAATGCAGCCTTTTTGTGTCAAGGTTTTGGTCAGACTTTAAGACTACTTGTTGTTGGCAATGTCTATTTTAACAAACGTGTGGATTGCAGTCACTCCTTGTCCATAGACAAACATCTTAATATGTCAAATCTAAACTATCCCTTTACATCAGACCCTGGTTCAGTGGTCTAAAGCACCTCAGTGCTAGAGGCTATATCACTACAGACCCTGGTTCAGTGGTCTAAAGCACCTCAGTGCTAGAGGCTATATCACTACAGACCCTGGTTCAGGCTCCCGAGTGGTGCAGCGGTCTAAAGCATCTCATCTCAGTGCTAGAGGCTATATCACTACAGACCCTGGTTCAGTGGTCTAAAGCATCTCAGTGCTAGAGGCTATATCACTACAGACCCTGGTTCAGTGGTCTAAAGCACCTCAGTGCTAGAGGCTATATCACTACAGACCCTGGTTCAGTGGTCTAAAGCATCTCAGTGCTAGAGGCTATATCACTACAGACCCTGGTTCAGTGGTCTAAAGCACCTCAGTGCTAGAGGCTATATCACTACAGACCCTGGTTCAGTGGTCTAAAGCATCTCAGTGCTAGAGGCTATATCACTACAGACCCTGGTTCAGTGGTCTAAAGCACCTCAGTGCTAGAGGCTATATCACTACAGACCCTGGTTCAGGCTCCCGAGTGGTGCAGTGGGCTAAAGCACCTCATCTCAGTGCTAGAGGCTATATCACTACAGACCCTGGTTCAGTGGTCTAAAGCACCTCAGTGCTAGAGGCTATATCACTACAGACCCTGGTTCAGTGGTCTAAAGCACCGCATCTCAGTGCTAGAGGCTATATCACTACAGACCCTGGTTCAGTGGGCTAAAGCACCTCATCTCAGTGCTAGAGGCGATATCACTACAGACCCTGTTTCAGGCTCCCGAGTGGTGCAGCTGTCTAAAGCATCTCATCTCAGTGCTAGAGGCGATATCACTACAGACCCTGGTTCAGGCTCCCGAGTGGTGCAGCTGTCTAAAGCACCTCATCTCAGTGCTAGAGGCGATATCACTACAGACCCTGGTTCAGGCTCCCGAGTGGTGCAGCGGTCTAAAGCACCTCATCTCAGTGCTAGAGGCGATATCACTACAGACCCTGGTTCAGGCTCCCGAGTGGTGCAGCGGTCTAAAGCACCTCATCTCAGTGCTAGAGGCGATATCACTACAGACCCTGGTTCAGGCTCCCGAGTGGTGCAGCGGTATAAAGCTCCTCATCTCAGTGCTAGAGGCGATATCACTACAGACCCTGGTTCAGGCTCCCGAGTGGTGCAGCGGTATAAGGCACCTCATCTCAGTGCTAGAGGCGATATCACTACAGACCCTGGTTCAGTGGTCTAAAGCACCTCATCTCAGTGCTAGAGGCGATATCACTACAGACCCTGGTTCAGTGGTCTAAAGCACCTCATCTCAGTGCTAGAGGCGATATCACTACAGACACTGGTTCAGTGGTCTAAAGCACCTCATCTCAGTGCTAGAGGCGATATCACTACAGACCCTGGTTCAGGCTCCCGAGTGGTGCAGCGGTATAAGGCACCTCATCTCAGTGCTAGAGGCTATATCACTACAGACCCTGGTTCAGGCTCCTGACTGGTGCAGCGGTATAAAGCACCTCATCTCAGTGCTAGAGGCTATATCACTACAGACCCTGGTTCAGGCTCCTGACTGGTGCAGCGGTATAAAGCTCCTCATCTCAGTGCTAGAGGCGATATCACTACAGACCCTGGTTCAGTGGTCTAAAGCACCTCATCTCAGTGCTAGAGGCGATATCACTACAGACCCTGGTTCAGGCTCCCGAGTGGTGCAGCGGTATAAAGCTCCTCATCTCAGTGCTAGAGGCGATATCACTACAGACCCTGGTTCAGTGGTCTAAAGCACCTCATCTCAGTGCTAGAGGCGATATCACTACAGACCCTGGTTCAGTGGTCTAAAGCACCTCATCTCAGTGCTAGAGGCGATATCACTACAGACCCTGGTTCAGTGGTCTAAAGCACCTCATCTCAGTGCTAGAGGCGATATCACTACAGACCCTGGTTCAGTGGTCTAAAGCACCTCAGTGCTAGAGGCGATATCACTACAGACCCTGGTTCAGTGGTCTAAAGCACCTCATCTCAGTGCTAGAGGCTATATCACTACAGACCCTGGTTCAGCTGTCTAAAGCACCTCATCTCAGTGCTAGAGGCTATATCACTACAGACCCTGGTTCAGTGGTCTAAAGCATCTCAGTGCTAGAGGCGATATCACTACAGACCCTGGTTCAGTGGGCTAAAGCACCTCATCTCAGTGCTAGAGGCTATATCACTACAGACCCTGGTTCAGTGGGCTAAGGCACCTTATCTCAGTGCTAGAGGCTATATCACTACAGACCCTGGTTCAGTGGGCTAAAGCACCTCATCTCAGTGCTAGAGGCTATATCACTACAGACCCTGGTTCAGTGGTCTAAAGCACCTCATCTCAGTGCTAGAGGCTATATCACTACAGACCCTGGTTCAGCTGTCTAAAGCACCTCATCTCAGTGCTAGAGGCGATATCACTACAGACCCTGGTTCAGGCTCCCAGTGGTGCAGCTGTCTAAAGCATCTCATCTCAGTGCTAGAGGCGATATCACTACAGACCCTGGTTCAGGCTCCCGAGTGGTGCAGCGGGCTAAAGCATCTCATCTCAGTGCTAGAGGCGATATCACTACAGACCCTGGTTCAGGCTCCCAGTGGTGCAGCTGTCTAAAGCACCTCATCTCAGTGCTAGAGGCGATATCACTACAGACCCTGGTTCAGGCTCCCGAGTGGTGCAGCGGTATAAAGCACCTCATCTCAGTGCTAGAGGCGATATCACTACAGACCCTGGTTCAGGCTCCCGAGTGGTGCAGCGGTCTAAAGCACCTCATCTCAGTGCTAGAGGCTATATCACTACAGACCCTGGTTCAGGCTCCTGACTGGTGCAGCGGTATAAAGCACCTCATCTCAGTGCTAGAGGCTATATCACTACAGACCCTGGTTCAGGCTCCTGAGTGGTGCAGCGGTATAAAGCTCCTCATCTCAGTGCTAGAGGCGATATCACTACAGACCCTGGTTCAGTGGTCTAAAGCACCTCATCTCAGTGCTAGAGGCGATATCACTACAGACACTGGTTCAGTGGTCTAAAGCACCTCATCTCAGTGCTAGAGGCGATATCACTACAGACCCTGGTTCAGTGGTCTAAAGCACCTCATCTCAGTGCTAGAGGCTATATCACTACAGACCCTGGTTCAGGCTCCCGAGTGGTGCAGCGGTATAAGGCACCTCATCTCAGTGCTAGAGGCGATATCACTACAGACCCTGGTTCAGGCTCCCGAGTGGTGCAGCGGTATAAGGCACCTCATCTCAGTGCTAGAGGCTATATCACTACAGACCCTGGTTCAGGCTCCTGACTGGTGCAGCGGTATAAAGCACCTCATCTCAGTGCTAGAGGCTATATCACTACAGACCCTGGTTCAGGCTCCTGACTGGTGCAGCGGTATAAAGCTCCTCATCTCAGTGCTAGAGGCGATATCACTACAGACCCTGGTTCAGGCTCCCGAGTGGTGCAGCGGTATAAAGCTCCTCATCTCAGTGCTAGAGGCGATATCACTACAGACCCTGGTTCAGGCTCCCGAGTGGTGCAGCTGTCTAAGGCACCTCATCTCAGTGCTAGAGGCGATATCACTACAGACCCTGGTTCAGGCTCCCGAGTGGTGCAGCGGGCTAAAGCATCTCATCTCAGTGCTAGAGGCGATATCACTACAGACCCTGGTTCAGGCTCCCGAGTGGTGCAGCTGTCTAAAGCACCTCATCTCAGTGCTAGAGGCGATATCACTACAGACCCTGGTTCAGGCTCCCGAGTGGTGCAGTGGGCTAAAGCACCTCATCTCAGTGCTAGAGGCTATATCACTACAGACCCTGGTTCAGTGGTCTAAAGCACCTCATCTCAGTGCTAGAGGCTATATCACTACAGACCCTGGTTCAGGCTCCTGACTGGTGCAGCGGTCTAAGGCACCTCATCTCAGTGCTAGAGGCTATATCACTACAGACCCTGGTTCAGGCTCCCGAGTGGTGCAGTGGGCTAAAGCACCTCATCTCAGTGCTAGAGGCGATATCACTACAGACCCTGGTTCAGGCTCCCGAGTGGTGCAGCGGTCTAAAGCACCTCATCTCAGTGCTAGAGGCTATATCACTACAGTCACTGGTTCAGGCTCCAGAGTGGTGCAGCTGTCTAAAGCACCTCATCTCAGTGCTAGAGGCGATATCACTACAGACCCTGGTTCAGGCTCCCGAGTGGTGCAGCGGTCTAAAGCACCTCATCTCAGTGCTAGAGGCTATATCACTACAGTCACTGGTTCAGGCTCTCGAGTGGTGCAGCGGTATAAGGCACCTCTTCTCATTGCTAGAGGCTATATCACTACAGACCCTGGTTCAGGCTCCCGAGTGGTGCAGCTGTCTAAGGCACCTCATCTCAGTGCTAGAGGCGATATCACTACAGACCCTGGTTCAGTGGTCTAAAGCACCTCATCTCAGTGCTAGAGGCTATATCACTACAGACCCTGGTTCAGGCTCCCGAGTGGTGCAGCTGTCTAAAGCACCTCATCTCAGTGCTAGAGGCTATATCACTACAGACCCTGGTTCAGGCTCCCGAGTGGTGCAGCTGTCTAAAGCACCTCATCTCAGTGCTAGAGGCTATATCACTACAGACCCTGGTTCAGGCTCCCGAGTGGTGCAGCTGTCTAAGGCACCTCATCTCAGTGCTAGAGGCGATATCACTACAGACCCTGGTTCAGTGGTCTAAAGCACCTCATCTCAGTGCTAGAGGCTATATCACTACAGACCCTGGTTCAGGCTCCCGAGTGGTGCAGCGGTATAAAGCACCTCATCTCAGTGCTAGAGGCTATATCACTACAGACCCTGGTTCAGTGGTCTAAAGCACCTCATCTCAGTGCTAGAGGCGATATCACTACAGACCCTGGTTCAGGCTCCCGAGTGGTGCAGCGGTCTAAAGCACCTCATCTCAGTGCTAGAGGCTATATCACTACAGACCCTGGTTCAGGCTCCCGAGTGGTGCAGCGGTATAAGGCACCTCATCTCAGTGCTAGAGGCTATATCACTACAGACCCTGGTTCAGGCTCCCGAGTGGTGCAGCGGTATAAAGCACCTCATCTCAGTGCTAGAGGCTATATCACTACAGACCCTGGTTCAGGCTCCTGACTGGTGCAGCGGTATAAAGCACCTCATCTCAGTGCTAGAGGCGATATCACTACAGACCCTGGTTCAGGCTCCCGAGTGGTGCAGCGGTCTAAAGCACCTCATCTCAGTGCTAGAGGCGATATCACTACAGACCCTGGTTCAGGCTCCCGAGTGGTGCAGCGGGCTAAAGCATCTCATCTCAGTGCTAGAGGCGATATCACTACAGACCCTGGTTCAGGCTCCCGAGTGGTGCAGCTGTCTAAAGCACCTCATCTCAGTGCTAGAGGCGATATCACTACAGACCCTGGTTCAGGCTCCCGAGTGGTGCAGTGGGCTAAAGCACCTCATCTCAGTGCTAGAGGCTATATCACTACAGACCCTGGTTCAGTGGTCTAAAGCACCTCATCTCAGTGCTAGAGGCTATATCACTACAGACCCTGGTTCAGGCTCCTGACTGGTGCAGCGGTCTAAGGCACCTCATCTCAGTGCTAGAGGCTATATCACTACAGACCCTGGTTCAGGCTCCCGAGTGGTGCAGTGGGCTAAAGCACCTCATCTCAGTGCTAGAGGCGATATCACTACAGACCCTGGTTCAGGCTCCCGAGTGGTGCAGCGGTCTAAAGCACCTCATCTCAGTGCTAGAGGCTATATCACTACAGTCACTGGTTCAGGCTCCCGAGTGGTGCAGCTGTCTAAAGCACCTCATCTCAGTGCTAGAGGCGATATCACTACAGACCCTGGTTCAGGCTCCCGAGTGGTGCAGCGGTCTAAAGCACCTCATCACAGTGCTAGAGGCTATATCACTACAGTCACTGGTTCAGGCTCTCGAGTGGTGCAGCGGTATAAGGCACCTCTTCTCATTGCTAGAGGGCGATATCACTACAGTCACTGGTTCAGGCTCTCGAGTGGTGCAGCTGTCTAAAGCACCTCATCTCAGTGCTAGAGGCTATATCACTACAGACCCTGGTTCAGGCTCCCGAGTGGTGCAGCTGTCTAAGGCACCTCATCTCAGTGCTAGAGGCGATATCACTACAGACCCTGGTTCAGTGGTCTAAAGCACCTCATCTCAGTGCTAGAGGCTATATCACTACAGACCCTGGTTCAGGCTCCCGAGTGGTGCAGCTGTCTAAAGCACCTCATCTCAGTGCTAGAGGCGATATCACTACAGACCCTGGTTCAGGCTCCCGAGTGGTGCAGTGGTCTAAAGCACCTCATCTCAGTGCTAGAGGCTATATCACTACAGACCCTGGTTCAGGCTCCCGAGTGGTGCAGCTGTCTAAGGCACCTCATCTCAGTGCTAGAGGCGATATCACTACAGACCCTGGTTCAGTGGTCTAAAGCACCTCATCTCAGTGCTAGAGGCTATATCACTACAGACCCTGGTTCAGGCTCTCGAGTGGTGCAGCGGTCTAAAGCACCTCATCTCAGTGCTAGAGGCTATATCACTACAGACCCTGGTTCAGTGGTCTAAAGCACCTCATCTCAGTGCTAGAGGCGATATCACTACAGACCCTGGTTCAGGCTCCCGAGTGGTGCAGCGGTCTAAAGCACCTCATCTCAGTGCTAGAGGCGATATCACTACAGACCCTGGTTCAGGCTCCCGAGTGGTGCAGCGGTATAAGGCACCTCATCTCAGTGCTAGAGGCTATATCACTACAGACCCTGGTTCAGGCTCCCGAGTGGTTCAGCGGTATAAGGCACCTCATCTCAGTGCTAGAGGCGATATCACTACAGACCCTGGTTCAGGCTCCCGAGTGGTGCAGTGGGCTAAAGCACCTCATCTCAGTGCTAGAGGCGATATCACTACAGACCCTGGTTCAGGCTCCCGAGTGGTGCAGTGGGCTAAAGCACCTCATCTCAGTGCTAGAGGCGATATCACTACAGACCCTGGTTCAGGCTCTCGAGTGGTGCAGCGGTCTAAAGCACCTCATCTCAGTGCTAGAGGCTATATCACTACAGACCCTGGTTCAGGCTCCCGAGTGGTGCAGTGGTCTAAAGCATCTCATCTCAGTGCTAGAGGCGATATCACTACAGACCCTGGTTTGAATCCAGGCTGTATCACAACCGGCTGTGATTGGGAGTCCCACAGGGCGGTGCACAATTGGCCCAGCGTCGTCTGGGTTAGGGTTTGGCCGTCATTGTAAATAAGAAATTTGTTCTTAACTGACTTGCCAAGTTAAATAAAAGGTGAAATCTTTTATTTTATTTTTTAATCACAGAAGACACCATAACAATTTGACAACGTTAAGAACAGTTTTTATTGTGAAAAAAGTCTCTGCTTTTCATACCCTAGCCTAAAACTGTACAATCAATAATTTAAAAACATGTTTCGGCTTGTTTAAAAAATAATAATTAAGAACACACTCTTGCGCTCGTTCGATCACACACTCCTTGTTTAAATTACCCAGCAGCAGCTACAACCAAAGGAAAATAAAATTTGCATCCCAAATCACACCCTATGTAGTACACTACTTTTGACCAGGGCCCAATGGCATATGCACTACATAGGTAATAAAAAAAAGTGCTCTTTTAGGACACACCCATAGTGTTTACATGTTGTGTTCACCATCATTTCTCTTCCCTTAGTCCAAAATGGCCGCCTATTTCCTATCAAGAGCACTGCTCTGTTCAAAAGCAGTGCTCTATATAAGGAATAGGGTGCCATTTGGGACACACATTAACAACCTCAACTCAGGCAACATCAGGGACACCCCCAAACGGGGCCCTTCTTCTCCTGACATGATCACAAAACTCCATCTCCCATCATTCATTGCCAATTTTTTTTTATACATTTTTTTTTTTTAACAGTCCATCATAATAATAACAACATTAATCCTATCTAGAGAAATCATTTGAGAAGGAAAAAATATATAATATCTCTGTTTTCAAATTACACCCTATTCCCCCATTATTAGGGCACTTATTTTAAAAAGTACTGCACTTATTTTGAAGAATAGGGTGTAATTTGAGGGCTTCCTCATGTCCGACTATTATAGAGGTCAACATCAAAGGCTGGTGTCGTAATAAAACACATTACAATGTCAAAACGTTTTAAAATGAACAACAAAAAGGTTTTGTTGAAAGCTCGTCTTCTCTACATGGCGAAGGTAGTGGGGTCCATATTATGACGTGCTGCCCAAGAACCAAAACACCTCTTCCCTCCTTTACAGTCTACAACCAACAGATCACTATTAGGACTCTACTGGCACCCTATTCCCTAGATAGGGCACTACTTTCGACCAGGGACCATAGTGACTAGGGTGCCATTTGGGATACATCCTATGCTTCTGTCCTGGCCAAAGAACAGCATGACAACCTTTTCATATTACCAGACCGAGAGGTTTTCCCTGACCTCATGACCTGACCATGTGACCAAACCAGGAAATCCTCACAGAGGGAGGCCTGGAAAAAGGCTGTCGGGGGGAGAAGCTTCTTTATAAAAAGCAGACAAGAGTTAAGGTCCTATTTTCTTCATTCATACAATACTGGACTTTTGAGGCGATGGATGCAATTGTTGCATACAAACTACATAAAACAAAGTCCTTTTCTCCATTACGTTTACTCAACTCCGGCGTCCCTCTCTCCCTCCGTCCTCTTATCGCCTCCTTTTGGAAAAAGGTCAAAGGTAATCGAGGAGAGGCGGCGAGAAGGGAACGTGGGTGAGAAGGGAACGGTGGGTGAGAAGGGAACGTGGGTGAGAAGGGAACGTGGGTGAGAAGGGAACGTGGGCGAGAAGGGAACGGTGGGTGAGAAGGGAACGTGGGCGAGAAGGGAACGTGGGTGAGAAGGGAACGTGGGTGAGAAAGGAACGTGGGTGAAAATGCTACCTGTATAGGATTAAGACTCCTCTCCACTTACGCATCATCAGGTAAATTATGTTGACAGGGTGGAATCCCCAATAAATGTGTAACGTGATTTTTTTTTAATAAAATAAAAAACATTTCAAGAGCCTTTCCGTGAAGGACTCAGGTAGGATCCACATGACCATCCTCCATGAAAGGTGGCTATCGAGGAGGGGAGGAGCCTCTTCCGTTCATCTACTAACTAATTGGCTATCGAGGAGGGGAGGAGCCTCTTCCGTTCATCTACTAACTAATTGGCACCACTCGACCACTTATCGGTTTCCGGATCACGCAGAAGAGAAGACGGAGAGGACAGACTTTTCCCCAAATGAGAAAAGGCCGTCCATACATATATAGAAGAGTCTGTCCTTCTAGCGGTTGATACTCAGAGAGATACTACTCTCTCTCTCTGAGACCAGAGGGACAGTTCAGTAAAACACAGAACAATAAGGGAGAAAAATAGCTTTGAGGGCCAGGAGATTTCCCTGAATAGGAGAAACTCTGGGGCTCCACGCTCACGTCGCTGACTGTCTGTGTAGGAAAACAATATGGCCGCCCTGCAGTGAGAAGAGAACACCACTCAGCCTGACAACCAGGCTTCATTGGGTGAGTCTTATGTCCTAAATGGTACCCTATTCCCTACATAGTGCACTACTTTAGACCAGAGCTCTATGGGCCCTGGCACCCTATTCCCTACATAGTGCACTACTTTAGACCAGAGCTCTATGGGCCCTGGAACCCTATTCCCTGGTGCATAGAGCAGAGGAGGAAAGAGATAGGAAAGGAGGAGAGAGACCCTATTCCCTAGGATAGGGAGCTCTGAGAGAAAGGAGGAAGCCTGTGAGGAGAGAAAGGAAGGAAGGAAAGGAGGAGGAGTGCACTGGAAGGAAAGGAGGAGAGAGAGAAAGGAAGGAAGGAAAGGAGGAAGAGAGAAAGGAAGGAAAGGAGGAGAGAGAAAGGAAGGGAATAGGAGGAGAGAAAGGAATGAAAGGAAAGAGAGAGAAAGGAATGAGAGAGAGAGGAAAGGAATGAAAGAAGAGAAAGGAAGGAAGGAAAGGAGAGAAAGGAGGAAAGGAAGAGAAAAGGAAGGAAAGGAGAGAGAGAAAGGAAGGAGAGGAGAAGAGGAAGGAATGAAAGGAGGAGAGAGAGAAAGGAATGAAAGGAGGAGAGAGAGAAAGGAATGAAAGGAGGAGAGAGAGAAAGGAATGAAAGGAGGAGAGAGAGAAAGGAATGAAAGGAGGAGAGAGAAAGGAAGGAGAGGAGGAGAGAGAGAAGGAAGGAGAGGAAAACTGGCAGGAACTGGAACTCTGGGGAGAAGGAGGAGAGGAGAGGGAAGGGAAGGGAGAAGGAGGGAGGGAGATGGGAGGTAAAGAAAGGGAGAGAGAATGAAAGGAGGGAGATGGGAGGGAGAGAGCAGGCAAAGGAAGGAGATGGGAGGAGAGAGCAAAGAAGTGAAAGGAGATGGGAGGAGAGAGCAGGCAGAGTGAAGATGGGAGGGAGAGAGCAGGCAGAGTGAGGGAGATATAGGGAGAAGAGAGGCAGAGTGAGGGAGATGGAGATGTAAAGGGAAGGGAGGAGAGCAGGCAGAGTGAGGGAGATGTAGGGAGGAGAGGGAGATGTAGGGAGAGAGAGCAGGCAGAGTGAGATGTAGGGAGAGAGAGAGCAGGCAGAGAGGGGAGATGGAGGGAGATGGAGATGTAAAGTGGAAGGGAGAAAGGGGCAGGCAGAGTGATGATATCTGGGGAGAAGAGAAAGGGAGAGGGAGGAGCAGGCAAAGGGAGATGTAGGAGATGGGAGGTGAGGATAGAGGAGAGAGCAGGCAGAGAGGCAGAGTGAGGGAGATGGGAGGGAGAGAGCAGGCAGAGTGAGGGAGATGGGAGGAGGGAGAGAGCAGGCAGAGTGAGGGAGATGGGAGGGAGAGAGCAGGCAGAGTGAGGGAGATGGGAGGGAGAGAGCAGGCAGAGTGAGGGAGAGGGAGAGAGAGCAGGGCAGAGTGGGGAGATGAGGGAGAGGCAGGCAGGGGAGATGTAGGGAGAGAGGCAGGCAGAGATATGTAGGGAGAGAGAGTAGGCAGAGTGAGGGAGATGAGGGAGAGAGAGCAGGCAGAGTGAGGAGATGGATAGATGTAAAGTGAGGAAGATGTAGGGAGAGAGGCAGGCAGAGTGAGGAGAGAGAGAGAAGGCAGGCAGAGTGGGGGATATGTAGGGAGAGAGAGCAGGCAGAGTGAGGGAGATGGAGGGAGAGCAGGCAGAGTGAGGAGAGATGGCAGGAGAGAGAGCAGGCAGTGAGATGTAGGGAGAGAGAGAGCAGGCAGAGTGAGGAGAGAAAGCAGGCAGAGTGAGGGAGATGAGGGAGAGAGAGATGTAGGCAGAGTGAGGAGAGAGAGGCAGAGCAGGCAGAGTGAGGAGAGAAAGCAGGCAGAGTGAGGGAGATGTAGGGAGAGAGAGCAGGCAGAGTGAGGAGAGAAAGCAGGCAGAGTGAGGGAGATGTAGGGAGAGAGAGGAGAGAGAGAGAGGAAGGAAGGAGAGCAGGCAGAGATCCATGAAGAGAACATCTATTATTTAACATATGAATCATGGGACAGCAGGAGGCAACACTCTGATCAACAGAGGGAGAACGGGAGGGAAGAAGAGAGGGGAAAACACTAGAACTCAGTAGGGTTGTGTGGATGTATTCTGGGTGTATTCTGGATGTGGATGTATTCTGGGTGTATTCTGGATGTGGATGTATTCTGGGTGTATTCTGGATGTATTTTGAGTGTATTCTGGATGTATTCTGGGTGTATTCTTGGGGTATGGGCTAAGGGCTAGGTCTGTTTCAGAGTATCTCTTCAGGGTGTAGGTTAAGTCTCAGACTTGGTTCTCCCCACAGGCTCTACACACCCTCCCCTCAGTGGAAGGAACAGGGTCTGTTTCAGTGTGTTTAGGGTGTCAGTCTCCCCCCTCCCCCAGACAGGGTCTATCACTACGAGATTTTACAGTTGTTGCGTGTGCAGTTCTGTGGGGGGCTCTGGGGGGGTTTGATAGATTTAGAACGCTTCAGACTGTTCCCTTTAGACCCGCCCGCCGCGTTGGCCAGCGAATAGGAACGTCCGTGCATCATCACTGCGTTCATCCCATTGGCCATAGAGAAGGACTTGAGGTGGGACTTTATCGCCACGGGCAACGGCAGCTTGTCGATCAGGTGGACGGGCGTGCAGGAGACAATCGCTCTGCAGCACAGGTCCTGGAGAGTGAAGACTGGAGGGAGAGGAGAGAGAGAGTTACTTCAACCTTGTTCTGTCCTATTACAGCATTAGCTAGCTAGCAACCTGCTAACCACAGATCATTAGCTAGCTAGCAACCTGCTAACCACAGATAATTAGCTAGCTAGCAACCTGCTAACCACAGATAATTAGCTAGCTAGCAACCTGCTAACCACAGATCATTAGCTAGCTAGCAACCTGCCTAACCACAGATCATTAGCTAGCTAGCAACCTGCTAACCACAGATCATTAGCTAGCTAGCAACCTGCTAACCACAGATCATTAGCTAGCTAGCAACCTGCTAACCACAGATCATTAGCTAGCTAGCAACCTGCTAACCACAGATCATTAGCTAGCTAGCAACCTGCTAACCACAGATAATTAGCTAGCTAGCAACCTAACCACAGATCATTAGCTAGCTAGCTAGCAACCTGCTAACCACAGATCATTAGCTAGCTAGCAACCTGCTAACCACAGATCATTAGCTAGCTAGCAACCTGCTAACCACAGATCATTAGCAAGCTAGCAACCTGCTAAACACAGATCATTAGCTAGCTAGCAACCTGCCTAACCACAGATCATTAGCTAGCTAGCAACCTGCTAAACACAGATCATTAGCTAGCTAGCAACCTGCTAAACACAGATAATTAGCCAGCTAGCAACCTGCTAACCACAGATCATTAGCTAGCTAGCAACCTGCTAACCACAGATCATTAGCTAGCTAGCAACCTGCTAACCACAGATCATTAGCTAGCTAGCAACCTGCTAACCACAGATCATTAGCTAGCTAGCAACCTGCTAAACACAGATCATTAGCTAGCTAGCAACCTGCTAACCACAGATCATTAGCTAGCTAGCAACCTGCTAACCACAGATCATTAGCTAGCTAGCAACCTGCCTAACCACAGATGAAGGATATCGTGTGGTAATTTTACCAGCAGTAAACATCTGGTGGTTCAGAAAGTAACAAGGGAGAGCTTCTTTAGATGCGCTTCTAAAGTGGTCCTCTGTAGCTCAGTCGCTAGAGCGCGGCCCTCCGTAGCTCAGTCGCTAGAGCTCGGTCATCTGTAGCTCAGTCGCTAGAGCGCGGCCCTCCGTAGCTCAGTCGCTAGAGCTCGGTCATCTGTAGCTCAGTCGCTAGAGCGCGGCCCTCCGTAGCTCAGTCGCTAGAGCTCGGTCCTCTGTAGCTCAGTCGCTAGAGCGCGGCCCTCTGTAGCTCAGTCGCTAGAGCGCGGCCCTCTGTAGCTCAGTCGCTAGAGCGCGGCCCTCTGTAGCTCAGTCGCTAGAGCGCGGCCCTCTGTAGCTCAGTCGCTAGAGCGCGGCCCTCTGTAGCTCAGTCGCTAGAGCGCGGCCCTCTGTAGCTCAGTCGCTAGAGCGCGGCCCTCTGTAGCTCAGTCGCTAGAGCGCGGCCCTCTGTAGCTCAGTCGCTAGAGCGCGGCCCTCTGTAGCTCAGTCGCTAGAGCGCGGCCCTCTGTAGCTCAGTCGCTAGAGCGCGGCCCTCTGTAGCTCAGTCGCTAGAGCGCGGCCCTCTGTAGCTCAGTCGCTAGAGCGCGGCCCTCTGTAGCTCAGTCGCTAGAGCGCGGTCCTCCGTAGCTCAGTCGCTAGAGCATAGCACTTGAAACCCTGAATACACTTGAAATCCATGAATACATTTTATTTTGCTCCTACAATTTTTTCTAATTAGGAGCACATGTACTCCTTTTATTTTTTTTAAATATCAGTGTCAAGCTCCTCCCCCTCCCCTCACCCCCTCCTACCTCTGTTGGGCTTCCAGAACTTCTCCATGCCGTGCCTACAATTTTTTTCTAATTAGGAGCACATGTACTCCTTTTATTTTTTTTAAATATCAGTGTCAAGCTCCTCCCCCCTACCTCTGTTGGGCTTCCAGAACTTCTCCATGCCGTGCCTCATCAGTACGATGCGAGACAGCTCTGTGAATGACTCGATGACGTTGAAGTTGCAGAGCGGGCTGACCTCAAAGAAGGTCATGCCGTTCTTCTCCGCGTACGCCCGGGCCTGCTCCGTAGGAACCTGGCGCTTGAACGCCAGGTGGAGCCGGTTGCCTACCAGGATACGAGGTACACCCGGGGCATGCTGATGGGAGGGAGAGGGGGGGGCATTTCAGTGGTTTACAGGAAGTAGAAAACAGTAGTAAGTTATAGAAACTGTTAGAACTGTCTCTTTCATATAACAGAGAGATCAGGGACCAGTTTCCCAAAAGCGCCAAGGACACGTTCATCGTTAGAGCCCTTAGTAGATCTCCCAGCTGTTTCCCAAAAGCGTCAAGGACACGTTCATCGTTAGAGCCCTTAGTAGATCTCCCAGCTGTTTCCCAAAAGCGTCAAGGACACGTTCATCGTTAGAGCCCTTAGTAGATCTCCCAGCTGTTTCCCAAAAGCGTCAAGGACACGTTCATCGTTAGAGCCCTTAGTAGATCTCCCAGCTGTTTCCCAAAAGCGTCAAGGACACGTTCATCGTTAGAGCCCTTAGTAAATCTCCCAGCTGTTTCCCAAAAGCGTCAAGGACACGTTCATCGTTAGAGCCCTTAGTAGATCTCCCAGCTGTTTCCCAAAAGCGTCAAGGACACGTTCATCGTTAGAGCCCTTAGTAAATCTCCCAGCTGTTTCCCAAAAGCGTCAAGGACACGTTCATCGTTAGAGCCCTTAGTAGATCTCCCAGCTGTTTCCCAAAAGCGTCAAGGACACGTTCATCGTTAGAGCCCTTAGTAGATCTCCCAGCTGTTTCACAAAAGCGTCAAGGACACGTTCATCGTTAGAGCCCTTAGTAGATCTCCCAGCTGTTTCCCAAAAGCGTCAAGGACACGTTCATCGTTAGAGCCCTTAGTAGATCAGTATCCATCCTATCAGTATCCATCCTATCCTATCAGTATCCATCCTATCAGTATCGACACGCTGCAACAACACACTCAACGAGCGTTCTCTCTGCGTGGTGTTTAGGGAAACACACGTTGCATCCTGGGTCGTTGTAGGAAAGATACTTGGTTAAAACACTGGGAAGCCTGAGTTCCATCGCTATGGGAAACGGGCCCTGGTCTTTCTAGCGGCTTCACCTTTCATTCTAACAATCAAATTCTCTAGTCTATTTCCTCCCCCCCCCCATCTGTCTCTCTCTCCCTCTCCTCCCCTCCCTCTCCCCCCCATCTGTCTCTCTCTCCCTCCCGCTCTCTGAATGACAGGAGTCCAGTTCCAGGGTACTGTAGACTAGAGGTGAACCAGGAAAGACATATCTTCACCAAACACCCTGAGAGAAACACACACAGGGAGGATGTCCTCTAGGCTTCTGCATCCCAGAAGGACATGGGTGTGTCTATAGCAGTACTCTGGGCCTATTCGGTTCTGTTCACTGAGGAGTATTGAGAACTATGGGACAGGGTCTCTCCTTTCCTCTCCTCTCCCCTCTCCTCCTCCTCTCCCCTCTACCCTCTCCTCCTCCTCTACCCTCTCCTCCTCCTCTACCCTCTCCTCCTCCTCTACCCTCTCCTCCTCCTCTACCCTCTCCTCCTCCTCTACCCTCTCCTCTACCCTCTCTTCCTCCTCTACCCTCTCTTCCTCCTCTCCCCTCTCTTCCTCCTCCCCCTCCCTCCATACCTCGTCAATCTCTCGTATCCAGCGGTCAATGCCTTCGAACGACCAGCGGTTTGCGATGTCATACACCAGCAGGATCCCCTGGAGAACACACACACACACACACACACACACAACATTGTTCTTTATGTCCTGTTTATAGAAGTAGGAGGAGCAGACAGGACCAGCCAAACACACTCAGTAGGGGACTTGTGTCATTAGATTGTGTGTGTACTATGTCATTAGATTGTGTGTGTACTATGTCATTAGATTGTGTGTGTGTACTATGTCATTAGATTGTGTGTGTACTATGTCATTAGATTGTGTGTGTACTATGTCATTAGATTGTGTGTGTGTGTACTATGTCATTAGATTGTGTGTGTGTGTACTATGTCATTAGATTGTGTGTGTGTGTGTACTATGTCATTAGATTGTGTGTGTGTGTGTACTATGTCATTAGATTGTGTGTGTGTGTACTATGTCATTAGATTGTGTGTGTGTGTACTATGTCATTAGATTGTGTGTGTGTGTACTATGTCATTAGATTGTGTGTGTGTGTGTGTGTGTGTGTGTACTATGTCATTAGATTGTGTGTGTGTACTATGTCATTAGATTGTGTGTGTACTGGATTAGATGAGTGTATTAGTCATGTGCACAGAGTCTCAGATGTCATTGCAGGGTACAGTGAAACACTGCAGGTCAAAAAGAGAAGTACATGAAACAATAATACTAATAATATATACTATACACACAGTTGAAGTCGGGAAGTTTACATACACCTTAGCCAAATACATTTAAACTCAGTTTTTCACAATTCCTGACATATAATCATAGTAAAAATTCCCTGTTTTAGGTCAGTTAGGATCACCACTTTATTTTAAGAATGTGAAATGTCCGAATAATTGTCGAGAGAGAATGATTTATTTCAGCTTTAATTCCTTTCATCACATTCCCAGTGGGTCAGAAGTTTACATACACGCAATTAGTATTTGGTAGCATTGCCTTTAAATTGTTTATCTTCCACAAGCTTCCCACAATAAGTTGGGTGAATATTGGCCCATTCCTCCTGACAGAGCTGGTGTAACTGAGTCAGGTTTGTAGGCCTCCTTGCTCGCACAAGCTTTTTCAGTTCTGCCCACACATGTTCTATGGGATTGAGGTCAGGGCTTTGTGATGGCCACTCCAATACCTTGACTTTGTTGTCCTTAAGACATTTTGCCACAACTTTGGAAGTATGCTTGGGGTCAATGTCCATTTGGAAGACCCATTTGCGACCAAGCTTCAACTTCCTGACTGATGTCTTGAGATGTTGCTTCAATATATCCACAATTTTCCACCCTCATGATGCCATCTATTTTGTGAAGTGCACCAGTCCTTCCTGCAGCAAAGCACCCCCACAACATGATGCTGCCACCCCTGTGCTTCACTGTTGGGATGGTGTTCTTTGGCTTGCAAGCCTCCCCTTTTTCCTCCAAGCATAACGATGGTCATTATGGCCAAACAGTTTCATCAGACCAGAGGACATTTCTCCAAAAACTACAATCTTTGCCCCCATGTGCAGTTGCAAACCATAGTCTGGCTTTTTAATGGCGGTTTTGGAGCAGTGGCTTCTTCTTTGCTGAGCGGCCTTTCAGGTTGTCGATATTGGACTCGTTTTACTGTGGCTATAGATACTTTTGTACCCGTTTCCTCCAGCATCTTCACAAGGTCCTTTGCTGTTGTTCTGGGATTGATTTGCACTTTTCACACCAAAGTACGTTCATCTCCAGGAGACAGAACGCGTCTCCTTCCTGAGCGGTATGACGGCTGCGTGGTCCCATGGTGTTTATACTTGCGTACTATTGTTTGTACAGATGAACGTGGTACCTTCAGGCGTTTGGAAATTGCTCCCAAGGATGAACCAGACTTGGAGGTCTACAAAAAAAAAAATTCTGAGGTCTTGGCTGATTTCTTTTGATTTTCCCATGATGTCAAGCAAAGAGGCACTGAGTTTTAAGGTAGGCCTTGAAATACATCCACAGGTACACCTCCAATTGACTCGAATTATGTCAATTAGCCTATCAGAAGCTTCTAAAGCCATGACATCATTTTCTGGAATTGTCCAAGCTGTTTAAAGGCACTGTCAACTTAGTGTATGTAAATTTCTGACCCACTGGAATTGTGAAACAGTGAAATAAATAATCTGTCTGTAAACAATTGTTGGAGAAATGACTTGTGTCATGCACAAAGTAGATGTCCTAACTGACTTGACAAAACTATAGTTTGTTAACAAGAAATTTGTGGAGTGGTTGAAAACCAAGATTTAATCACTCCAACCTAAGTGTATGTAAACTTCTGACTTCAACTGTATATATACACACTATGTCGGCAGAATGTGTGTACTATGTCAGCAGAATGTGTGTACTATGTCAGCAGAATGTGTGTACTATGTCAGCAGAATGTGTGTTCTATGAGCCCCTCTGGCAGGACCTGATGAACCTCCCTGTCCTGACGTGTCCCTGAGAGAGAGAGAGACAGAGACAGAGAGATGAGTGAGAGAACCTCCAGTCCTGAGAGTCCCAGAGAGAGAGAGAGAGACAGAGAGAGAGAGAGAGAGAGAGAGGGGAGAGAGAGAGAGCGAGAGAGAGCGAGAGAGAGCGAGAGAGAGCGAGAGAGAGAGAGAGAGAGAGAGAGAGAGAGAGAGAGAGAGAGAGAGAGAGAGACAGAGAGAGACAGAGAGAGACAGAGAGAGATATGAGTTAACCACAATTAAAGGGATATTCCGCCAATTTTGATCTGTGGTTAAAAAGAGAAGGTTCTAAGAATAAATGTATCTGTGACATCACAGGATAGGATTCAAAGTAAGAAAAACAGTGATTTTCAAAACCTGCAACGAGTTTCTAGCCAGGAGGGTATCATCTTCCTCCCCACAAATCCCATAGCGTTTGAATATCACTGTTTTTAAAATGGTTTAACTTCTGACGATATCATCGGGGAAAACTTTTTAACATTATATTTGTTCCTACAAAACGTAGAAAATGTGCCGTTTTCACATACAGTGTCAATCTACGGTGCACCAAACGGAGATGAATGATTATCCAAGATGAAACCCAGATAATACACTTCAGAAAAAAAGGGTAGAATAAGAAGAGTATTCATGACTTCTCTTTAGGCCAACGCCCCTAAACTAATGAGTACCCATCCTAACATACAGTATACTACCTACTTAATGAGTATCCATACTAACATACAGTATACTACCTACTTAATGAGTACCCATCCTAACATACGGTATACTACATACTTAATGAGTACCCATACTAACATACTGTATACTACCTACTTAATGAGTACCCATCCTAACATACTGTATACTACCTACTTAATGAGTACCCATCCTAACATACTGTATACTACCTACTTAATGAGTACCCATACTAACATACTGTATACTACCTACTTAATGAGTACCCATCCTAACATACGGTATACTACATACTTAATGAGTACCCATACTAACATACTGTATACTACCTACTTAATGAGTACCCATACTAACATACTGTATACTACCTACTTAATGAGTACCCATACTAACATACTGTATACTACCTACTTAATGAGTACCCATACTAACATACTACCTACTTAATGAGTACCCATACTAACATACTGTATACTACCTATTTAATGAGTACCCATACTAACATACTGTATACTACCTACTTAATGAGTACCCATACTAACATACTGTATACTACCTACTTAATGAGTACCCATACTAACATACTGTATACTACATACTTAATGAGTATATACTCTTAGTTCATTTTAGTATACTGTAAACAAACGGTATTGTTTCAGTTGAGCGTACTTGCATTTCGCCTGTCGACCGGAAGTTGATGCTGTTGCTATGCAACCTCTTGCTAGCATTACAAATGACTAGCTGGACATGTATGTTCGTAAATTCAATCTGGAGTACTTTCTGTTTCATAACCACAGCGTGTTGATTCAACATGTAGGATGTACTAATAACCACAACATGTAGGATGTACTAATAACCACAACATGTAGGATGTACTAATAACCACAACATGTAGGATGTACTAATAACCACAACATGTAGGATGTACTAATAACCACAACATGTAGGATGTACTAATAACCACAACGTGTTGATTCAACATGTAGGATGTACTAATAACCACAACATGTAGGATGTACTAATAACCACAACGTGTTGATTCAACATGTAGGATGTACTAATAACCACAACATGTAGGATGTACTAATAACCACAACATGTAGGATGTACTAATAACCACAACGTGTAGGATGTACTAATAACCACAACATGTAGGATGTACTAATAACCACAACATGTAGGATGTACTAATAACCACAACGTGTAGGATGTACTAATAACCACAACATGTAGGATGTACTAATAACCACAACGTGTAGGATGTACTAATAACCACAACGTGTAGGATGTACTAATAACCACAACATGTAGGATGTACTAATAACCACAACATGTAGGATGTACTAATAACCACAACATGTAGGATGTACTAATAACCACAACATGTAGGATGTACTAATAACCACAACATGTAGGATGTACTAATAACCACAACATGTAGGATGTACTAATAACCACAACGTGTAGGATGTACTAATAACCACAACATGTAGGATGTACTAATAACCACAACATGTAGGATGTACTAATAACCACAACATGTAGGATGTACTAATAACCACAACATGTAGGATGTACTAATAACCACAGCGTGTTGATTCAACATGTAGGATGTACTAATAACCACAACATGTAGGATGTACTAATAACCACAACGTGTAGGATGTACTAATAACCACAACATGTAGGATGTACTAATAACCACAACATGTAGGATGTACTAATAACCACAACATGTAGGATGTACTAATAACCACAACATGTAGGATGTACTAATAACCACAACATGTAGGATGTACTAATAACCACAATGTGTTGATTCAACATGTAGGATGTACTAATAACCACAACATGTAGGATGTACTAATAACCACAACATGTAGGATGTACTAATAACCACAACATGTAGGATGTACTAATAACCACAACATGTAGGATGTACTAATAACCACAACGTGTTGATTCAACATGTAGGATGTACTAATAACCACAACATGTAGGATGTACTAATAACCACAACATGTAGGATGTACTAATAACCACAACATGTAGGATGTACTAATAACCACAACATGTAGGATGTACTAATAACCACAACATGTAGGATGTACTAATAACCACAACGTGTTGATTCAACATGTAGGATGTACTAATAACCACAACATGTAGGATGTACTAATAACCACAACATGTAGGATGTACTAATAACCACAACATGTAGGATGTACTAATAACCACAACATGTAGGATGTACTAATAACCACAACATGTAGGATGTACTAATAACCACAACGTGTTGATTCAACATGTAGGATGTACTAATAACCACAACATGTAGGATGTACTAATAACCACAACATGTAGGATGTACTAATAACCACAACGTGTAGGATGTACTAATAACCACAACGTGTAGGATGTACTAATAACCACAACGTGTAGGATGTACTAATAACCACAACGTGTAGGATGTACTAATAACCACAACGTGTAGGATGTACTAATAACCACAACATGTAGGATGTACTAATAACCACAACATGTAGGATGTACTAATAACCACAACATGTAGGATGTACTAATAACCACAACGTGTAGGATGTACTAATAACCACAACATGTAGGATGTACTAATAACCACAACATGTAGGATGTACTAATAACCACAACATGTAGGATGTACTAATAACCACAACGTGTAGGATGTACTAATAACCACAACATGTAGGATGTACTAATAACCACAACGTGTAGGATGTACTAATAACCACAACGTGTTGATTCAACATGTAGGATGTACTAATAACCACAACATGTAGGATGTACTAATAACCACAACATGTAGGATGTACTAATAACCACAACATGTAGGATGTACTAATAACCACAACGTGTAGGATGTACTAATAACCACAACATGTAGGATGTACTAATAACCACAACATGTAGGATGTACTAATAACCACAGTGTAGGATGTACTAATAACCACAACATGTAGGATGTACTAATAACCACAACATGTAGGATGTACTAATAACCACAACATGTAGGATGTACTAATAACCACAACATGTAGGATGTACTAATAACCACAACATGTAGGATGTACTAATAACCACAACATGTAGGATGTACTAATAACCACAACATGTAGGATGTACTAATAACCACAACGTGTAGGATGTACTAATAACCACAACGTGTAGGATGTACTAATAACCACAACGTGTTGATTCAACATGTAGGATGTACTAATAACCACAACATGTAGGATGTACTAATAACCACAACATGTAGGATGTACTAATAACCACAACATGTAGGATGTACTAATAACCACAACATGTAGGATGTACTAATAACCACAACATGTAGGATGTACTAATAACCACAACATGTAGGATGTACTAATAACCACAACATGTAGGATGTACTAATAACCACAACATGTAGGATGTACTAATAACCACAACATGTAGGATGTACTAATAACCACAACATGTAGGATGTACTAATAACCACAACATGTATGATGTACTAATAACCACAACATGTAGGATGTACTAATAACCACAACGTGTATGATGTACTAATAACCACAACATGTATGATGTACTAATAACCACAACATTTAGGATGTACTAATAACCACAACATGTAGGATGTACTAATAACCACAACATGTTGATTCAACATGTAGGATGTACTAATAACCACAACATGTAGGATGTACTAATAACCACAACATGTAGGATGTACTAATAACCACAACATTTAGGATGTACTAATAACCACAACATGTAGGATGTACTAATAACCACAACATGTTGATTCAACATGTAGGATGTACTAATAACCACAACATGTAGGATGTACTAATAACCACAACATGTAGGATGTACTAATAACCACAACGTGTAGGATGTACTAATAACCACAACGTGTAGGATGTACTAATAACCACAACATGTAGGATGTACTAATAACCACAATGTGTTGATTCAACATGTAGGATGTACTAATAACCACAACATGTAGGATGTACTAATAACCACAACGTGTTGATTCAACATGTAGGATGTACTAATAACCACAATGTGTTGATTCAACATGTAGGATGTACTAACCACAGCTCCAGTTTCACTCTCCTCCCATCCAGCAGAATAGTGGTGGTCTTGTAGTCGATGCCTGGATGGAGGAGAGAGGGAGGAGGTTGAGAGAGGGAGGAGGTTGAGAGAGAGAGGAGGGTTGAGAGAGAGAGGGGAGGAGGTTGAGAGAGAGAGAGAGAGGAGAGGAGGTTATTGAGAGAGAGAGAGAGAGAGGGTGGTTGAGAGAGAGAGAGAGAGAGAGAGAGAGAGAGACGAGGTTGAGAGACGAGAGAGAGAGAGAGACGAGGTTGAGAGAGAGAGAGAGAGAGACGAGGTTGAGAGAGAGAGAGAGAGAGACGAGGTTGAGAGAGACGAGAGAGAGAGAGAGAGAGAGAGAGAGAGAGAGAGAGAGAGAGAGAGAGAGAGAGAGAGAGAGAGAGAGAGAGAGAGAGAGAGAGGTTGAGAGAGAGGGTTGAGAGAGAGGGGTTGAGAGAGAGGGGGGGTTGAGAGAGAGGGGTTGAGAGAGAGGGGGTTGAGAGAGAGGGGTTGAGAGGGAGAGAGGGTTGAGAGGGAGAGAGGGTTGAGAGGGAGAGAGAGAGAGAGGGGGTTGAGAGAGAGAGAGAGAGAGAGGGTTGAGAGAGAGAGGGGTTGAGAGGGAGAGAGAGCGAGAGAGGGGGGTTGAGAGAGAGGAGGTTGAGAGAGAGGAGGTTGAGAGAGAGAGAGAGGTTGAGAGAGAGAAGGGGAGGTTGAAATTCAGAAGAGAAAGTGGTAGGGAGGAGGGTGAGAGAAAGAAGGGAGAGGTATTAGACATTAAAAAGCATTATCAGTTCACCTGTCCCTATAGCTGTGTGTGTGTGTGTGTGTGTGTGTGTGTGTGTGTGTGTGTGTGTGTGTGTGTGTGTGTGTGTGTGTGTGTGTGTGTGTGTGTGTGTGTGTGTGTGTGTGTGGCTTCAGAATGTAAAAGGACACATATTGTGCTTCAGTTGCAGTTCTCCACTTGGATGAGAAATCTTTGCTCTTGTCCTGACCAATCAAATTACTGCTTTCACGGCGGTCTATGGCACTGCATCTCAGGGCAAGAGGTGTCACTACAGACCCTGGTTCGATTCCAGGCTGATTCACAATTGTCCCAGCGTCGTCTGCATTAAGAGTTTGGCCGGGGGGAAGGCCGTCATTGTAAAGAATCATTTGTTCTTAGTTGACTTTCCAAGTTTAAATTTTTTTTTAAATACATTTTTTAAATTCACGAACTGGTATTCTTTTATTTAAAAGGAACTCAGTCCACCTTTAAAGTTACTCTTGAAAGGTGTAATAGTAGTTGTGTAATACATCATCAGTTCCTGTGTCATTTTGGGGCGGCAGGGTAGCCTAGTGGTTAGAGTGTAGAGGCGGCAGGGTAGCCTAGTGGTTAGAGTGTAGAGGCGGCAGGGTAGCCTAGTGGTTAGAGGGTAGAGGTGGCAGGGTAGTCTAGTGGTTAGAGTGTAGAGGCGGCAGGGTAGCCTAGTGGTTAGAGTGTAGAGGTGGCAGGGTAGCCTAGTGGTTAGAGTGTAGAGGCGGCAGGGTAGCCTAGTGGTTAGAGTGTAGAGGTGGCAGGGTAGCCTAGTGGTTAGAGTGTAGAGGTGGCAGGGTAGCCTAGTGGTTAGAGTGGCAGGGTAGCCTAGTGGTTAGAGTGTAGAGGCGGCAGGGTAGCCTAGTGGTTAGAGTGTAGTAGGGTAGCCTAGTGGTTAGGTGGGGCAGGGTAGCCTAGTGGTTAGAGTGTAGAGGCGGCAGGGTAGCCTAGTGGTTAGAGTGTAGAGGCGGCAGGGTAGCCTAGTGGTTAGAGTGTAGAGGCGGCAGGGTAGCCTAGTGGTTAGAGTGTAGAGGCGGCAGGGTAGCCTAGTGGTTAGAGTGTAGAGGCGGCAGGGTAGCCTAGTGGTTAGAGTGTAGAGGCGGCAGGGTAGCCTAGTGGTTAGAGTGTAGAGGCGGCAGGGTAGCCTAGTGGTTAGAGTGTAGAGGTGGCAGGGTAGCCTAGTGGTTAGAGTGTAGAGGTGGCAGGGTAGCCTAGTGGTTAGAGGTAGAGGTGGCAGGGTAGCCTAGTGGTTAGAGTGTAGAGGCGGCAGGGTAGCCTAGTGGTTAGAGTGGTTAGAGGCGGCAGGGTAGCCTAGTGGTTAGAGTGTAGAGGGGCAGGGTAGCCTAGTGGTTAGAGTGTAGAGGTGGCAGGCAGCCTAGTGGTTAGAGTGTAGAGGGGCAGGGTAGCCTAGTGGTTAGAGTGTAGAGGCGGCAGGGTAGCCTAGTGGTTAGAGTGTAGAGGCGGCAGGGTAGCCTAGTGGTTAGAGTGTAGAGGTGGCAGGGTAGCCTAGTGGTTAGAGCGTTGTAGGGTGGCAAATCCCGAGGACAAGGTACAAATCTGTCCTTCTGCCCCTGGTTAACCCACTGTTCCTAGAGAAAATAAGAATTTGTTCTTAACTGACTTGCCTGGTTAAAAAAAAAAAAAAATGTCAGTCATTACAGACCTGGTTTAGAACCTGTCAGAAATGTCCAGATCAATCAGCCCACGTCAGCTAACGGGTTTTTTAGCCCATAGATACCGTTCATTTTGTCACCCAAATATCACATGAATACACATTAGACATGGCAAAATGTATAGAATTGGGTCCCCTTTAAAATTGTTACATTTTCTCCACCAACATGAGTTAGAACAGTGTAGAGTGTGGCCCCATAGAGGTCTGAGGGTAGACTGAACAGTGGTTAGAGCGTCTGGACTAGTAACCGGCTGGTCCCCAAGAGTTGCAAGTGCTGGTCCCCATTCAAATCCCCCCGGGCTGACAAGGTACAAATCTGTCCTTCTGCCCCTGAACAGGCTGGTCCCCACTGTTCCTAGGCCGTCATTGAAAATAAGAATCTGTATCATGAACAGTGCTGGTCCCCATAGAAAATCTGAAAAATGTCTGTCATTACAGTGCTGGTCCCCATTTAGAAAAAGTCTGTATCATGAACACAGCTGGTCCCTTTAATTCAGGTTTTCATTGCTGGCCCATAGATACCGTTGTCATTTTGTCCCCAAATCACATGAATACATGAACAGGCTGGTCCCCATAGAGGTTGCAAGTCTGTATCATGAACATTGTGAACAGTCTGTATCATGAACAGTGCTGGTCCCCATAGAGGTCTGAACAGTCTGTATCATGAACAGTGCTGGTCCCCATAGAGGTCTGAACAGTCTGTATCATGAACAGTGCTGGTCCCCATAGAGGTCTGAACAGTCTGGTCCCCAGAACAGTGCTGGTCCCCATAGAACAGTCTGTATCATGAACAGTGCTGGTCCCCATAGTCTGTATCATGAACAGTGCTGGTCCCCATAGAGGTCTGAACAGTCTGTCATGCTGGTCCCCATGAACAGTGCTGGTCCCCATAGATAGAGGTCTGAACAGTCTGTATCATGAACAGTGCTGGTCCCCATAGAGGTCAACAGTGCTGAACAGTGTCCCCATAGAGGTCTGAACAGTCTGTATCATGAACAGTGCTGGTCCCCATAGGTCCCAGTGCTGGTCCCCATAGAGGTCTGAACAGTGCTGTCTGTATCATGAACAGTGCTGGTCCCCATAGAGGTCTGAACAGTCTGTATCATGAACAGTGCTGGTCCCCATAGAGGTCTGAACAGTCTGTATCATGAACAGTGCTGGTCCCCATAGAGGTCTGAACAGTCTGGTCCCCATGAACTGAGTGCTGGTCCCCATAGAGGTGCTGGTCCCCATAGAGGTCTGAACAGTGCTGGTCCCCATAGAGGTCTGAACAGTCTGTATCATGAACAGTGCTGGTCCCCATAGAGGTCTGAACAGTCTGTATCATGAACTGAACAGTGCTGGTCCCCATAGAACAGTCTGGTCCCCAACAACAGTGCTGGTCCCCATCAACAGAACAGTGCTGGTCCCTGAACAGTAGAGGTCCCCATGAACAGTGCTGGTCCCCATAGAGGTCTGAACAGTGCTGGTCCCCATAGAGGTCTGTCTGTAACAGTCTGTATCATGAACAGTGCTGGTCCCCATAGAGGTCTGAACAGTGCTGGTCCCCATAGAGGTCTGAACAGTGCTGGTCCCCAACAGTGCTGGTCCCCATAGAGGTCTGAACAGTGCTGGTCCCCAACAGTCTGTATCATGAACAGTGCTGGTCCCCATAGTCTGAACCTGTATCATGAACAGTGCTGGTCCCCAGAGGTCTGAACAGTCTGTCTGAACAGTGCTGGTCCCCATAGAGGTCTGAACAGTGCTGGTCCCCATAGAGGTCTGAACAGTCTGTATCATGAACAGTGCTGGTCCCCATAGAGGTCTGAACAGTCTGTATCATGAACAGTGCTGGTCCCCATAGAGGTCTGAACAGTCTGTATCATGAACAGTGCTGGTCCCCATAGAGGTCTGAACAGTCTGTATCATGAACAGTGCTGGTCCCCATAGAGGTCTGAACAGTCTGTATCATGAACAGTGCTGGTCCCCATAGAGGTCTGAACTGTATCATGAACAGTCTGTCTTCAGGAACAGTGCTGGTCCCCATTCCCAGTCTGTATCTTGCTCTGGTCCCATAGAGGTCCCCCCCATAGAGGTCTGATATCTCTGAACAGTGTATCATGAACAGTGTCCCCATCATGAACAGTGCTGGTCCCCATAGAGGTCTGAACAGTGAACTGGGGGATTTGTCTGATGGAGCTGGGAGTGTGTGAAGCAGCTCTTTTGAAGCCACAGACCAGCAGCCCTACCCCCCCTCCTCTTTCTCTCTCTCTCCATCGCCCCCCAACTATCAACAGCAGCAAGCTGTCACATCCAGCAGCACCATAACACCCAGACAGGCATCCGTCTCCTTTCCTCGTGCCCAAGGAGAGCTCACCCCATCGGGTACAGGTCTGTCACAACCTCCCCTCTCCACTGAGAACCTCCAGGACTCCGACAGAGTCACACGACAGCTAGCCTGTAGAGACCCCTAGCTCTGAACGATAATGACTGGGGATTCCCGGCAACAATGTTATTGTATTGAAGAAAAACAAACAAAGAAACCACACAACCTTTGAAATGACTTAACAAGGACAACGTAGGCAGTTCAAACACACACCCTGATGAACTGGTGTGGAAGCTATGATTCCCAGCGTGATGGTAGCTAATGGGCGTCTCCCGACTCAACACACACCCTGACAAACCAGAATAGAAGGCATCTGGTGATCCTCGGGCTAAGGTCACGGTGACTGTGTAGCTACACTCTCAGGGGACCTGATGGGTGTGTGTGTGTGTGTTTGTGGAGAAGGTGGAGTGTGTGTGGAGTGTGTGTGTGTATAGTGTGTGTGTGGAGTGTGTGTAGTGTGTGTGGAGAAGGTGGAGTGTGTGTGGAGTGTGTGTGTGTGGAGTGTGTGTGTGTACTCTATAATACAGGGCTTGTAGGACTGTGAAGTCATTCAAACCAGGGGTGGGAGGAAAGGTCTGGTTTTAAAAGCTTCTCTTAAAACGTTATTATTTAAAAATAAATAAAAATTCACAGGATAGGTGTTGTTGTACAGGGTCAGTCATAGTAGTATGATAGGTGTTGTACAGGGTCAGTCATAGTAGTATGATAGGTGTTGTTTTACAGGGTCAGTCATAGTAGTATGATAGGTGTTGTTTTACAGGGTCATAGTAGTATGATAGGTGTTGTTGTACAGGGTCGTAGTAGTATGGAAGGTGTTGTTGTACAGGGTCAGCCATAGTAGTATGATAGGTGTTGTTGTACAGGGTCATAGTAGTATGATAGGTGTTGTTGTACAGGGTCAGCCATAGTAGTATGATAGGTGTTGTTGTACAGGGTCGTAGTAGTATGATAGGTGTTGTTTTACAGGGTCAGCCATAGTAGTATGATAGGTGTTGTTGTACAGGGTCATAGTAGTATGATAGGTGTTGTTGTACAGGGTCAGTCATAGTAGTATGATAGGTGTTGTTGTACAGGGTCAGTCATAGTAGTATGATAGGTGTTGTTGTACAGGGTCATAGTAGTATGATAGGTGTTGTTGTACAGGGTCATAGTAGTATGATAGGTGTTGTACAGGGTCAGTCATAGTAGTATGATAGGTGTTGTTTTACAGGGTCATAGTAGTATGATAGGTGTTGTTTTACAGGGTCAGTCATAGTAGTATGATAGGTGTTGTTTTACAGGGTCAGTCATAGTAGTATGATAGGTGTTGTTTTACAGGGTCAGTCATAGTAGTATGATAGGTGTTGTTTTACAGGGTCAGTCATAGTAGTATGATAGGTGTTGTTGTACAGGGTCAGTCATAGTAGTATGATAGGTGTTGTTTTACAGGGTCATAGTAGTATGATAGGTGTTGTTGTACAGGGTCAGTCATAGTAGTATGATAGGTGTTGTTTTACAGGGTCAGTCATAGTAGTATGATAGGTGTTGTTTTACAGGGTCAGTAGTAGTATGATAGGTGTTGTTTTACAGGGTCAGACATAGTAGTATGATAGGTGTTGTTTTACAGGGTCAGTCATAGTAGTATGATAGGTGTTGTTGTACAGGGTCAGTCATAGTAGTATGATAGGTGTTGTTTTACAGGGTCAGTCATAGTAGTATGATAGGTGTTGTTTTACAGGGTCAGTCATAGTAGTAGTATGATAGGTGTTGTTTTACAGGGTCAGTCATAGTAGTATGATAGGTGTTGTTTTACAGGGTCAGGGTCATAGTAGTATGATAGGTGTTGTTTTACAGGGTCAGTCATAGTAGTATGATAGGTGTTGTTGTACAGGGTCAGTCATAGTAGTATGATAGGTGTTGTTTTACAGGGTCAGTCAGTAGTATGATAGGTGTTGTTTTACAGGGTCAGTCATAGTAGTATGATAGGTGTTGTTTTACAGGGTCAGTCATAGTAGTATGATAGGTGTTGTTTTACAGGGTCAGTCATAGTAGTATGATAGGTGTTGTTTTCACAGGGTCAGTCATAGTAGTATGATAGGTGTTGTTTTACAGGGTCAGACATAGTAGTATGATAGGTGTTGTTGTACAGGGTCAGTCATAGTAGTATGATAGGTGTTGTTTTACAGGGTCAGTCATAGTAGTATGATAGGTGTTGTTTTACAGGGTCAGTCATAGTAGTATGATAGGTGTTGTTTTACAGGGTCAGTCATAGTAGTATGATAGGTGTTGTTTTACAGGGTCAGACATAGTAGTATGTTACCCCTGGAGGAAACTAGGTTTAAGTGCCTTCCTCAAGGCACTTGGAGATTTTCACCTTGTTGACTCGGGCAGCGACCATTCAGCTACTGACCCTTCTGCTGTAGCTGATGCATTATTAGTTAGTGAGACAGTGACTGGACCTTCTGCTGTAGCTGATGCATTATTAGTTAGTGAGACAGTGACTGAACCTTCTGCTGTAGCTGATGCATTATTAGTTAGTGAGACAGTGACTGGACCTTCTGCTGTAGCTGATGCATTATTAGTTAGTGAGACAGTGACTGGACCTTCTGCTGTAGCTGATGCATTATTAGTTAGTGAGACAGTGACTGGACCTTCTGCTGTAGCTGATGGATTATTAGTTAGTGAGACAGTGACTGGACCTTCTGCTGTAGCTGATGCATTATTAGTTAGTGAGACAGTGACTGAACCTTCTGCTGTAGCTGATGCATTATTAGTTAGTGAGACAGTGACTGAACCTTCTGCTGTAGCTGATGCATTATTAGTTAGTGAGACAATATGAATGTGTCTGCATTGTTCAGACGTTTGTACAGGAGCGGAAAATATTATTCACTTACCACACACAGCGGACTGGTATGTGTCTGTTTTTAGGTGGTGTGTATGTGTAGATGGTGTGTGTGTGTGTGTGTGTAGATGGTGTGTGTGTGTGTGTGTGTGTGGTGTGTGTAGATGTGTGTGTGTGTAGCTGTGTGTGTGTAGTATGTGTATACATGTGTTATGTGTCCGTGCGTCTGTGTGTGTCTTTGTCTTTGTATTTATTAGAGATCCCCCTTAGCTGCTGCCAAGACAGTGTGTGTGTGTGTGTGTGTGTGTGTGTGTGTGTGTAGTACATTTTCAAGTGAGTCATTTAGCAGAAGCTCTTATCCAGAGCGACTTACAGTTAGTGCATTCATCCTTAAGACAGCTCGGTTGGACAACCCACATAATCACAGTAAGTACATTTTCCCCCTCAATAAAGTAGTTATCAGAAAAGTCCTGAGCTCGTGACTCACCACTGCTGTACGCGTACGGAGACTCTGCCGATCCATCCTGTAGGCTGTCTAGTATCTCCCCTTTCCCCACATCGCTGTCCCCGACCAGGAGGAACTTCAACAGGTAGTCATAACTCTTCACCGGGCTGCCCTGGGTCCCCATCCTGCCTTCCTCACATCTGTCCCCTCACACACTGGGGGAGGGGAGGGGATGGAGGCAGAGGGGGACGGAGAGGGGAGGGGATGGAGAGAGGGGGGGGACAGGTATGGTCTATTCCAGCAGAGAAGTTAGAGTAGTCAAGAGTCTGTGTGGTCCTCCAGTTGAGAATTGTTGATTAGCCCTACGGCCCACTGTTGTGTGTCGAGGTGGAGTTGAGGCGCTGCTACAGGTTAAAACACCTGACCACCATTGTAGCTTGGCAAGTCTGAATGATGCAGCAATAGTGGACACAATTAATTTGAAAAAAAAAAAAGTCCCTCCAGGTTAAACAGCTTGCAGGAGTTGGATGTACGGTGTGCTGCTCAAAACCAAAAACGTCCCTTGGACAGGAATGAGGCAGGGTACCAGTGGTGGTCCAAATAACGTCACTGCTGAAAGCAAGCTGCGAGCAGAAGTCCTGATCTTCCAACCTCAACACCGTTTTGCAACTGGTATTTATTTAACCACCGACTTCTCTGACTGCTAGCGCTTCAAACACCTGTCACAGTTTAAAACAACAATTACATTTAAAATACAACGCTGTTGCTTCATCAACAGACGGTTAGTAAACGAACCTTGTTGTGAGCTATCTGGCAATAACCTCTCTTTAGATGAAAACAACATATTTGTTTTGTGGACGTGACGTTAGCTAAACTGTATATTGTAAGGATGTAGCTAGTTTCCTAGTTAGCGTACAGGCTATCTGTGTCCTTATTGTTAGCATAACGTTAGCTAGCTAGCGAGTAATGCCATTGTTGCTATCGCAACAAAGAAAGTGTTATCAAGAACATCTAACGTTACAGTCTATGTTGAGCCCACAAAACAAAAAATGTTTATAACCTGTTTTTGTTTTTTTACTAGATAGTTAGCAACCCTGTTATAGTAATTAAAGGGTAAATAGGCAGCTAGCCGTGAATGGTAGCTAGCAAGGTAACTATGAACAACAGCTTTGCGTGGCTGGCAAGACAGGAGGAGCTAGTTAGCTGGGTATGCTAAGCTAGCTGGGTATGCTAAGCTAGTTGGGTATGCTAAGCTAGCTGGGTATGCTAAGCTAGTTGGGTATGCTAAGCTAGCTGGTAATGCTAAGCTAGTTGGGTATGCTAAGCTAGCTGGTAATGCTAAACTAGCTGGTAATGCTAAACTAGCTTGATATTCGTGGTTAGTTGACAAGTGTCCAATCAACGACAGAGGTCAACATCCGAATTAAATAACATACCCTAATATGTATCAGTTTGCCAGAGCTCTCGTTCATAAAGGTAATAATTGTACGAGTAATCTCCTAACCTGTCGAAAACTGGACTATCCTCTTCCTAACTGGTTTACGATGCTGGCTTCCTTGGTACCGATTTGCTTGCTAACTTCACCCGAGACTGGCTGCTCTGAAATCGGGCCCCTCTCTCTTGTCCGGACAACAAAGATCCGTAAACTTCCCGACCTTTTCCTTGCCTTGGTTCTATCCAGAACTTGCAGCTTGCCGTATTTTCTCGTGGGTCCAAAAGCACAAGTTGAGATGTAAAGGTTTTAGTCCAAGTCCGCGGTAAATCATTTGAAAATCTCAGTTTGTAAAATCATACATGTGTTTTTTTTCTTCCTCCACGCTCAAAATCACATTCGCGATAAACACACTGAAGCTGACAGATAGGCACTGCACAGTCTGGTGCTCGAGGTTCCCGCTCCGCCCTTACCAGCCTCTGATTGGATACACATACACACAGAATGATACGATTGGCTATCAGAAAAATCAATCATAAAATCTGTCAACAACACATTGAGAGTGTGGAAGTGACTGAGATTAAAAGGGGCAGATTCGACTTTGTTTGATCGTACTGTTCGGCTGGGTACTGGCCTGTGACCGGTGACGCAAACGGGCAAAGGCAGGTGAAGGAGGAACGGTAATCTTGCGCTGCTCGGTTCGTGTTGTCAACAAGGCAGCATTGTGCATCGTCCAGAAACATTACATCTCTTTCCAATAAAAAATATATATGTTTGAATTCTTCCAATTAGTTTTCATTTGGAAGGTATATACAGCGTTTATATATGATTTTTTTTAAATCACTTTTTCATGTCATAACACATGAAAAAGTAATACACATTACTCCACGAGTTTAATTATGTCACTTTTGTTTTTGAGACGATTTCGCCATGGGCTTTGAATGTGGTACCTGGCTCACGCCTGGGGGGCAGCCCGGTGCAAAACACGCCTCATCGGGCGTCCCGGACAGATGAATCGAATGCCTTCAATGCTAATCAGATGATAGAATGGATTAAAGCACTGGCTCAAACAAAAACGGAATCAAAAACAATGGGGAAATGTAGTGATACTAGTAACGTCATAAATGTTGAAACAAAGGACACGGAAGTAACCTTAACAAACACGTTTGTGTGGGATACTGTCAGTTGACAGAGGGTGTGAATGTGTGTCAAACCTGTTTGAAAATCATGACTCATTACCTCTCTGTTCTCCCATATATAGATACTCAATGAATGAATGACTGATTGAATTAATCACACACACATAGCCGAGGTAAGTAGTGGTGCTGAAGCATCCGCTGAAAAATAACAATAATAATATATATATATACATACTAGTCATGTATTAGTGGACCGATATAGGCTTCCGTATCGCCGGCAAATATTTTTTTAGATATATATTTCAGGATATTGTGTATCCTTGGAAAAAAAACAGAATTCTGGTAAACATTACAATTTTAAAAACATAGCTTGTCCAAGAAAAGTAGTCTCTTGACAGGGTAAATTAAGCTGCCTACAACGTTCTGTACTGAATTCAATATTACCACTACCTTTTTAAAACCATGTAGAGATTTATTACCCAAACACAAGCATTATTATTTATTTGTATATGTTTAATTTTTAGCTTTATTTAACACAGGTTGTTGTTACTTCATATCCCAGCGATAATGCTTTGCCCTGGGAAGACAAAATGCAATTTGCTCAACTTGCCATTGGCTCAACTTTCCCCAAGGCAAACATTTTGACTATGTTAGCCCACATATCTACAAGGATGCACTTTCATACTAGGTTTAGGACCTCATATTGAAGCTTGTAGGCTGCGTTGACACAGGCAGCTCAATTCTGATTTCGGCCTACCAGGGAACAGTGGGTTAACTGCCTTGTTCAGGGGCAGAACTACAGATTTTTACCTTGTCAGCTCAGGGATTCGATCCAGCAACCTTTCAGTTACTGGCCCAACGCTCTAACCACTAGGCTATCTGCCACACCAAAATTATTTGTTTTACTGTTTTATAAGATATGTTTTTATATTGTGTTAGATTTGTTGTTAATACATGTTTTATATATACACACAAATATATATATACACACTACCAGTCAGAAGTTTTAGAACACCTACTCATTCAAGGGTTTTTCTTTTTTACTATTTTCTACATTGTAGAATAACAGTGAAAACATCAAAACTATGAAATAACACATATGGAATCATGTAGTAACCAACAAAGTGTTAAATAAATCCTTCATAAAACTTAATTTGTGGAATTTCATTCCTTCTTTCCTCCTTGGCGTTTGAGCCAATCAGTTGTGTTGTAACATGGTAGGGGGTGGTATACAGCAGATTGCCTTATTTGGTGAAAGACCATGTCCATATTATGGCAAGAACAGCTCAAATAAGCAAAGAGAAATGACAGGCTCTCATTTCATTAAGACATGAAGGTCAGTCAATGTGGGAAAAAGTGCAGTCGTAAAAACCTTAAAGTGATGAAACTGTCTCTCATGAGGAAAGGAAGAGCCAAGGTTACCTCTGCTGCAGAGGAGAAATTCATTAGAGTTAACTGTCTCTCATGAGGAAAGGAAGAGCCAAGGTTACCTCTGCTGCAGAGGAGAAATTCATTAGAGTTAACTGTCTCTCATGAGGAAAGGAAGAGCCAAGGTTACCTCTGCTGCAGAGGAGAAATTCATTAGAGTTAACTGTCTCTCATGAGGAAAGGAAGAGCCAAGGTTACCTCTGCTGCAGAGGAGAAATTCATTAGAGTTAACTGTCTCTCGTGAGGAACGCCACAGGAAAGGAAGAGCCAAGGTTACCTCTGCTGCAGAGGAGAAATTCATTAGAGTTAACTGTCTCTCATGAGGAAAGGAAGAGCCAAGGTTACCTCTGCTGCAGAGGAGAAATTCATTAGAGTTAACTGTCTCTCGTGAGGAACGCCACAGGAAAGGAAGACCCAGAGTTAGCTCTGCTGCAGAGGAGAAATTCATTAGTGTTAACTGTCTCTCATGAGGACCGCCACAGGAAAGGAAGAGCCAAGGTTACACACACCTATAAAACACACACCTGGTCAGGACTCGAGACACACACACCTATAAAACACACACCATGACAGGACTCCAGACACACACCTATAAAACACACACCTGGTCAGGACTCGAGACACACACACCTATAAAACACACACCATGACAGGACTCCAGACACACACCTATAAAACACACACCTGGTCAGGACTCGAGACACACACACCTATAAAACACACACCATGACAGGACTCCAGACACACACCTATAAAACACACACCTGGTCAGGACTCGAGACACACACACCTATAAAACACACACCATGACAGGACTCCAGACACACACCTATAAAACACACACCTGGTCAGGACTCCAGACACACACACCTATAAAACACACACCATGACAGGACTCCAGACACACACCTATAAAACACACACCTGGTCAGGACTCGAGACACACACACCTATAAAACACACACCATGACAGGACTCCAGACACACACCTATAAAACACACACCTGGTCAGGACTCGAGACACACACACCTATAAAACACACACCTGGTCAGGACTCCAGACACACACCTATAAAACACACACCTGGTCAGGACTCGAGACACACACACCTATAAAACACACACCATGACAGGACTCCAGACACACACCTATAAAACACACACCTGGTCAGGACTCGAGACACACACACCTATAAAACACACACCTGGTCAGGACTCCAGACACACACCTATAAAACACACACCTGGTCAGGACTCGAGACACACACACCTATAAAACACACACCATGACAGGACTCACACACACCTATAAAACACACCCTGGTCAGGACAGACACACACACCTATAAAACACACACCTGGTCAGGACTCCAGACACACACACCTATAAAACACACACCTGGTCAGGACTCCAGACACACACACCTATAAAACACACACCATGACACCATGATGTGCATGGACTCCAGACACACACCTATAAAACACACACCTGGTCAGGACTCCAGACACACACACCTATAAAACACACACCTGACAGGACTCAGACACACACCTATAAAACACACACCTGGTCAGACACACACACACTATAAAACACACACCATGACAGGACTCCAGACACACACCTATAAAACACACACCTGGTCAGGACTCCAGACACACACACCTATAAAACACACACCTGGTCAGGACTCCAGACACACACACCTATAAAACACACACTATGACACCATGATAAAACACACTGACAGATACATCATCTATGGGAACAATGACATTGGAATAATCTGCTTTAGCCTGATAAAAACTCAATATACTTTACTAGTGGATTATACCAATCATCACAATGATGCAGATAACATATATAAACCCTGGATTAGCCATCATCAATCTGAATGTCAGATAATATATATAAACCCTGGATTATATCCATCATCAATCTGAATCTCAGATAACATATATAAACCCTGGATTATATCCATCATCAATATGAATCTCAGATAATATATATAAACCCTGGATTAGCCATCATCAATATGAATCTCAGATAATATATATAAACCCTGGATTAGCCATCATCAATCTGAATGTCAGATAACATATATAAACCCTGGATTATATCCATCATCAATCTGAATCTCAGATAATATATATAAACCCTGGATTATATCCATCATCAATCTGAATGTCAGATAATATATATAAACCCTGGATTAGCCATCATCAATCTGAATCTCAGATAATATATATAAACCCTGGATTATATCCATCATCAATATGAATCTCAGATAATATATATAAACCCTGGATTATATCCATCAATATGAATCTCAGATAATATATATAAACCCTGGATTATATCCATCAATATGAATCTCAGATAATATATATAAACCCTGGATTATATCCATCAATATGAATCTCAGATAATATATATAAACCCTGGATTATATCCATCAATATGAATCTCAGATAATATATATAAACCCTGGATTATATCCATCATCAATATGAATCTCAGATAATATATATAAACCCTGGATTATATCCATCATCAATATGAATCTCAGATAATATATATAAACCCTGGATTATATCCATCAATATGAATCTCAGATAATATATATAAACCCTGGATTATATCCATGACTCCATGAGACTCCATGAGGGTGGTATGAGGGCCCGACGTCCACAGGTGGGGGTTGTGCTTGCCAGAGAACACCAAGATTGGCAAATTCGCCACTGGCGTCCTGTGCTCTTCACAGATGAAAGCAGGTTCACACTGAGTACATGTGACAGACGTGACAGAGTCTGGAGACGCCGTGGAGAACGTTCTGCTGCCTGCAACATCCTCCAGCATGACTGGTTTGGCGGTGGGTCAGTCATGGTGTGGTGTGGCATTTCTTTTGGGGGCCGCACAGCCCTCCATGTGCTCGCCAGAGGTAGCCTGACTGCCATTAGGTACAGAGATGAGATCCTCAGACCCCTTGTGAGACCATATGCTGGTGCGGTTGGCCCTGGGTTCCTCCTAATGCAAGACAATGCTAGACCTCATGTGGCTGGAGTGTGTCAGCAGTTCCTGCAAGAGGAAGGCATTGATGCTATGGACTGGCCCGCCCGTTCCCCAGACCTGAATCCAATTGAGCACATCTGGGACATCATGTCTCGCTCCATCCACCAACTGCACTGTTGCACTGTTGCACTGCAGACTGTCCAGGAGTTGGCGGATGCTTTAGTCCAGGTCTGGGAGGAGATCCCTCAGGAGACCATCCGCCACCTCATCAGGAGCATGCCCAGGCGTTGTAGGGAGGTCATACAGGCACGTGGAGGCCACACACACTACTGAGCCTCATTTTGACTTGTTTTAAGGACATTACATCAAAGTTGGATCAGCTTGTAGTGTGGTTTTCCACTTTAATTTTGAGTCCGACTCCAAATCCAGACCTCCATGTGTTGATACATTTGATTTCCATTGATAATTTGTGTGTGATTTTGTTGTCAGCACATTCAACTATGTCAAGACAAAAGTAGTTAATGAGAATATTTCATTCATTCAGATCTAGGATGTGTTATTTTAGTGTTCCCTTTATTGTTTTGAGAAGTGTATAAACCTCTCTCTCCCTCTGTGTATATATATATATATATAAAACTGTAAAACAATGAGGCTACTCCTTTTCAAACCACATTCAAATCAACTGGGCCTTTATTATTATGAAAGGGACATTGGGGATACGGACCACATAGCCCTAGTCAAAAAGTAGTGCACTACTTAGTCTATAGCGTTCCATTTGAGACACATCCCCAGAGTTGTACAGTCAACAACTTCAGTAGTAGTCAACACTCAACACAAATCAAATGCAATCAAACATGACAACATGACAACATGACAATATGACAACATGACAATGACAACATGACAATATGACAACATGACAATGACAACATGACAACATGACAATATGACAACATGACAACATGACAACATGACAACATGACAACATGACAACATGACAATATGACAATATGACAATATGACAACATGACAATGACAACATGACAATATGACAATATGACAACATGACAACATGACAACATGACAATATGACAACATGACAATATGACAACATGACAACATGACAATATGACAACATGACAACATGACAACATGACAACATGACAATATGACAATATGACAATATGACAACATGACAACATGACAACATGACAACATGACAATATGACAACATGACAATATGACAACATGACAACATGACAATATGACAACATGACAACATGACAATATGACAACATGACAATATGACAACATGACAACATGACAATATGACAATATGACAATATGACAACATGACAATATGACAACATGACAATATGAAACTACGGTCCTGATTTAGAATCAATTGTTTTCTTATTTCTTCCATTATGGCACAAACAGCAAAAAAATCAGTCTATGAAATTAAAGGAGATTTTAAAAAATAGGTTCTAAGAAGATAAACCAGGATAATACCAGGTTGTTATTGTTAAAAAATAAAGTCTCTCAATAAAGTTGAGAAATTCCTTTTGTATTTCAGAATTCCCAGATGGAGGATTCCCTGATTTCCTGCTTCTTCCCTCCAGATTCAGGGAATATTATAACCAGGATTTCAGAAGGAAAACCTGGGAATTTGGGGAAAGTTAGGAGAATCTTTCAAACGTAATGCTAAATAAAAAGGTTAAATAAATACAATACCTCTATACTCTAGTACTTATCTGGCAGTTAGATACTGTACTGTAGGTTTGGGGTTAACAGGTTCTTAGGGGGGAAATGGCACATTACCAGAGTAAAAAAATGACCTAGAGTACTAAACTAAGAATAAATACTGAATGTTTTCAATGAAAATAAATGCATTGACATAATCTCGCTACACATTAGTCGGAATGTATAAACAATCAATTCATCCTAAAAATGTGAATGTTTTATTTTAATCTTATAATATAAAATACATCTGGAGTTAAATAAGACGAGGAGTAATTAGTGCAGTAGATGCTTTAGACAGCATCAAATGGCACCCTATTCCCTACATAGTGCACTACTTTTGACCAGAGCCCCATAGAGCTCTGATCAAAAGTAGTGCACTATGAAGGGAATAGGGTGCCAGCAGCCCTAAATACCTGATTTAAAAGGAGACACACACACCTCCTTAACAAACTCTCATCAGCAGCTAACACACTAACATCCTCTCCCACCACCCATCCCCCTCCACTCATCAACCTTGGTGTTCTTGTCTCTCCCCCTGTCCCACTCCCCTTCTCTATTCTGTCTCTCCCCCCTATCCCTCCCCCTTCTCTATTCTGTCTCTCCCCCCTATCCCTCCCCCTTCTCTATTCTGTCTCTCCCCCCTATCCCTCCCCCTTCTCTATTCTGTCTCTCTCCCCTATCCCTCCCCCTTCTCTATTCTGTCTCTCCCCCCTATCCCTCCCCCTTCTCTATTCTGTCTCTCCCCCCTATCCCTCCCCCTTCTCTATTCTGTCTCTCCCCCCTATCCCTCCCCCTTCTCTATTCTGTCTCTCCCCCCTATCCCTCCCCCTTCTCTATTCTGTCTCTCCCCCTATCCCCCCTTCTCTATTCTGTCTCTCTATTCTGTCTCTCCCCCTATCCCTCCCCTTCTCTATTCTGTCTCTCCCCCTATCCCTCCCCTTCTCTATTCTGTCTCTCCCCCTATCCCTCCCCTTCTCTATTCTGTCTCTCCCCCCATATCCCTCCCCTTCTCTATTCTGTCTCTCCCCCTATCCCCCCTTCTCTATTCTGTCTCTCCCCTATCCCTCCCCTTCTCTATTCTGTCTCTCTATTCCTCTCCCCCTATCCCTCCCCTTCTCTATTCTGTCTCTCCCCCTATCCCTCCCCCTTCTCTATTCTGTCTCTCCCCCCTATCCCTCCCCCTTCTCTATTCTGTCTCTCCCCCATATCCCTCCCCCTTCTCTATTCTCGGTCTCTCCCCTGGTCTCAGTTGATCTTGGTGGTGTCTCCAGGGGTTGATGAGTTCTCCCAGAAACAGCCTCCCCCATCTCTCTCTCCCCTTTGTCTCTCTCCCCTGGTCCTAGTCTATCTTGGTAGTCTTGTGTTTCCAGGGGTAGATGAGTTCTCTCAGAAACAGCCCCCCCATCTCTCTCTCCCCTTTGTCTCTCTCCCCTGGTCCTAGTCTATCTTGGTAGTCTTGTGTCTCCAGGGGTAGATTAGTTCTCCCAGAAACAGCCCCCCCCCCCTCCCCTGGTCCTAGTCTATCTTGGTAGTCTTGTGTCTCCAGGGGTAGATGAGTTCTCCCAGAAACAGCCCCCCCCCCCCTCCCCTGGTCCTAGTCTATCTTGGTAGTCTTGTGTCTCCAGGGGTAGATTAGTTCTCCCAGAAACAGCCCCCCCCTCCCCTGGTCCTAGTCTATCTTGGTAGTCTTGTGTCTCCAGGGGTAGATGAGTTCTCCCAGAAACAGCCCCCCCCCCTCCCCTGGTCCTAGTCTATCTTGGTAGTCTTGTGTCTCCAGGGGTAGATTAGTTCTCCCAGAAACAGCTTCTTGCAGAGGGCCAGCCAGGAGTCTTTAGGGTAGCAGCTGTAGGTGGGGGTCCTGTAGGTCTGAACCACACTGCTCACCTTCAGAGGGTTAATCTGAGAGAGAGACAGAGGGAGGGGGGGAGACATAAACATGTCTAGGTTTATCTAGGAGAAAACTGAATGACACATGTGTAGGGTATGTCTATGTGGTTTTACAGGAATAAATAACTTAAACTGACTGTGTGTAGGGTATGTCTATGTCTATGTGGTTTTACAGGAATAAATAACTTAAACTGACTGTGTGTAGGGTATGTCTGTGTGGTTTTACAGGAATAAATAACCTAAACTGACTGTGTGTAGGGTATGTCTGTGTGGTTTTACAGGAATAAATAACCTAAACTGACTGTGTGTAGGGTATGTCTATGTGGTTTTACAGGAATAAATAACTTAAACTGACTGTGTGTAGGTGTGTCTGTGTGGTTTTACAGGAATAAATAACCTAAACGGACTGTGTGTAGGGTATGTCTGTGGTTTTACAGGAATAAATAACCTAAACTGACTGTGTGTAGGGTGTCTATATCTATGTGGTTTTACAGGAATAAATAACCTAAACGGACTGTGTGTAGGGTATGTCTGTGGTTTTACAGGAATAAATAACCTAAACGGACTGTGTGTAGGGTATGTCTATGGTTTTACAGGAATAAATAGCCTAAACTGACTGTGTGTAGGGTGTCTATGTCTATGTGGTTTTACAGGAATAAATAACCTAAACGGACTGTGTGTAGGGTATGTCTGTGGTTTTACAGGAATAAATAACTTAAACTGACTGTGTGTAGGGTGTCTATGTCTATGTGGTTTTACAGGAATAAATAACCTAAACTGACTGTGTGTAGGGTATGTCTATGTCTGTGTGATTTTACAGGAATAAATAACCTAAACTGACTGTGTGTAGGGTATGTCTGTGTGGTTTTACAGGAATAAATAACCTAAACTGACTGTGTGTAGGGTATGTCTATGTCTGTGTGATTTTACAGGAATAAATAACCTAAACTGACTGTGTGTAGGGTATGTCTGTGTGGTTTTACAGGAATAAATAACCTAAACTGACTGTGTGTCGGGTATGTCTATGTGGTTTTACAGGAATAAATAACCTAAACTGACTGTGTGTTGGGTATGTCTATGTGGTTTTACAGGAATAAATAACCTAAACTGACTGTGTGTAGGGTGTCTATGTCTATGTGGTTTTACAGGAATAAATAACCTAAACTGACTGTGTGTAGGGTATGTCTATGTGGTTTTACAGGAATAAATAACCTAAACTGACTGTGTGTAGGGTATGTCTATGTGGTTTTACAGGAATAAATAACCTAAACTGACTGTGTGTAGGGTGTCTATGTCTATGTGGTTTTACAGGAATAAATAACCTAAACGGACTGTGTGTAGGGTATGTCTGTGTGGTTTTACAGGAATAAATAACTTAAACTGACTGTGTGTAGGGTATGTCTATGTGGTTTTACAGGAATAAATAACCTAAACTGACTGTGTGTAGGGTATGTCTATGTCTATGTGGTTTTACAGGAATAAATAACCTAAACTGACTGTGTGTAGGGTATGTCTATGTCTATGTGGTTTTACAGGAATAAATAACCTAAACTGACTGTGTGTAGGGTATGTCTGTGGTTTTACAGGAATAAATAACCTAAACTGACTGTGTGTAGGGTATGTCTATGTCTATGTGGTTTTACAGGAATAAATAACCTAAACTGACTGTGTGTAGGGTATGTCTATGTGGTTTTACAGGAATAAATAACCTAAACTGACTGTGTGTAGGGTATGTCTATGTCTATGTGGTTTAACAGGAATAAATAACCTAAACTGACTGTGTGTAGGGTATGTCTATGTCTATGTGGTTTTACAGGAATAAATAACCTAAACTGACTGTGTGTAGGGTGTCTATGTCTATGTGGTTTTACAGGAATAAATAACCTAAACGGACTGTGTGTAGGGTATGTCTGTGTGGTTTTACAGGAATAAATAACTTAAACTGACTGTGTGTAGGGTATGTCTGTGTGGTTTTACAGGAATAAATAACTTAAACTGACTGTGTGTAGGGTATGTCTATGTCTGTGTGGTTTTACAGGAATAAATAACCTAAACTGACTGTGTGTAGGGTATGTCTGTGTGGTTTTACAGGAATAAATAACCTAAACTGACTGTGTGTAGGGTATGTCTATGTGGTTTTACAGGAATAAATAACTTAAACTGACTGTGTGTAGGGTATGTCTATGTCTGTGTGGTTTTACAGGAATAAATAACCTAAACTGACTGTGTGTAGGGTATGTCTGTGTTGTTGTGGTTTTACAGGAATAAATAACCTAAACTGACTGTGTGTAGGGTATGTCTGTGTGGTTTTACAGGAATAAATAACATAAACTGACTGTGTGTAGGGTATGTCTGTGTGGTTTTACAGGAATAAATAACATAAACTGACTGTGTGTAGGGTATGTCTGTGTGGTTTTACAGGAATAAATAACATAAACTGACTGTGTGTAGGGTATGTCTGTGTGGTTTTACAGGAATAAATAACTTAAAACTTATTCTGCCACATAAGCCAAACGATGTCATGAAAGAGGATCACAATTGAAATAAGTCGTATACTTTTGTATCCTCAATGATTCTTAATCAAATGCATCATTTTGTGTGGATCTAGTTTTAAATTATTAAATAAACTAAAAGACAGAATGAAAAGACAATGTATGTTATGAAAAATTAAATGAAAGAGAAAAAGAGAGGAGAGAAAGAGAGACAACAAAGAGAAGAGAGAGAGAAGAGAGAGAAGAGAGAGAGAAACAGAGAGAGAAACAGAGAGAGAAACAGAGAGAGAAGAGAGAGAAACAGAGAGAGAAGAGAGAGAAACAGAGAGAGAAACAGAGAAACAGAGAGAGAAACAGAGAGAGAAACAGAGAGAAACAGAGAGAGAAACAGAGAGAAACAGAGAGAGAAGAGAGAAACAGAGAGAGAAGAGAGAGAAACAGAGAGAGAAGAGAGAAACAGAGAGAGAAGAGAGAGAAACAGAGAAAGAGAGAAACAGAGAGAGAGAGAAACAGAGAGAGAGAGAAAGAGAGAGAGAGAAACAGAGAGAGAGAAAACAGAGAGAGAGAGAAACAGAGAGAGAGAGAAACAGAGAGAGAGAGAAACAGAGAGAGAGAGAAACAGAGAGAGAGAGAAACAGAGAGAGAGAGAAACAGAGAGAGAGAAACAGAGAGAGAGAGAAACAGAGAGATAGAGAAACAGAGAAAGAAACAGAGAGAGAAGAAACAGAGAGAGAAAACAGAGAGAGAGAGAGAGAGAGAGAGAGAGAAACAGAGAGAGAAACAGAGAGAGAAACAGAGAGAAACATAGAGAGAGAGAGAGAGAGAGAGGAGAGAGAGAAACAGAGAGAGAAACAGAGAGAGAAACAGAGAGAGAAACAGAGAGAAACATAGAGAGGAGAGAGAGAAACAGAGAGAGAAGAGAGAGAAACAGAGAGAGAAACAGAGAGAGAAACAGAGAGAGAAACAGAGAGAGAAACAGAGAGAGAAGAGAGAGAGAGAGAAACAGAGAGAGAAGAGAGAAACAGAGAGAGAAACAGAGAGAAACAGAGAGAGAAACAGAGAGAGAAAGAGAAACAGAGAGAAAACAGAGAGAGAAACAGAGAGAGAAACAGAGAGAGAAACAGAGAGAGAAACAGAGAGAGAAACAGAGAGAGAAACAGAGAGAGAAACAGAGAGAAACAGAGAGAAACAGAGAGAAACAGAGAGAAACAGAGAGAAACAGAGAGAGGAGAGAAGAAAAGAGAGAGAAGAGAGAGAAACAGAGAGAAGAGAGAGAAACAGAGAGAGAAACAGAGAGAGAAGAGAGAGAAGGAAAGAGAGAGAAGAGAGAGAAGAGAGAAGGAAAGAGAGAGAAACAGAGAGAGAAGAGAGAAGGAAAGAGAGAGAGAAACAGAGAGAGAAGGAAAGAGAGAGAAACAGAGAGAGAAGAGAGTGAGAGAAGGAAAGAGAGAAGAGAGAGAAACAGAGAGAGAAGAGAGTGAGAGAAGGAAAGAGAGAGAAGAGAGAGAAGGAAAGAGAGAGAAACAGAGAGAGAAGAGAGAGAAGGAAAGAGAGAGAAACAGAGAGAGAAGAGAGAGAGAAGGAAAGAGAGAAGAGAGAGAGGAAAGAGAGAGAAACAGAGAGAGAAGAGAGTGAGAGAAGGAAAGAGAGAGAAGAGAGAGAAGGAAAGAGAGAGAAACAGAGAGAGAAGAGAGTGAGAGAAGGAAAGAGAGAAGAGAGAGAAGGAAAGAGAGAGAAACAGAGAGAGAAGAGAGTGAGAGAAGGAAAGAGAGAGAAGAGAGAGAAGGAAAGAGAGAGAAACAGAGAGAGAAGAGAGTGAGAGAAGGAAAGAGAGAGAAGAGAGAGAAGGAAAGAGAGAGAAACAGAGAGAGAAGAGAGTGAGAGAAGGAAAGAGAGAGAAGAGAGAGAAGGAAAGAGAGAGAAACAGAGAGAAGAGAGAGAACCAGAGAGAGAAACAGAGAGAGAAACAGAGAGAAGGAAAGAGAGAGAAGAGAGAAGGAAAGAGAGAGAAACAGAGAGAGAAGAGAGAGAAACAGAGAGAGAAGAGAGAGAAGAGAGAAGGAAAGAGAGAAACAGAGAGAGAAGAGAGTGAGAGAAGGAAAGAGAGAGAAACAGAGAGAGAAGAGAGTGAGAGAAGGAAAGAGAGAGAAGAGAGAGAAACAGATAGAGAAGAGAGAGAGAAGGAAAGAGAGAGAAGAGAGAGAAGGAAAGAGAGAGAGAGAAACAGAGAGAGAAGAGAGTGAGAGAAGGAAAGAGAGAGAAGAGAGAGAAAGAAAGAGAGAGAAACAGAGAGAAGAGAGAGAAACAGAGAGAGAAGAGAGTGAGAGAAGGAAAGAGAGAGAAGAGAGAGAAGGAAAGAGAGAGAAACAGAGAGAGAAGAGAGTGAGAGAAGGAAAGAGAGAGAAGAGAGAGAAGGAAAGAGAGAGAAACAGAGAGAGAAGAGAGTGAGAGAAGGAAAGAGAGAAGAGAGAGAAGGAAAGAGAGAAACAGAGAGAGAAGAGAGTGAGAGAAGGAAAGAGAGAGAAGAGAGAGAAAGAAAGAGAGAGAAACAGAGAGAAGAGAGAGAAACAGAGAGAGAAGAGAGTGAGAGAAGGAAAGAGAGAGAAGAGAGAGAAGGAAAGAGAGAGAAACAGAGAGAGAAGAGAGTGAAAGAAGGAAAGAGAGAGAAGAGAGAAGGAAAGAGAGAGAAACAGAGAGAGAAGAGAGAGAGAAGGAAAGAGAGAAGAGAGAGAAGGAAAGAGAGAGAAACAGAGAGAGAAGAGAGTGAGAGAAGGAAAGAGAGAGAAGAGAGAGAAGGAAAGAGAGAGAAACAGAGAGGAGAGAAACAGAGAGAGAAGAGAGTGAGAGAAGGAAAGAGAGAGAAACAGAGAGAGAAGAGAATGAGAGAAGGAAAGAGAGAGAAGAGAGAGAAGGAAAGAGAGAGAAACAGAGAGAGAAGAGAGTGAAAGAAGGAAAGAGAGAGAAGAGAGAGAAGGAAAGAGAGAGAAACAGAGAGAGAAGAGAGAGAGAAGGAAAGAGAGAAGAGAGAGAAGGAAAGAGAGAGAAACAGAGAGAGAAGAGAGTGAGAGAAGGAAAGAGAGAGAAGAGAGAGAAGAGAGTGAGAGAAGGAAAGAGAGAAACAGAGAGAGAAGAGAATGAGAGAAGGAAAGAGAGAGAAACAGAGAGAGAAGAGAATGAGAGATGTCTTACATCCATCATGAGGTGTAGAGGTGTTCCTGGTTCCTCACAGAGCACTGTGAACTTCACCCCCTCTGTAGAGAACACACACATCTCAGTCAAACACAGAACATCACAGCCCAGCACCGTCTCCTTCCTCATTCAACCAGGTCTCTCTTAAAAATAGAGACTAACCTGGTTAAATAAAAGGAATATAGAAACCACAGTACAGAACATTTTTAAAACATTTTGTAACATAAACTGGAAATTTGATATTTTTGACTGACATTATGATTGTCTGTTTCATATCGGCAAAGTAGTTTCACATCGGCAAAGTCGTTTCATATCGGCAAAGTAGTGTCATATCGGCAAAGTAGTGTCATATCGGCAATGTAGTGTCATATCGGCAAAGTAGTGTCATATCGGCAAAGTAGTGTCATATCTGCAAAGTAGTGTCATATCGGCAAAGTCGTTTCATATCGACAATGTAGTGTCATATCGACAAAGTAGTGTCATATCAACAAAGTAGTGTCATATCGGCAAAGTAGTGTCATATCGGCAAAGTAGTGTCATATCGGCAAAGTAGTGTCATATCGGCAAAGTAGTGTCATATCGGCAAAGTAGTGTCATATCGGCAAAGTAGTGTCATATCGGCAAAGTCGTGTCATATCGGCAAAGTAGTGTCATATCGGCAAAGTAGTGTCATATCGGCAAAGTAGTGTCATATCGGCAAAGTAGTGTCATATCGGCAAAGTAGTGTCATATCTGCAAAGTAGTGTCATATCGGCAAAGTCGTTTCATATCGACAAAGTAGTGTCATATCGGCAAAGTAGTGTCATATCGGCAAAGTCGTTTCATATCGACAAAGTCGTTTCATATCGACAAAGTAGTGTCATATCGACAAAGTCGTTTCATATCGACAAAGTAGTGTCATATCGGCAAAGTAGTGTCATATCGGCAAAGTCGTTTCATATCGACAAAGTCGTTTCATATCGGCAAAGTAGTGTCATATCGACAAAGTCGTTTCATATCGACAAAGTCGTTTCATATCGACAAAGTCGTTTCATATCGACAAAGTCACTTCCTCAAAGTGTTAAAGTACATCTCCTTCTACACAGACATGTTGGCGGAGACGGTCCCTCCCACCTGCCAGTCTGTAGGATCTGAAGAGTCGGAGGCCCATGGCGAACAGAGGGAAGGAGTTGATGAAGTCAACACTGAGGTGGAGAACTCCCTGGAACATTACTACCACAAGGCGGAGCTAGACAGAGAGAGACAGAGAGAGAGACAGACAGACCGAGAGAGAGAAACAGACAGACAGACAGAGAGAGAGAGAGAGAGAGAAAAAGACAGACAGAGACAGAGAGAGAGAAGACAGACAGACAGACAGACAGAGAGAGAGACAGAAAAGACAGACAGACAGAAGACAGACAGAGAGAAACAGACAGACAGACAGACAGACAGACAGACAGACAGACAGACAGACAGACAGACAGACAGACAGACAGACAGACAGACAGACAGACAGAGAGAGAGAGAGAGAAACAGACAGACAGAGAGAAACAGACAGACAGAGACAGTAAGGGGTCAAAGAATAGACACTTTATTGTTCATTGGTTAGAAGGAGAATGTGTTTTTGTTCCTTTCCCAACACCCCCAGACACACGTGGAGAGGCCCAGGGTCAGCCGCAGGACAGCACCCATGGATGGAGAACAATTGTAGGGAATGAAAGTGCTTGTGTGTGTGTTCTCACCAGGGTAAACACTAGGTAGTATAGAGCTGTGGTTGGCAGGAGGAACAGACAGACATGGATGGAGAGGGGATTAAAGTGCCTCTGTGTGTGTTCTCACCAGGGTAAACACTAGGTAGTATAGAGCTGTGGTTGGCAGGAGGAACAGACATACAGACAGACATGGATGGAGAGGGGATTAAAGTGCCTCTGTGTGTGTTCTCACCAGGGTAAACACTAGGTAGTATAGAGCTGTGGTTGGCAGGAGGAACAGACATACAGACAGACATGGATGGAGAGGGGATTAAAGTGCCTCTGTGTGTTCTCACCAGGGTAAACACTAGGTAGTATAGAGCTGTGGTTGGCAGGAGGAACAGACATACAGACAGACATGGATGGAGAGGGGATTAAAGTGCCTCTGTGTGTGTTCTCACCAGGGTAAACACTAGGTAGTATAGAGCTGTGGTTGGCAGGAGGAACAGCAGGATGGTGAAGAGTAACGTCCCGATGAACAACTAGAAAACAACACACGTTAGTTCACTGTAACAAATGTGTGTGTGATAGGTGTGTGTGTGTGTAATAGGTGTGTGTGTGTGTGTGTGTGATGAACAACTGTGTGTGTGTGTGTGTGTGTGTTCACTGTAATAGGTGTGTGTGTGTGTAATAGGTGTGTGTGTGTGTGTGTGTGTGTGTGTGTGTGATAGGTGTGTGTGTGTGTAATAGGTGTGTGTGTGTGTGTGTGTGTGTGTGTGTGTGTGTGTGTGTAATAGGTGTGTGTGAATAGGTGTGTGTGTGTGTCAAGGTGTGTGTGACAGGGTCAGCAGGAGTCTGTGTGTCTGAGGACATTCCATTTCTTCCCCCTGAACAGGTGTGTGTGTGTGTAATAGGTGTGTGTGTAGGTGTGTGTGTAATAGGTGTGTGTGTGTGTGTGTGATAGATGTGTGTGTGTGTGTGTGTAATAGGTGTGTGTGTGTGTAATAGGTGTGTGTGTGTGTAATAGGTGTGTTTGTGTGTGTGTGAGTAATAGGTGTGTGTGACTACCTGGTCCAGGTCATAAGAGCAGGAGTCTACTCTCTGTCTGAGGACATTCCATTTCTTCCCCCTGAACAGCCTCCACAGAGAGGACAGACCATATACTGTCATACAATACAGCCTGGAGAGAGAGAGGAGTAGAGAGAGGAGGAGGGGAGAGAGAGAGAGAGAGAGAGAGAGAGAGAGAGAGAGAGAGAGAGGAGAAAGGGAGGGGAGAGAGAGGAGGTAGGAGGGAGGGGAGAGAGAGAGGATGGATAGAGAGAGGGAGGGGAGAGAGAGAGAGGAGAGAGAGAGAGAGAGAGAGGAGGAGGGGGAGAGAGAGGAGGTAGGAGGGGGGGAGAGAGAGAGGAGAGATAGAGAGGGGAGGGGAGATGGTGAGAGGAAAGGGAGGTAGGGGGAAGAGGGGGGGTAGGAGAGGGAAAAGAGCAGGAGGGGGAAGAGTGGAGGGGGAGAAGGGGGGGGTAGGAGAGGGAGGAGGGGAATGAGGGATGGGGAGACAAAAGGGAAAGGAGGAGGAGGGGGAAGAGCAGGGTGGAGAGGGGGAGGGGATAGAGAAAGGATGGAGAGAGATGAGGGGAAGAGGTATTGAGAGGAGAGATGAGCAGGGGAGAGAGAGAGAGGGAGAGGGAGGATGGAGGGTGAGAGAAGGAAGATATTTTTAGCCTTCATACACATTTAATAAGTCTGTAAATGACATGCTGAGAGCTCCTCACACATCCATTAGTAAAGGGGAAAGAGGTAACACGTCACCATAATGTTCACAGGGCTGAGAGGTACAGAGCCTTCACAATGTATTCAGACCCCTTGACTTTTTCCACATGTTGTTACATTACAGCCTTAAAAACATTTTCCCCCTCAATCTACACACAATATCCCATAATTGTTTTAAAAATTTAAACATTTTCAGGGGGAGGTCCCCCGGACCCCCCTGCCAGATGGGGAACCCCAACTTTATACAGTCAGGAGTCCATGAATAGACCAACAGGTGTGACTGAAGCAGGTGTTAAACATGGGCTTTGCTTCACAGAAAACAGCAGTTGATTTACTCCATTGCCAACACTTTAAATCACATCAGTAGACCAATATCCTTCAGTATCATGACATCAGCTTTTATAACCTTCAATCTGTTTGTTTTTTAAATCATATTTTGGACCAGAATAAGGCTCTACTACCTATTGTTCCTGCAGTGAGGTACTCAACATCATCAAATTTTTCATAATTTATCTGAAGAGAATCGCTAAAAATCAGTAGTAGCCTACCAGTATGCACATTAGGGAGTAAATTAACAGCTCTCTCACGATGCAATTCTGTTTCGTTCACCTAAAATATCCGCAAACCCCCATCACTAGGCTACACTGACGAGTCGCCTTAGCTGCAGTGGGTCGTGTTTCCATCGCGACGTGTCTCATTACGTCGTACGTCATCTTCACGGCGTTTTGCTCCGCTACTGAACTGACAAGTCAAGTGTAGTGTTTATAACGCAAGATTGAGCAGAGCCTATCTCGTCAGGGATCGTATTTATTTGGGAAGAATATGACATTTTAATTTTAAAAAACAGGATAAATATCAGTTTCAGATGATAATAAACATGTTCTTCGACGAACTGGCTGGATTGAAGAGGACGCAAAAGTTTGAAAAAAATCTGTCTTTCAACGGAACCTTCAACCGCAAGGGGGCGTTGCGTTTCCACGTCCCGATTGAAATTCATGACATCCGGCGCAACGTGAGGCTTTAGGAAGAAGAAGATGAAAAGATGTGGTCATTCTTACTCTCATGGCGTGTTAACCTGCCAAATTACACTGAAGACTCAATGTCTATATCCAAAAATGGGACCCTATCCTCTCCGTAGTGCATCTTCTGACTAGAGCTCATAGGGTATTCCCTTTATAGTGCACTAAGGTCAAACGTGGTGCACTTTTGGGAGGCATCGTGACGGTGCTGGTCTCTTCTCACCTGGCTCCATAGACGTAGAAACAGTAGATGTGGAAGGTGAGCAGGGCGGTGATGTCAGAGAGCAGGGAGAGGGCAAAGGTCAAGCCCAGGCAGGCAGACAGACCCACGTACCACAGAATCATCTCAACGAACGGAGACATCAGGTGAATGTAGCCTGCAGAGAGAGGAGGAGGGGCATGGGTGTTTGTGTCTGTGGAGGAGGGCCATGGGTGTGTGTGTGTGTGTGTGTGTGTGTGTGTGTGTGTGTGTGTGTGTGTGTGTGTGTGTGTCTGTGGAGGAGGGGCATGTGTGTGTGTGTGTGTGTGTGTCTGTGGAGGAGGGGCATGTGTGTGTGTGTGTGTGTGTGTCTGTGGAGGAGGGGCATGTGGTGTGTGTGTGTGTCTGTGGAGGAGGGGCATGTGTGTGTGTGTGTGTCTGTGGAGGAGGGGCATGTGTGTGTGTGTGTCTGTGGGGGAGGGGGGTGTGTGTGTGTGTGTGTGTGTGTGTGTGTGTGGAGGAGGGGCATGGGTGTGTGTGTGGAGGAGGGGCATGGGTGTTTGTGTCTGTGGAGGAGGGGCCATGGGTGTGTGTGTGTGTGTGTGTGTGTGTGTGGTGTGTGTGTGTGTGTGTGTGTGTGTGTGTGTGTGTGTGTGTGGAGGAGGGGCATGGGTGTGTGTGTGCATGTGTGGAGGAGAGGCATGGGTGTGTGTGTGTGTGGAGGGGCATGGGTGTGTGTGTGTGTGCATGTGTGGAGGAGAGGCATGTGTGTGTGTGTGTGTCTGTGGAGGAGGGGCATGGGTGTTTGTGTGTGTGTGTGGAGGAGGGGCATGGGTGTTTGTGTGTGTGTGTGAGGAGGGGCATGGATGTGGAGGAGGGGCATGGGTGTGTGTGTGGAGGAGGGGCATGGGTGTGTGTGTGTGTGTGTGTGTGTGTGTGTGTGTGTGTGTGTGTGTGTGTGTGTGTGTGTGTGTGTGTGTGTGTGTGTGTGTGACTCACTGATCCACAGGTGTATATGGTAGAGGAAGAATCGTCCTAACACCTGGTCTAGAGCCCGGTTCATCTTCAGACCAGCTGGAGCTCCCATCAGCCACTGCAACAGCTCCTCCAGTTCTTTAGCTACATGCTAACAACAAAACACACAACAATATATAGCTCAGCTACATGCTAACAACAAAACACACAACAATACATAGCTTAGCTACATGCTAACAACAAAACACACAACAATACATAGCTTAGCTACATGCTAACAACAAAACACATAACAATATATAGCTTAGCTACATGCTAACAACAAAACACACAACAATACATAGCTTAGCTACATGCTAACAACAAAACACACAACAATGCATAGTTTAGCTACATGCTAACAACAAAACACAACAATGCATAGTTTAGCTACATGCTAACAACAAAACACACAACAATACATAGCTTAGCTACATGCTAACAACAAAACACAAAACAATACATAGCTTAGCTACATGCTAACAACAAAACACACAACAATACATAGCTTAGCTACATGCTAACAACAAAACACAATACATAGCTTAGCTACATGCTAACAACAAAACACACAACAATACATAGCTTAGCTACATGCTAACAACAAAACACAATACATAGCTTAGCTACATGCTAACAACAAAACACATAATATATAGCTTAGCTACATGCTAACAACAAAACACACAACAATACATAGCTTAGCTACATGCTAACAACAAAACACACAACAATGCATAGTTTAGCTACATGCTAACAACAAAACACAAAACAATACATAGCTTAGCTACATGCTAACAACAAAACACACAACAATACATAGCTTAGCTACATGCTAACAACAAAACACAATACATAGCTTAGCTACATGCTAACAACAAAACACATAACAATGCATAGCTTAGCTACATGCTAACAACAAAACACACAACAATGCATAGTTTAGCTACATGCTAACAACAAAACACACAACAATACATAGTTTAGCTACATGCTAACAACAAAACACACAACAATACATAGCTTAGCTACATGCTTACAAATCACAGAACAACATTTAGTTCACCTTATACACTATGGGCCGTATTTATAAAGTGTCTCAGAGAGCTGATCTAGGATCAGTATAGCCTTTTAGATCATAATGAATCAGATTAGATGGAGAGGAGGGACCTGATCCTAGATCATAATGAATCAGATTACATGGAGAAGAGGGACCTGATCCTAGATCATAATGAATATGATTATAATGGACAGGAGGGCCTGATCCTAGATCATAATGAACATGATTATAATGGACAGGAGGGCCTGATCCTAGATCATAATGAACATGATTATAATGGACAGGAGGGCCTGATCCTAGATCATAATGAATCAGATTACATGGAGAAGAGGGACCTGATCCTAGATCATAATGAATATGATTATAATGGACAGGAGGGACCTGATCCTAGATCATAATGAATATGACTATAATGGAGAGGAGGACCTGATCCTAGATCATAATGAATATGACTATAATGGAGAAGAGGGACCTGATCCTAGATCATAATGAATATGATTATAATGGACAGGAGGGACCTGATCCTAGATCATAATGAATATGACTATAATGGAGAGGAGGGCCTGATCCTAGATCATAATGAACATGATTATAATGGACAGGAGGACCTGATCCTAGATCATAATGAATATGATTATAATGGAGAGGAGGGCCTGATCCTAGATCATAATGAATATGACTATAATGGAGAGGAGGACCTGATCCTAGATCCTAATGAACATGATTACAATGGACAGAAGGGACGTGGGGCCGTATGTATCAGCTCCCCTCGGTCCATGTTATCTTATTCCTTGTGATCTAAAAGGCAAAACTGATCCTAGATCAGCACACATACTCAGAGATAAAGATATTTAGGAGATATTTAGGGGGATATCAAAGGAGATATTGAGGTGGTTATTGAGGGAGTTTTTCTAGGGGGATATTGGGTTGGATATTGAGGGGGTTATTGAGGGGGTAATTCTAGGGATATTGAGGGGGTTATTCTAGGGGGATATTGGGTTGGATATTGAGGGGGTTAATCTAGGGGGATATTCTAGGGGGATATTGGGTTGGATATTGATGGGGTTATTCTAGGGGGATATTCTAGGGGGATATTGGGTTGGATATTGAGGGGGTTATTCTAGGGGGATATTGGGTTGGATATTGAGGGGGATATTCTAGGGGGATATTGGGTTGGATATTGAGGGGGTTATTCTTGGGGGATATTGGGTTGGATATTGAGGGGGATATTCTAGGGGGATATTGGGTTGGATATTGAGGGGGATATTCTAGGGCGATATTGAGGGTGATATTGAGGGGGATATTCTAGGGGGATATTGAGGGTGATATTGAGGGGGATATTCTAGGGGGATATTGGGTTGGATATTGAGGGGGATTTCTAGGGGGATATTCTAGTGGGATATTGGGTTGGATATTGAGGGGGATATTTAGGGGATATTGGGTTGGATATTGAGGGGGATATTTAGGGGGATATTCTAGGGGGATATTGGGTTGGATATTGAGGGGGATATTGAGGGGGATATTCTAGGGGATATTCTAGGGGATATTGGGTTGGATATTGAGGGGATATTCTAGGGGATATTGGGTTGATATTGAGGGGATATTGAGGGGATATTCTAGGGGATATTGGGTTGATATTGAGGGGATATTGAGGGGATATTGAGGGGGATATTGAGGGGGATATTCTAGGGGGATATTGGGTTGGATATTGGGGGGGTTATTCTAGGGGATATTGAGGGGTTATTCTAGGGGATATTGGGTTGGATATTGAGGGGATATTGAGGGGGTTATTCTAGGGGGATATTGAGGGGGTTATTCTAGGGGGATATTGAGGGGGATATTCTAGGGGGATATTGGGTTGGATATTGAGGGGGATATTGAGGGGTATATTCTAGGGGGATATTGGGTTGGATATTGAGGGGGATATTGAGGGGTTATTCTAGGGGGATATTGGGTTGGATATTGAGGGGGATATTCTAGGGGGATATTGGGTTGGATATTGAGGGGGATATTGAGGGGATATTGGGTTGGATATTGAGGGGGATATTGAGGGGGATATTGGGTTGGATATTGAGGGGGATATTCTAGGGGATATTGGGTTGGATATTGAGGGGGATATTGAGGGGGATATTGAGGGGGATATTTCGTAGGGCAAAAACGACCCTGAACCTCTTGATAATGTGGCAACGTGATTTAATTTGAAGCTCATCTTCACCAATGTGAGTTTTACGGAGGTGGTTATGTAACTAGAGGCAACTGAGCGATACAGAAATAAATAAATAAATAACCTTTAAACCTCATTTATAATAGTCACCTTTAGTCAACTGAGCGATACAGAAATAAATAAATAAATAAATTACCTTTAAACCTCATTTATAATAGTCACCTTTAGTCAACTGAGCGATACAGAAATAAATAAATAAATAAATTACCTTTAAACCTCATTTATAATAGTCACCTTTAGTCAACTGAGCGATACAGAAATAAATAAATAAATAAATTACCTTTAAACCTCATTTATAATAGTCACCTTTAGTCAACTGAGCGATACAGAAATAGTCACCTCTCGATACTGAACGTCGTTGAAGACATTTTTATTTTAAAGAAAATCTCTCTGACAGATTATAAATGAGGTTTAAAGGTAATTTGTTGTACATTGCTTTTGCACCGGGGAAATGTTGTCCATGATGTCTTACGTCAGCAGCCGGTACCAGTGTGTTGGCCAGTTTGCCTATACGGTTCTCTCTATACATCCACGACACCAACAGCAGGCCCAGAGACACATCCACAAAGAACGACACAAAGATATTGGCTTTCCTGTGTGGAGAGAAAGAGAGAGAGTCACTACTTTTGACCCGAGGTCAATAAGGGCTCTGGTCAAATGCACTGCACTATACAGGGAATAGTGTGCGATTTGAGACGCAATGGGGTGAGTTAGATACCATCTTGTAGCCAGTCTGCCACGGGGCTGTGTGTGTGTGTGTGTGTGTGTGTGTGTGTGTGTGTGTGTGTGTGTGTGTGTGTCTCTACCTCATGAAGTGGTTGTGTGCGGTGGCTCTGGTAGGAGAGCAGACTGTCTGAAGGTGTTCTGTTCTGTAGCTCAGCTGAACACACGTAGACAACTTACTGGAGATGAACCTCACCGGGTACACATTCAATATCCTGGGGAGACAGACAGACAGACAGACAGACACATTCAATATCCTGGGGAGACAGACAGACACATTCAATATCCTGGGGAGACAGACAGACAGACAGACAGACACATTCAATATCCTGGGGAGACAGACAGACAGACAGACAGACACATTCAATATCCTGGGGGACAGACAGACAGACAGACAGACAGACACATTCAATATCCTGGGGAGACAGACAGACAGACAGACAGACACATTCAATATCCTGGGGGACAGACAGACAGACACATTCAATATCCTGGGGAGACAGACAGACACATTCAATATCCTGGGGAGACAGACAGACAGACACATTCAATATCCTGGGGAGACAGACAGACAGACACATTCAATATCCTGGGGAGACAGACAGACAGACACATTCAATATCCTGGGGAGACAGACAGACAGACACATTCAATATCCTGGGAGACAGACAGACAGACAGACAGACACATTCAATATCCTGGGGAGACAGACAGACAGACACATTCAATATCCTGGGGAGACAGACAGACAGACACATTCAATATCCTGGGGAGACAGACAGACAGACAGACACATTCAATATCCTGGGGAGACAGACAGACACATTCAATATCCTGGGGAGACAGACAGACACATTCAATATCCTGGGGAGACAGACAGACACATTCAATATCCTGGGGAGACAGACAGACAGACACATTCAATATCCTGGGGAGACAGACAGACAGACAGGCACATTCAATATCCTGGGGAGACAGACAGACAGACACATTCAATATCCTGGGGAGACAGACAGACAGACACATTCAATATCCTGGGGAGACAGACAGACACATTCAATATCCTGGGGAGACAGACAGACAGACAGACACATTCAATATCCTGGGGAGACAGACAGACACATTCAATATCCTGGGGAGACAGACAGACACATTCAGTATCCTGGGGAGACAGACAGACAGACACATTCAATATCCTGGGGAGACAGACAGACAGACAGACAGACACATTCAATATCCTGGGGAGACAGACAGACAGACAGACACATTCAATATCCTGGGGAGACAGACAGACAGACACATTCAATATCCTGGGGAGACAGACAGACACATTCAATATCCTGGGGAGACAGACAGACAGACACATTCAATATCCTGGGGAGACAGACAGACAGACAGACAGACACATTCAATATCCTGGGAGACAGACAGACAGACACATTCAATATCCTGGGGAGACAGACAGACAGACACATTCAATATCCTGGGGAGACAGACAGACAGACAGACAGACAGACAGACAGACACATTCAATATCCTGGGGAGACAGACAGACACATTCAATATCCTGGGGAGACAGACAGACAGACAGACAGACAGACACATTCAATATCCTGGGGAGACAGACAGACAGACACATTCAGTATCCTGGGGAGACAGACAGACAGACAGACACATTCAATATCCTGGGGAGACAGACAGACAGACAGACAGACACATTCAATATCCTGGGGAGACAGACAGACAGACAGACAGACACATTCAATATCCTGGGGAGACAGACAGACAGACAGACACATTCAATATCCTGGGGAGACAGACAGACAGACACATTCAATATCCTGGGGAGACAGACAGACACATTCAATATCCTGGGGAGACAGACAGACACATTCAATATCCTGGGGAGACAGACACATTCAATATCCTGGGAGACAGACAGACAGACACATTCAATATCCTGGGGAGACAGACAGACACATTCAATATCCTGGGGAGACAGACAGACACATTCAATATCCTGGGGAGACAGACAGACAGACAGACAGACAGACACATTCAATATCCTGGGGAGACAGACAGACACATTCAATATCCTGGGGAGACAGACAGACACATTCAATATCCTGGGGAGACAGACAGACAGACACATTCAATATCCTGGGGAGACAGACAGACACATTCAATATCCTGGGGAGACAGACAGACAGACAGACAGACACATTCAATATCCTGGGGAGACAGACAGACACATTCAATATCCTGGGGAGACAGACAGACACATTCAATATCCTGGGGAGACAGACAGACAGACAGACATTCAATATCCTGGGGAGACAGACAGACACATTCAATATCCTGGGGAGACAGACAGACACATTCAATATCCTGGGGAGACAGACAGACACATTCAATATCCTGGGGAGACAGACAGACAGACACATTCAATATCCTGGGGAGACAGACAGACAGACAGACACATTCAATATCCTGGGGAGACAGACAGACACATTCAATATCCTGGGGAGACAGACAGACAGACACATTCAATATCCTGGGGAGACAGACAGACACATTCAATATCCTGGGGAGACAGACAGACAGACACATTCAATATCCTGGGGAGACAGACAGACAGACAGACACATTCAATATCCTGGGGAGACAGACAGACAGACACATTCAATATCCTGGGGAGACAGACAGACAGATTCAATATCCTGGGGAGACAGACAGACAGACAGACAGACACATTCAATATCCTGGGGAGACAGACAGACAGACACATTCAATATCCTGGGGAGACAGACAGACAGACAGACAGACAGACAGACACATTCAATATCCTGGGGAGACAGACAGACAGACACATTCAATATCCTGGGGAGACAGACAGACACATTCAATATCCTGGGGAGACAGACAGACACATTCAATATCCTGGGGAGACAGACAGGCACATTCAATATCCTGGGGAGACAGACAGACACATTCAATATCCTGGGGAGACAGACAGACAGACAGACACATTCAATATCCTGGGGAGACAGACAGACAGACACATTCAATATCCTGGGGAGACAGACAGACACATTCAATATCCTGGGGAGACAGACAGACAGACAGACACATTCAATATCCTGGGGAGACAGACAGACACATTCAATATCCTGGGGACAGACAGACAGACAGACACATTCAATATCCTGGGGAGACAGACAGACACATTCAATATCCTGGGGAGACAGACAGACACATTCAATATCCTGGGGAGACAGACAGACAGACACATTCAATATCCTGGGGAGACAGACAGACAGACACATTCAATATCCTGGGGAGACAGACAGACAGACACATTCAATATCCTGGGGAGACAGACAGACACATTCAATATCCTGGGGAGACAGACAGACAGACACATTCAATATCCTGGGGAGACAGACAGACACATTCAGTATCCTGGGGAGACAGACAGACACATTCAATATCCTGGGGAGACAGACAGACACATTCAATATCCTGGGGAGACAGACAGACAGACAGACACATTCAATATCCTGGGGAGACAGACAGACAGACAGACACATTCAATATCCTGGGGAGAGACAGACAGACAGACAGACATTCAATATCCTGGGGAGACAGACAGACAGCACATTCAATATCCTGGGGAGACAGACAGACACATTCAATATCCTGGGGAGACAGACAGACAGGGGAGACAGACAGACAGACAGACAGACAGACAGACAGACAGACAGACAGACACATTCAATATCCTGGGGACAGACAGACAGACAGACATTCAATATCCTGGGGAGACAGACAGACAGACACATTCAATATCCTGGGGAGACAGACAGACAGACACATTCAATATCCTGGGGAGACAGACAGACAGACACATTCAATATCCTGGGGAGACAGACAGACAGACACATTCAATATCCTGGGGAGACAGACAGACAGACAGACACATTCAATATCCTGGGGAGACAGACAGACAGACAGACACATTCAATATCCTGGGGAGACAGACAGACAGACAGACAGACACATTCAATATCCTGGGGAGACAGACAGACAGACACATTCAATATCCTGGGGAGACAGACAGACAGACAGACAGACAGACAGACAGACAGACAGGGTCAGTGTCTCTTGGCACATAAAGAGTTGCAACTGACGAACGTACAGGGTCCACAGTGTTAGTATCCAGGTGGTTAGCAGACAGACAGGTACTGACACACACCCCTTACCTGCTACTACAGAGGCTGGTCCACAGTGTTAGCATCCAGGTGGTTAGCAGACAGACAGGTACTGACACACACCCCTTACCTGCTACTACAGAGGCTGGTCCACAGTGTTAGTATCCAGGTGGTTAGCAGACACAGGTACTGACACACACCCCCTTACCTGCTACTACAGAGGCTGGTCCACAGTGTTAGTATCCAGGTGGTTAGCAGACACAGGTACTGACACACACCCCTTACCTGCTACTACAGAGGCTGGTCCACAGTGTTAGCATCCAGGTGGTTAGCAGACAGACAGGTACTGACACACACCCCTTACCTGCTACTACAGAGGCTGGTCCACAGTGTTAGCATCCAGGTGGTTAGCAGACAGACAGGTACTGACACACACCCCTTACCTGCTACTACAGAGGCTGGTCCACAGTGTTAGCATCCAGGTGGTTAGCAGACAGACAGGTACTGACACACACCCCTTACCTGCTACTACAGAGGCTGGTCCACAGTGTTAGCATCCAGGTGGTTAGCAGACAGACAGGTACTGACACACACCCCTTACCTGCTACTACAGAGGCTGGTCCACAGTGTTAGCATCCAGGTGGTTAGCAGACAGACAGGTACTGACACACACCCCCTTACCTGCTACTACAGAGGCTGGTCCACAGTGTTAGCATCCAGGTGGTTAGCAGACAGACAGGTACTGACACACACCCCTTACCTGCTACTACAGAGGCTGGTCCACAGTGTTAGCATCCAGGTGGTTAGCAGACAGAGCGGTGTCGAGGCCTGTTTCATCAGTTCTACTATAATGGATCCCTCCCGTCCCTCTGATTGCCAGTGGGTCATCTTCACTGGGCCGTCATCATACTTATCCAGGAAGAACAGCGGCTCACTCTGACTCACTGTCCCAAACACCTGCAGCAGCAGCAACAACAATTACAGACAACACCTGCAGCAACAACAACAACGATTACAGACAACACCTGCAGCAGCAACAACAATTACAGACAACACCTGCAGCAGCAACAACAATTACAGACAACACCTGCAGCAGCAACAAAAATTACAGACAACACCTGCAGCAGCAACAACAATTACAGACAACACCTGCAGCAGCAACAACAATTACAGACAACACCTGCAGCAGCAACAACAATTACAGACAACACCTGCAGCAGCAACAACAATTACAGACAACACCTGCAGCAGCAACAACAATTACAGACAACACCTGCAGCAGCAACAACAACAACAGACAACACATATATTACAACAACAACAGACAACACATATATTACAACAACAACAACAGACAACACATATATTACAACAACAACAACAGACAACACATATAACAACAACAACAACAGACAACACATATATTACAACAACAACAACAACAACAGACAACACATATATTACAACAACAACAGACAACACATATATTACAACAACAACAACAACAACAGACAACACATATAACAACAACAACAACAGACAACACATATAACAACAACAACAGCAACAACAACAGACACCATATGTATAACAACAACAATAACAACAACAGACAACACATGTGTATAACAACAACAACAGACAACACATGTGTATAACAACAACAACAACAACAACAGACAACACATGTGTATAACAACAACAACAACATCTACATGTAAATCAGGCCGTGAGTCCACGTCCTCACCTGTGGTAGTTGTGACTCAGTCTGAGGGTCAGGAACCCCGTTCTCTATGGGGTGCAGCTGAGACAGCATGACCTTCCTCTGTTCATAGTGGATAAAGATCACCTTGTCCTTCTCTCCTGCTCCTTCCTCTCCCTCTACTTTATTCTCTCCTCCTCCTCTCTTTGTTGCTCCTCCCTTCCCTCCTTTCTTCCCCTCTCCTTTCTCTCCACCACCATCCTCTTTCAGCTCCTTTTCCTGTTGTATCAGCTTCCCATCTACGGCAGGGGCAGAGGGACATTTTATTACAGATGCACTGCATGATGATAACAACAGAAATATCCGCCTTTTGATTAAATATACAGACATATGTGTCTCTATGAAATAAAAAGAGCAGAGTGAATTAAGCCATCTAATTTACAAACTCTTGTTAACTTACTTTTGCTATGACAAAACAGTGATGCAGGTCTACAGACAGAACATTCATTTCAGTGTGAGAAAACAGTGATGCAGGTCTATAGACAGAACATTCATTTCAGTGTGAGACAATAGTGATGCAGGTCTATAGACAGAACATTCATTTCAGTGTGAGAAAATAGTGATGCAGGTCTATAGACAGAACATTCATTTCAGTGTGAGAAAACAGTGATGCAGGTCTACAGACAGAACATTCATTTCAGTGTGAGACAACAGTGATGCACGTCTATAGACAGAACCTTCATTTCAGTGTGAGAATACAGTGATGCAGGTCTATAGACAGAACATTCATTTCAGTGTGAGAAAACAGTGATGCAGGTCTACAGACAGAACATTCATTTCAGTGTGAGAATACAGTGATGCAGGTCTATAGACAGAACATTAATTTCAGTGTGAGAATACAGTGATGCAGGTCTATAGACAGAACATTCATTTCAGTGTGAGAATACAGTGATGCAGGTCTATAGACAGAACATTCATTTCAGTGTGAGAATACAGTGATGCAGGTCTATAGACAGAACATTCATTTCAGTGTGAGAAAACAGTGATGCAGTCTATAGACAGAACATTCATTTCAGTGTGAGAAAACAGTGATGCAGGTCTATAGACAGAACATTCATTTCAGTGTGAGAAAACAGTGATGCAGGTCTACAGACAGAACATTCATTTCAGTGTGAGAAAACAGTGATGCAGGTCTATAGACAGAACATTCATTTCAGTGTGAGAAAACAGTGATGCAGGTCTATAGACAGAACATTCATTTCAGTGTGAGAAAACAGTGATGCAGGTCTATAGACAGAACATTCATTTCAGTGTGAGAAAACAGTGATGCAGGTCTATAGACAGAACATTCATTTCAGTGTGAGAAAACAGTGATGCAGGTCTATAGACAGAACATTCATTTCATAAGAAAGCCATTCGTCAATAATTCGATATCAACAGTTGATCTCCAAAGAGAGTGGTCTCTGAATCTAAACAAAACACATTTGATGTTGTTACAAAGTCTGCATCCCAAATAACACCCTATTCCCTACATAGTGCACTACTTTAGACAAGAGCTCTATGACACCCTATTCCCTACATAGTGCACTACTTTAGACAAGAGCTCTATGGCACCCTATTCCCTACATAGTGCACTACTTTAGACCAGAGCTCTATGACACCCTATTCCCTACATAGTGCACTACTTTAGACCAGAGCTCTATGACACACTATTCCCTACATAGTGCACTACTTTAGACCAGAGCTCTATGGCACCCTATTCCCTACATAGTGCACTACTTTAGACCAGAGCTCTATGGCACCCTATTCCCTACATAGTGCACGACCTTTGACCAGGTAGTGTCTTTATATAGGGAACTAAAGTAGTGTCTTTATATAGGGAACTAAAGTAGTGTCTTTATATAGGGAACTAAAGTAGTGTCTTTATATAGGGAACTAAAGTAGTGTCTTTATATAGGGAACTAAAGTAGTGTCTTTATATAGGGACCTAAAGTAGTGTCTTTATATAGGGAACTAAAGTAGTGTCTTTATATGGGAACAATAGTGGCCAGGGAACTAAAGGTTATTTATACACACACTCTCTACCTGAACATGTCTTTGGTCCAGTATGGGAACGTAAAGTAGTGTCTTTATCTCATCTGGAGCTGGAGGTGTCTATATAGGGGGAAGTATGTCTTTATATAGGGAGAAAACAGTGTCTTTGGGCATGCTATCTGAGCCCAGGGAACAAAGGTCTTTATATACCCCACCTGAACATGTCTTCTGGACCAGGGACAGGAAGGTTAAAGTACACACACTTCTACCTAGCTGTAGTACCTTCTGGACCAGGGACAGTAGTGACAACAACACAGTGATGGGAACTAAAGTATGTCCATCTGGACCAGGGACAGGAAGGTTACAACACACACACTTCTACCTGCTGTATGTACCATCTGGACCAGTGATAGGAGGGAACAAACAGTGTCTTTATATAGGGAACTGGACCAGTGTCTTTATAGGGAACTAAAGGTGTCTTTACCATCTGGAGGGACAAAGGTACTGTCTTTGTATGTAGGGAACAGGGAAGTAGGTCTTTATATAGGTAGTGTCTTTATAGGGACACACACACAGTCTACCTGTGTATTTACCATCTGGACCAGGGACAGGAGGTCTACAACAGGGAACTAAAGTACCTGCTGTATTTACCATCTGGAACAGGGACAGTGGTTTAACAGGGAACTAAAGTAGTGTGTTTATATCTGGAACAGGGACAGGAAGGTTAAAACAACACAACTACCTGCTCTTTACCATCTGAGGGAACCAGTAGATGACCATCTGGGAACCAGTAGTGTCTTTATATACACACACTAAACCTGCTGTATGTCTTTACCATTTCAGTGTCTTTACCATCTGGACCAAAGTAGTGTCTTTAATAGGGACACTCTCTACCTGCTGTATGTCCATTGGACCAGGGAGGAAGGTTACAACACAAAGTAGTGTCTTTACCATAGGGAACTACCAGGGACAAGTAGTGTCTTTATATAGGGAACTAAAGTAGTGTCTACTTGTATGTAGGGAACTGGACCAGGGACTTTATAAGGTTAACACAACACTCTCTACCTGTGTTGTATATCTGGAACAACAGGAGGTCTTTAACACACAACTCTCTACCTGCTGTGTCCATTGGATAGGGAGAGGAACTAAACACACACACTGTCTTTATACCATAGGGAACTAAAGTAGTGTCTTTATATAGGGAACTAAAGTAGTGTCTTTATATGTAATCTGGACCAGGGACAGGAAGGTTATAACAACAACAGTGACCTGCTGTTTACCATCTGGACCAGGGACAGAACTAAAGTAGTCTCCTTTATACCAGGGAACAAAGGAAGTGTCTTTATACAGGGAACTAAAGTAGTGTCTTTATATACAGGGAACTAACAGTAGTGTCTTTACCATCTAAAGGTAGTGTCTTTATATAGGGAACAAAGTAGTGTCTTTATATAAACAAAGTAGTGCTTTATGTACCATCTGGAACAGGGAAGGAGGTCTTTATATACACAACTAAAGTAGTGTCTTTATATAGGGAACAAAGGAGGTCTTTAATAGGGAACTAAAGTAGTGTCTTTATAGGGAGGGAACTAAAGTAGTGTACCATATATACCAACTGGACCAGGGACAGGAAGTGTCTAAAACAGGGAACTCTCTACCTGCTCTTTACCATCTGGAACAGGGACAGGAAGGTTTTAACACACAACTAAAGTACCTGCTGTTGTACCATCTGGACCAATAGGGACAGGGGTTAAAACACACAGACTTACCTCTGGTCCCATCTGACCAGGGACGGAAGGTTACACCAGAAGCCTATCTTGCCCATCTCCACTGAGCTGGAGCCACTGTCCCCTGCTGGGGAAGATGGTGACTGGAAGGTTACAACACAACACTCTCTACCTGCTGTATGCCATCTGGACCAGGCCCTCCTTGGGCATGCTCCACGAGCCCAGCACAGTCAGATCCACCCCACTCTGACCACGCATCTGGACCAGGGACAGGAAGGTTAAAACACACACACTCTCTACCTGCTGTATGTACCATCTGGACCAGGGACAGGAAGGTTACAACACACACACTCTCTACCTGCTGTATGTACCATCTGGACCAGGGACAGGAAGGTTACAACACACACACTCTCTACCTGCTGTATGTACCATCTGGACCAGGGACAGGAAGGTTACAACACACACACTCTCTACCTGCTGTATGTACCATCTGGACCAGGGACAGGAAGGTTACAACACACACACTCTCTACCTGCTGTATGTACCATCTGGACCAGGGACAGGACAGGAAGGTTACAACACACACACTCTCTACCTGCTGTATGTACCATCTGGACCAGGGACAGGAAGGTTACAACACACACACTCTCTACCTGCTGTATGTACCATCTGGACCAGGGACAGGAAGGTTACAACACACACACTCTCTACCTGCTGTATGTACCATCTGGACCAGGGACAGGAAGGTTACAACACACACACTCTCTACCTGCTGTATGTACCATCTGGACCAGGGACAGGAAGGTTACAACACACACACTCTCTACCTGCTGTATGTACCATCTGGACCAGGGACAGGAAGGTTACAACACACACACTCTCTACCTGCTGTATGTACCATCTGGACCAGGGACAGGAAGGTTACAACACACACACTCTCTACCTGCTGTATGTACCATCTGGACCAGGGACAGGAAGGTTACAACACACACACTCTCTACCTGCTGTATGTACCATCTGGACCAGGGACAGGAAGGTTAAAACACACACACTCTCTACCTGCTGTATGTACTGTTTGACCTGACAAGGGATGAAGGGGTATTGGGTGACTGACAGCTACACACTGACTGACAGATTTAAAAAATATATATATATTCATATTTAACATTTATTTAACTAGGCAGGTCAGTTAAGAACACATTCTTATTTACAATGACGGCCTACTGGGGAACAGTGGGTTAACTGCCTTGTTCAGGGGCAGAACGACAGATTTTTACCTTGTCAGCTCGGGGATTTGATCTAGCAACCTTTCGGTTACTGGCCCGCCCCTCTAACCATTAGGCTACCTGCCGCCCCGGATACACACTGACTGACACATACACACTGACTGACACATACACACTGACTGACACATACACACGCACACACATGCACACACTCTACCTGGTGGATGTACTGCTTGACCTGTCCAGGGATGAAGGGGTAGTGGATAACAGCTAGCACCACGGCCGAGTTCTGTCCTGGGATCCATCGCCCCACAAGCAGCCCACTGTCTGCCTTGTTACAGCACTGAGGGAAGAAAATCTTCAGCACCATGATGGGACTGGAGGTCAGGGGTCAGAGGTCAGGCACGCTCCTTCAGTCTAACCTCCTGGGGTAGGTGATCACGGGTTAGCCTAGTGTCTTCAGATACCTGCAGAATGGAGAAACATTTTGTGAAGGATGAAATAATTAGTATACCCATTACCCAGCTACACTAGTTACCAATAATCAGTACCCATTACCCAGCTACACTAGTTACCAATAATCAGTACCCATTACCCACCTACACTAGTTCCCAATAATCAGTACCCATTACCCAGCTATACTAGTTCCCAATAATCAGTACCAATTACCCACCTACACTAGTTACCAATAATTAGTATACCCATTACCCAGCTATACTAGTTCCCAATAATTAGTATACCCATTACCCAGCTATACTAGTTACCAATAATCAGTACCCATTACCCACCTACACTAGTTACCAATAATTAGTATACCCATTACCCACCTACACTAGTTACCAATAATCAGTACCCATTACCCAGCTACACTAGTTACCAATAATCAGTACCCATTACCCAGCTACACTAGTTACCAATAATTAGTATACCCATTACCCAGCTACACTAGTTCCCAATAATTAGTATACCCATTACCCAGCTACACTAGTTCCCAATAATTAGTATACCCATTACCCAGCTACACTAGTTACCAATAATTAGTACCCATTACCCAGCTACACTAGTTACCAATAATTAGTATACCCATTACCCAGCTACACTAGTTCCCAATAATTAGTATACCAATTACCCAGCTACACTAGATTACCAATAATCAGTACCCATTACCCAGCTACACTAGTTCCCAATAATTAGTACCCATTACCCACCTACACTAGTTCCCAATAATTAGTACCCATTACCCACCTACACTAGTTACCAATAATTAGTATACCCATTACCCAGCTACACTAGTTCCCAATAATTAGTATACCCATTACCCAGCTACACTAGTTACCAATAATCAGTACCCATTACCCACCTACACTAGTTACCAATAATTAGTACCCATTACCCACCTACACTAGTTACCAATAATCAGTACCCATTACCCACCTACACTAGTTACCAATAATCAGTACCCATTACCCAGCTACACTAGTTCCCAATAATTAGTATACCCATTACCCAGCTACACTAGTTACCAATAATCAGTACCCATTACCCAGCTACACTAGTTCCCAATAATCAGTACCCATTACCCACCTACACTAGTTACCAATAATCAGTACCCATTACCCACCTACACTAGTTACCAATAATTAGTATACCCATTACCCAGCTACACTAGTTCCCAATAATTAGTATACCCATTACCCAGCTACACTAGTTACCAATAATTAGCTACACTAGTTACCCATTTACCAATAATTACCCAGCTACACTAGTTACCAATAATTAGTATACCAATTACCCAGCTACACTAGATTACCAATAATCAGTACCCATTACCCAGCTACACTAGTTCCCAATAATTAGTACCCATTACCCACCTACACTAGTTCCCAATAATTAGTACCCATTACCCACCTACACTAGTTACCAATAATCAGTACCCATTACCCAGCTACACTAGTTCCCAATAATTAGTATACCCATTACCCAGCTACACTAGTTACCAATAATCAGTACCCATTACCCACCTACACTAGTTACCAATAATCAGTACCCATTACCCACCTACACTAGTTACCAATAATCAGTACCCATTACCCACCTACACTAGTTACCAATAATCAGTACCCATTACCCAGCTACACTAGTTCCCAATAACACTTAGTATACCCATTAGTTATAATCCCATTACCCAGCTACACTAGTTCCCAATAATTAGTACCCATTACCCAGCTACACTAGTTCCCAATAATTAGTACCCATTACCCACCTACACTAGTTACCAATAATCAGTACCCATTACCCACCTACACTAGTTACCAATAATCAGTACCCATTACCCAGCTACACTAGTTACCAATAATCAGTACCCATTACCCAGCTACACTAGTTACCAATAATCAGTACCCATTACCCAGCTACACTAGTTACCAATAATCAGTACCCATTACCCACCTACACTAGTTCCCAATAATCAGTACCCATTACCCACCTACACTAGTTACCAATAATCAGTACCCATTACCCAGCTACACTAGTTCCCAATAATCAGTACCCATTACCCAGCTACACTAGTTACCAATAATCAGTACCCATTACCCACCTACACTAGTTACCAATAATCAGTACCCATTACCCACCTACACTAGTTCCCAATAATCAGTACCCATTACCCAGCTACACTAGTTCCCAATAATCAGTACCCATTACCCAGCTACACTAGTTCCCAATAATCAGTACCCATTACCCACCTACACTAGTTACCAATAATCAGTACCCATTACCCACCTACACTAGTTACCAATAATCAGTACCCATTACCCAGCTACACTAGTTCCCAATAATCAGTACCCATTACCCACCTACACTAGTTACCAATAATCAGTACCCATTACCCACCTACACTAGTTACCAATAATCAGTACCCATTACCCACCTACACTAGTTACCAATAATCAGTACCCATTACCCACCTACACTAGTTACCAATAATCAGTACCCATTACCCAGCTACACTAGTTACCAATAATCAGTACCCATTACCCACCTACACTAGTTACCAATAATCAGTACCCATTACCCACCTACACTAGTTACCAATAATTAGTATACCCATTACCCAGCTATACTAGTTACCAATAATTAGTATACCCATTACCCAGCTATACTAGTTACCAATAATTAGTATACCCATTACCCAGCTACACTAGTTACCAATAATTAGTATACCCATTACCCAGCTACACTAGTTACCAATAATTAGTATACCCATTACCCAGCTATACTAGTTACCAATAATTAGTATACCCATTACCCAGCTACACTAGTTACCAATAATTAGTATACCCATTACCCAGCTATACTAGTTACCAATAATTAGTATACCCATTACCCAGCTACACTAGTTACCAATAATTAGTATACCCATTACCCAGCTATACTAGTTACCAATAATTAGTATACCCATTACCCAGCTATACTAGTTACCAATAATTAGTATACCCATTAACCAGCTATACTAGTTGCCAATAATTAGTATACCCATTACCCAGCTATACTAGTTACTAATAATTACTATACCTACACTAGTTCCCCCCAAAAGTAGTAACATTAAGGTCTGTATATAGTTTAGTTATACTGTGTATACCAGTGTTTCATCTTGTCACATTGTGGATGTCCTCGTGTGGTGTGAGCCGATGTTGTTTAATAAACATGACCCAGAATCAGGAGGGTTGTCAGAGTGACTCACTCCAACTGATTAGCAGACATTTCAATTCAGCCATCAGGACCAGCTGTTTGTTAGTTAGTCAACTCAAACCAATCATTTTGTCGGACCGCTTCAGTGGAGTCCCCGTTGCCTCTGTCCTCTTTGTGTCCTTCAGAATATTGAGCCTGGCCTTCGTCTCCATGCCAACCATGCCTGTGGGCTTATAACTATTGATTTGCCTGTTGTGCTTTTAGTTCCCCGTCACATCTATAACAGCACTATTGCTGCCTAAATTACGTTACATGTTAATATAACATTTAAAAATACGTTTGGGGCATTAATCGAAGTTTTTGCAGTATACGTTTGAGACAAAGTGAGACGCTTATTTTGATTAAATGAGCACAAATAGGGCCTAATCGAAGTTAGTGCACAGTCCAGCCAGCGTCGGAGGCTGTGCGACACCCGTATCGTTATCCGTTGTCAAAATAAAAATCAACAGCAATCAACAATAGTTTCTGTATTCCTCTCTGATGTGATGCACATCTTCAATGTCAGTGATAATATATTCTGCAGGCAGTTATCCACACTGGGCGCACAGTGCAAAGAGACAGACATTAGCTCACGTTAGCTAACTTAGTAACGACTAAATCCGTCTTCAGCTAGTTAACAACATTTCGGCAAATAATATAAAATATTCCATACCTGCAGGGTTGTTTATTTCTATTCGAAGGAAATCTGCTTTTGTCAATACCGTTTCAAACAGATTTGGGATCGTACCGTTACATGATTTACCCTTCACTTGTCAAATTGAAGTTAGCGTCTGTTGGCAGCCATCTTTGTTGTTGATCGACCGTCAACATTTACGCTCCGGTTGGAATATCATTGCAGTAACAAGAGTTCCGGTGGATTGCTGGATGAGATGATGTAGCAGTTCTGTGAATAATCGGAACTAAACCCTCTGTTTGATAGACATTTCCAGCCACAACAAAACGCATGATATTTAGCCTAATAATATCAAATATAATCATAAAATACTACACATTTTTTATGGCCACTGAAATTCCACTACCACTGAATATTCTTTCAAAAAATATCCCATCCATTTCTGCCCGTTGAAAAGGACACATTTTTCATTATTACCAAAACGACTGTAATCAAACATGGAATTTCATTTCGACTCAATAAGGCAGCCATAATATCCATTTGAATATAGTATTACAAAATGTGAAAACATCACCGTCGAAATGACATTTCTGACCTTCAACGTTCAGACGTGTTGTTTGCTGTTTGCGGTGATTCTGTTGAATGAAGAACAACTGTAGAGGTGTTATCTTCTCTGAATGACACTGCAGGAAAAGAGCGGGCTGAAAAAGCTTTAGACAAGTAGATATTATAAGTAACCCACATCCACCGTCCATAATATCTCACACCCTTGTGCACACAGCTTGTTCATTTAGACGAGATCTTAATTCCACCTGAAATGTCAAAGAAAGTCACATTTCAGAAGAATAGCTATGTCCTTATGCAGCTTTATCGTAATCTGGCACATGTTGGGAGCTTCACTTATTTGGGATGACAGTTGTGGAGGCAGAGATAACACAGACAAGAGGAGTGGTCTCAAACGGTAGACTTGTATCAACGTCAAGGGTTGCACTGAGAACAGTAGGCCCACAGATACAGGTTCTATGCACTGAGAACAGTAGGCCCACAGATACAGGTTCTATGCACTGAGAACAGTAGGCCCACAGATACAGGTTCTATGCACTGAGAACAGTAGGCCCACAGATACAGGTTCTATGCACTGAGAACAGTAGGCCCACAGATACAGGTTCTATGCACTGAGAACAGTAGGCCCACAGATACAGGTTCTATTGGGAAATAAAATACAGCTCTCATCTCATTGTAAATGTTTTCTAATTTGTACTTTCTTTAAAAAAAGATGATGTTATCGCGTTACTGTCTGTCATGATTATACTACATTGACCATCAGGCATTGCGACAGGAGGAGTGCTTCTTGGGTAAAAGAGGAAGACAACAAACTCAGGGAAACACGTGGCCAGCCTGTGGTTTAGTGTAAATTCAATTCTCGGTTGGTTGAAAATTAACGAAATGTATCTGTCTAAGGGTCAGACCGACAAAACCGAAGTCACGTGCATAAGGAATAGAGCAGACGTTATATATGACTTTAAAGTCTCCTTTTTCACTATGGTTCAACTGCCAAATTTCCCATGGAATGTAAGTAGCGGGGCTGCTTGCATGTTGTACTGTAGGGTCTGCAGTAAGACATGAATACAGTAATAACATCATCTGTTGTTGTTTTCTACAGTTCCTTGAAAGGGAGCTCGAGACCGACAGCTCATCAGAAATTATTCTAGACATTCTAAAGCAGGTATTGCCTGTCAAAAAAGCATTATTTTTTTTGAATGTCGCACCTATTTAGTTAAATATATAGAAACAGTACATTGGATTACCGAGTTGGAAACCACACTAACAGTTACTATTGTCACCTGTTTCCAGACATGCCTTCATCCACTGTGCTGTAAACATCCTCCCTCAGTAAGATATAGGAGACTGTTTCTGTCTCAGCTCATCAAAAGGGTGAGTTCTTTTATCTGATATATTTTTTTTGTCTGGTATCATTCTGTCAGAAAATAGTTCACTATCGTAAAGTAACTGGTGCATTTAAAAAAAAAGGCAATTCTTACACGTTTCACATGAATACAATAAAGTATAACTAAGTTATTTTATCTGATATATTTTTTTGTCTGGTATCATTCTGTCAGAAAATAACTGGTGCATTTAAAAAGGCAATTCTTACACGTTTCACATGAATACAATAAAGTATAAGTATATTATTAAAGCAAACAACGGTAATGTGACGCTTCTCTTCCCTGTGTGCAGCATGAAGCCAGTGGGAGGGAGCCCCTGGATGAGCTCTATGATGCACTGGGGGAAGTCCTGGGGGTAGAGGAGGGGACAGAGTGCTACAAGAGCTATTTACTGGTACTACACACACTGTATTTAACAGAAGCTGTATTCTACACTTTGCAGACGCTCTTATCCTGAACAACTTCCAGTAGTGAGTGAATACATTGTTTTTGTCCTGGTCCCCACGTGGGAATTGAACCCACAACCCTGGCATTGCAAGCACCATCCTCTACCAGCCGAACCACACGGGACCTCTATTTTATCCTTTAAAATAATAATATTATTATTATTAAATTCATGATTATTTTCATTAAATATCAATTTTATATATACCGTGTGTGTGTGTGTGTGTGTGTGTGTGTGTGTGTGTGTGTGTGTGTGTGTGTGTGTGTGTGTGTGTGTGTGTGTGCCGTGTGGAGAAGCAGTGAGTCTATCAGAGAGTACAGCTGTGATCTCTGAAGGAACTACAGGCCTGGTCACATGGGAGGCTGCTCTTTACCTCGCAGAATGGGCTCTGGAGAACACACACGCCTTCACTGATAGGTTGGTACACTACTGTGTGTGTTCTGTCATTGTGTTCTGTCTACAACTCATGCTGTGGTTACTACTCGTAATCTCAATCTGGTGTGTCCTCTCCCTGCGTGTGTGTGTGTCCTCTCCCTGTGTGTGTGTGTCCTGTCCCTGTGTGTGTGTGTGTGTGTCCTGTCCCTGTGTGTGTGTGTGTGTGTGTGTGTGTGTGAGTCCTGTCCCTGTGTGTGTGTGTGTGTGAGGTGTGTGTGTGTGTGTGAGTCCTGTCCCTGTGTGTGTGTGTGTGTGTGTGTGTGTGTGTGTGTGTGTGTGTGTGTGTGTGTGTGTGTGTGTGTGTGTGTGTGTGTGTGTGTGTGTGTGTGTGTGTGTGAGAGTCATGTCTCTGCTCTCTCCTACAGGACAGTCCTAGAGCTGGGCAGTGGTGTAGGGTTGACTGGTATAGCAGTGTGTAGGTCCTGCAGTCCCTCCAGCTACGTGTTCAGTGACTGTCACCTCAGCGTTCTACATAGACTGAGGGACAACGTCCAGCTCAATGGGCTGGACAACCAGAACTCTCCCAGAGTGAGTGTGGAGCATCTGGACTGGGAGGAGGTGACAGAGAAGCAGCTGAGAGAGATCGGAGCCGCCACGGTCATCGCTGCAGGTAGGAACATGGCCTGGCTCTATTCTATTCAATCCGTAAAGCTGAAGATCCTCTTTAAAGGCAATGTTCCCTCTGTCCTTCACAATAAACACTGAATGTGTCAACTCAGTCAGAAATGACCTTTACATTTGTATGCAGATCTTCTGCGATGCTTTGGCGATATGGATTGAAACAAAAGTATTTCTCAAAAGATATTATTAGTTAGCCAGTTACCTGGCAGTTAAGTTACCTGGCAGTTAAGTTACCTGGCAGTTACCTGGTAGTTAAGTTACCTGACAGTTACCTGGTAGTTAAGTTACCTGGCAGTTACCTGGTAGTTAAGTTACCTGACAGTTACCTGGTAGTTAAGTTACCTGGCAGTTACCTGGCAGTTACCTGGCAGTTACCTGGCAGTTAAGTTACCTGGCAGTTACCTGGTAGTTAAGTTACCTGGCAGTTACCTGGCAGGTACCTGGTAGTTAAGTTACCTGGCAGTGACCTGGTAGTTAAGTTACCTGGCAGTTACCTGGCAGTTAAGTTACCTGGCAGTTACCTGGTAGTTAAGTTACCTGGTAGTTAAGTTACCTGGCAGTTACCTGGTAGTTAAGTTACCTGGCAGTTACCTGGCAGTTACCTGGCAGTTACCTGGCAGTTAAGTTACCTGGCAGTTACCTGGTAGTTAAGTTACCTGGCAGTTACCTGGCAGGTACCTGGCAGTTACCTGGTAGTTACGTTACCTGGCAGTTACCTGACTAACTAATTGATCCAGCTTTCTGGAACAGCTCCCCAGTTGCTGGTGAGGGATAAAATGTGTTTCCTAATTCTGTCAGCTGACACATGTCCTGTTGTTTCCTAATTCTGTTGTTGTCAGCTGACCCATGTCCTGTTGTTTCCTAATTCTGTCAGCTGACACATGTCCTGTTGTTTCCTAATTCTGTTGTTGTCAGCTGACCCATGTCCTGTTGTTTCCTGTGTTATAGACGTAGTTTACGATCCAGATATCATTGGCTGTCTGGTGAAGCTTCTCTCTAAGATCCTGAGGTGTTCGGCCAATGGCAGCCCTCCTGATGTCTACATCTCCTCCACCATCAGAAACCCTGACACATATAACAGTTTTAAACACCAGCTAGGTCAGTACTAAACCTAGAGCTTTGAGAGAACTAATGAAAATAGCTTTACAAGTTTAATGTATCATTAGTAGTAAACCAACTGCTTCAAAGAGCAGCTGAGTGAGGAGACTCTCCAACCCATAGATACTGTAGAGGATGAATCTCAATGGTCTTCAAGTGGACTCGTCACCTTGTATGTTGGGTTACAGTGAAGTTCTAGGTGACAACTGATGTAAAAAGGGCTTTATAAATAAATACATGTGATTGATCCACTGCCTTGGATGAATTCCTTTCCAGATGGATCTATAATTATAAACATCTGAAACTGATGGATCTATAATTATACACCTCTGAAACTGATGGATCTATAATTATACACCTCTGAAACTGATGGATCTATAATTATACACCTCTGAAACTGATGGATCTATAATTATACACCTCTGAAACTGATGGATCTATAATTATACACCTCTGAAACTGATGGATCTAGAATTATACAAACCTATAATTATACACCTCTGAAACTGATGGATCTATAATTATAAACCTCTGAAACTGATGGATCTATAATTATACACCTCTGAAACTGATGGATCTATAATTATACACCTCTGAAACTGATGGATCTATAATTATACACCTCTGAAACTGATGGATCTATAATTATACACCTCTGAAACTGATGGATCTATAATTATAAACATCTGAAACTGATGGATCTATAATTATACACCTCTGAAACTGATGGATCTATAATTATAAACATCTGAAACTGATGGATCTATAATTATACACATCTGAAACTGATGGATCTATAATTATACACCTCTGAAACTGATGGATCTATAATTATAAACATCTGAAACTGATGGATCTATAATTATAAACATCTGATCTATAATTATACACATCTGAAACTGAAAAACTGATGGATCTATAATTATACACCTCTGAAACTGATGGATCTATAATTATACTGAAACTGATGATCTATAATTATACACCTCTGAAACTGATGGATCTATAATTATAAACATCTGAAACTGATGGATCTATAATTATACACCTCTGAAACTGATGGATCTATAATTATACACTGATCTGAAACTGATGGATCTATAATTATACACCTCTGAAACTGATGGATCTATAATTATACACCTCTGAAACTGATGGATCTATAATTATATGGATCTATAATTATACACCTCTGAAACTGATGGATCTATAATTATACACCTCTGAAACTGATGGATCTATAATTATACACCTCTGAAACTGATGGATCTATAATTATACACCTCTGAAACTGATGGATCTATAATTATACACCTCTGAAACTGATGGATCTATAATTATACACCTCTGAAACTGATGGATCTATAATTATACACCTCTGAAACTGATGGATCTATAATTATACACATCTGAAACTGATGGATCTATAATTATACACCTCTGAAACTGATGGATCTATAATTATACACCTCTGAAACTGATGGATCTATAATTTCTCCTTTGTTTTTCTCTCCCACAGAAAGTTCTGGAATCCAACACGAGGTCATGACAGGACCAGTGACCCATGTGTTCTTTTACAACAGACAAGCCACCATAGAGATGATCAAACTCTACATATAATAATGGCATCCTATTCCCATTGTAAGTGCACTACTTTTGACCAGGGTCCATAGGGCTGTGGTCAAAAGTAGTGCACTAGATAGGGAATAGGGTGCCATTTGGGATGCACACAATATGAGACCAAGCCAGAACCAGATGTGTATTACTGTGTAATAAAGTCTTTATTTACATCAAAATATTTACATTGTGTGGAAAATATCCCATTGATACCTTCAAGTGTTGTTTAAGAGGAGAATCTAAACGGCCTGGAATGAAGAGATCCACAGAAGGAGAGAGAGAGAAATGGGGAGAGAGAGAGAGAGAGCAGAGGAAAGACGAGCCTGATGTAACGATCTCTCTTTCCGACAGGTCCTCTAAGTGGACCATGTGGCAGTTGGTAGCAGGTTGCCTAGCGGTTCAGAGCAGGTGTAACAGTATAACTTTAGACCGTCCCCTCGCCCATACATGGGCACGAACCAGGGACCCTCTGCACACATCAACAACAGTCACCCACGAAGCATCGTTACCCATCGCTCCACAAAAGCCGCGGACCTTGCAGAGCAAGGGGAGTCACCGATTGAACCACTATTTAGCGCACACCACCGCTAACTAGCTAGCTATTTCACATCCATTACACAGGTAGCCTATCGGTTCAGAGCAGGTAGCCTAGCGGTTCAGAGCAGGTAGCCTAGCGGTTCAAAGCAGGTAGCCTAGCGGTTCAGAGCAGGTTTCAGAGCATCCGTTACACGGTTCAGAGTAGCCTAGCGGTTCAGAGCAGGTAGCCTAGCGGTTCAGAGCAGGTAGCCTAGCGGTTCAGAGCAGGTAGCCTAGCGGTTCAGAGCAGGTAGCCTAGCGGCTCAGAGCAGGTAGCCTAGCGGTTCAGAGCAGGTAGCCTAGCGGTTCAGAGCAGGTAGCCTAGCGGTTCAGAGCAGGTAGCCTAGCGGTTCAGAGCAGGTAGCCTAGCGGTTCAGAGCAGGTAGCCTAGCGGTTCAGAGCAGGTAGCCTAGCGGTTAAGCGCGTTGGGCCAGTAACCGAAAAGTCGTTGGTTTGAGTCCCCGAGCAGACTTGGTGAAACATCTGTGGATGTGCCCTTGAACAAGGCACTTAACCCTAATTGCTCTTGTAAGTCGTTCTGGATAAGAGCGTCTGTTAAAATGTTCAAGATTGGAGGCTCAAGAAGTGGGTTTGAGACGGAGCGAAGATGTAGAGAGGGGATGAGTCAGCTGCTGTAAAGAGCTCTGTCTAACAGGGGAGTCAGGGTGCAGTGAGGAGAGGCAGGACGTTCTGGTCCCAGTTCTGGTCCCACCGCTGCCCCCCACTGGCCCGGAGGTTCCTCCTGAACTGACCCAGTTTGCCCTCATCCTCACAGTCAGGGAAGTCCCACAGCAGAGCCTGGAGAGACACAACACAGGTTTTATAAAACGGGTAGATTGGATCCTGTCTAAAACAGCCATGTGTATATCAGACCATATACCACTGTCACAGTAACTGGTTACAGTCAGATAGGACAGATGGCAGTTGACAGGATCATACCACTGGGAAGTGATGTGGTATAAATCAGGGGTTTCTGTATCTCCTCAGCTGAACAATAGTATTATATTACTGTACCTTGAGCTGTCCAGATAGTTCCTCAGAGTCTTTGAAGATCAACCCGTTCTCCTCGTGCTTCACCAGCTCATGTAGACTACAGAGGAGAATATAACAGAGTTAACAACAGAGACTGACAACACAGGAGAATATAACAGAGTTAACATAGAGACTGACAACACAGGAGAATATAACAGAGAGGCTGACAACACAGGAGAATATAACAGAGAGACTGACAACACAGGAGAATATAACAGGGCTGACAACACAGGAGAATATAACAGAGAGACTGACAACACAGGAGAATATAACAGGGTTAACAACACAGGAGAAAATAACAGAGACTGACAACACAGGAGAATATAACAGAGTTAACAGAGACAACACTGACAACACAGGAGAATATAACAGAGAGACTGACAACACAGGAGAATATAACAGGGTTAACAGAGAGACTGACAACACAGGAGAATATAACAGGGTTAACAACACAGGAGAATATAACAGAGACTGACAACACAGGAGAATATAACAGAGAGACTGACAACACAGGAGAATATAACAGAGTTAACAGAGAGACTGACAACACAGGAGAATATAACAGAGAGACTGACAACACAGGGTTAACAACACAGGAGAATATAACAGAGGCTGACAACAAAGGAGAATATAACAGGGTTAACAACACAGGAGAATATAACAGAGAGACTGACAACACAGGAGAATATAACAGAGAGACTGACAACACAGGAGAATATAACAGGGTTAACAGAGAGACTGACAACACAGGAGAATATAACAGGGTTAACAACACAGGAGAATATAACAGAGAGACTGACAACACAGGAGAATATAACAGAGAGACTGACAACACAGGAGAATATAACAGAGACTGACAACACAGGAGAATATAACAGAGAGACTGACAACACAGGAGAATATAACAGGGTTAACAACACAGGAGAATATAACAGGGAGACTGACAACACAGGAGAATATAACAGGGTTAACAACACAGGAGAATATAACAGAGAGACTGACAACACAGGAGAATATAACAGAGAGACTGACAACACAGGAGAATATAACAGAGAGGCTGACAACAGAGGACAATATAACAGAGAGACTGACAACACAGGAGAATATAACAGGGTTAACAACACAGGAGAATATAACAGAGAGACTGACAACACAGGAGAATATAACAGGGTTAACAGAGAGACTGACAACACAGGAGAATATAACAGGGTTAACAACACAGGAGAATATAACAGAGAGACTGACAACACAGGAGAATATAACAGGGTTAACAACACAGGAGAATATAACAGAGACTGACAACACAGGAGAATATAACAGAGAGACTGACAACACAGGAGAATATAACAGAGTTAACAGAGAGACTGACAACACAGGAGAATATAACAGAGAGGCTGACAACACAGGAGAATATAACAGGGTTAACAACACAGGAGAATATAACAGGGAGACTGACAACACAGGAGAATATAACAGGGTTAACAACACAGGAGAATATAACAGAGAGACTGACAACACAGGAGAATATAACAGAGAGACTGACAACACAGGAGAATATAACAGAGTTAACAGAGAGACTGACAACACAGGAGAATATAACAGGGTTAACAGGAGAATATAACAGAGACTGACAACACAGGAGAATATAACAGAGAGACTGACAACACAGGAGAATATAACAGAGTTAACAGAGAGACTGACAACACAGGAGAATATAACAGAGAGACTGACAACACAGGAGAATATAACAGGGACTAACAACACAGGAGAATATAACAGAGTTGACAACACAGGAGAATATAACGAACAACACAGGAGAATATAACAGAGAGACTGACAACACAGGAGAATATAACATAGAGACTGACAACACAGGAGAATATAACAGAGAGGCTGACAACACAGGACAATATAACAGAGAGACTGACAACACAGGAGAATATAACAGGGTTAACAACACAGGAGAATATAACAGAGAGACTGACAACACAGGAGAATATAACAGAGAGACTGACAACACAGGAGAATATAACAGGGTTAACAGAGAGACTGACAACACAGGAGAATATAACAGGGTTAACAACACAGGAGAATATAACAGAGAGACTGACAACACAGGAGAATATAACAGAGAGACTGACAACACAGGAGAATATAACAGAGTTAACAGAGATTGACAACACAGGAGAATATAACAGAGGTGACAACAGGGTTTAACAACACAGGAGAATATAACCTGACAGCAAAGTAGAGAATATAACAGGGTTAACAACACAGGAGAATATAACAGAGAGACTGACAACACAGGAGAATATAATTCCCTCAGAGAGAAGGTGACAACACAGGAGAATATAACAGAGTTAACAGAGAGACTGACAGCACAGGAGAATATAACAGAGAGGCTGACAACACAGGAGAATATAACAGAGTTAGATTCCCACAGCAGAATATAAGGTGAGATCCACATTAACACAGGAAACTCAGTCCAAAACAGATCAGATCAGCACATAGCCTCTCTGCATGGGGGTAGAAGGTGACTGTTGACCCAGGGTTTAGAGTATTCCCTCAGCAGTAGAAGGTGACCCAGGGTTTAGAGTATTCCCTCAGCAGTAGAAGGTGACCCAGGGTTTAGAGTATTCCCTCAGCAGTAGAAGGTGACCCAGGGTTTAGAGTATTCCCTCAGCAGTAGAAGGTGACCCAGGGTTTAGAGTATTCCCTCAGCAGTAGAAGGTGACCCAGGGTTTAGAGTATTCCCTCAGCAGTAGAAGGTGACCCAGGGTTTAGAGTATTCCCTCAGCAGTAGAAGGTGACCCAGGGTTTAGAGTATTCCCTCAGCAGTAGAAGGTGACCCAGGGTTTAGAGTATTCTCTCAGCAGTAGAAGGTGACCCAGGGTTTAGAGTATTCCCTCAGCAGTAGAAGGTGACCCAGGGTTTAGAGTATTCCCTCAGCAGTAGAAGGTGACCCAGGGTTTAGAGTATTCCCTCAGCAGTAGAAGGTGACCCAGGGTTTAGAGTATTCCCTCAGCAGTAGAAGGTGACCCAGGGTTTAGAGTATTCCCTCAGCAGTAGAAGGTGACCCAGGGTTTAGAGTATTCCCTCAGCAGTAGAAGGTGACCCAGGGTTTAGAGTATTCCCTCAGCAGTAGAAGGTGACCCAGGGTTTAGAGTATTCCCTCAGCAGTAGAAGGTGACTGTTGACCCAGGGTTTAGAGTATTCCCTCAGCAGTAGAAGGTGACCCAGGGTTTAGAGTATTCCCTCAGCAGTAGAAGGTGACCCAGGGTTTAGAGTATTCCCTCAGCAGTAGAAGGTGACTGTTGACCCAGGGTTTAGAGTATTCCCTCAGCAGTAGAAGGTGACTGTTGACCCAGGGTTTAGAGTATTCCCTCAGCAGTAGAAGGTGACTGTTGACCCAGGGTTTAGAGTATTCCCTCAGCAGTAGAAGGTGACCCAGGGTTTAGAGTATTCCCTCACCAGTAGAAGGTGACTGTTAAAGAGTCCTGTCTCACCAGTAGAAGTGGATGGCACAGACAGTGTGTGTGGACATGGTGTCAGATGGTGCCTGTTAAAGAGTCCTGTCTCACCAGTAGAAGTGGATGGCACAGACAGTGTGTGTGGACATGGTGTCAGATGGTGCCTGTTAAAGAGTCCTGTCTCACCAGTAGAAGTGGATGGCACAGACAGTGTGTGTGGACATGGTGTCAGATGGTGCCTGTTAAAGAGTCCTGTCTCACCAGTAGAAGTGGATGGCACAGACAGGCAGACAGCAGCCAAACATGTCCACCACCTTCATAGGCAGGTCCAGACCACTGGACGACTTATGGAGACAAACACCCAGATCTGCTGAGCCTGGGACAGGGAGACCATTCAGAACATCAGTACACACACACACACACAGATCTGCTGAGCCTGGGACAGGGAGACCATTCAGAACATCAGTACACACACACACACCCAGATCTGCTGAGCCTGGGACAGGGAGACCATTCAGAACATCAGTACACACACACAGATCTGCTGAGCCTGGGACAGGGAGACCATTCAGAACATCAGTACACACACACCCAGATCTGCTGAGCCTGGGACAGGGAGACCATTCAGAACATCAGTACACACACACACACACACACACACACACACACACACACACACACACACACACACACACACACCTGGGACACACACACACAGAACACACAGATCTGCTGAGCCTGGGACAGGGAGAACACACTAACCTAGCAGAACAGGGTAGTCTACAGACCTGCTGAGCCTGGGACAGGGAGAACACACTAACCTAGCAGAACAGGGTAGTCCTCTGTCTCCAGACATGGAGTACAGACCTGCTGAGCCTGGGACAGGGAGAACACACTAACCTAGCAGAACAGGGTAGTCTACAGACCTGCTGAGCCTGGGACAGGGAGAACACACTAACCTAGCAGAACAGGGTAGTCCTCTGTCTCCAGACATGGAGTACAGACCTGCTGAGCCTGGGACAGGGAGAACACACTAACCTAGCAGAACAGGGTAGTCTACAGACCTGCTGAGCCTGGGACAGGGAGAACCTGGGACAGGGAGTAGAACCTGGGACAGGGAGAACACACTAACCTAGCAGAACAGGGTAGTCTACAGACCTGCTGAGCCTGGGACAGGGAGAACACACTAACCTAGCAGAACAGGGTAGTCCTCTGTCTCCAGGCATGGAGTACAGACCTGCTGAGCCTGGGACAGGGAGAACACACTAACCTAGCAGAACAGGGTAGTCTACAGACCTGCTGAGCCTGGGACAGGGAGAACACACTAACCTAGCAGAACAGGGTAGTCCTCTGCCTCCAGCCATGGAGTACAGATCCTCACGTGCTCAAAGCGCAGG
>NC_068425.1:36127984-36166919 GCF_023373465.1 Oncorhynchus keta | reverse complement strand
CACTATAGTTACCTGGCCCATAAAGACCTACAGTACACTGTCAACACTATAGTTACCTGGCCCATAAAGACCTGCAGTACACTGTCAACACTATAGTTACCTGGCCCATAAAGACCTGCAGTACACTGTCAACACTATAGTTACCTGGCCCATAAAGACCTGCAGTACACTGTCAACACTATAGTTACCTGGACCATAAAGACCTGCAGTACACTGTCAACACTATAGTTACCTGTAATGACACAGACCAGCAGTACACTGTCAACACTATAGTTACCTGGCCCATAAAGACCTGCAAGTACACTGTCAACACTATAGTTACCTGGACCATAAAGACCTGCAGTACACTGTCAACACTATAGTTACCTGGCCCATAAAGACCTGCAGTACACTGTCAACACTATAGTTACCTGTGATGACACAGACCTGCAGTACACTGTCAACACTATAGTTACCTGGACCATAAAGACCTGCAGTACACTGTCAACACTATAGTTACCTGTAATGACACAGACCTGCAGTACACTGTCAACACTATAGTTACCTGGACCATAAAGACCTGCAGTAGACTGTCAACACTATAGTTACCTGTGACCATAAAGACCAGCAGTACACTGTCAACACTATAGTTACCTGTGACCATAAAGACCTGCAAGTACACTGTCAACACTATAGTTACCTGGACCATAAAGACCTGCAAGTACACTGTCAACACTATAGTTACCTGGACCATAAAGACCTGCAGTACACTGTCAACACTATAGTTACCTGTGACCACACAGACCTGCAGTACACTGTCAACATTATAGTTACCTGGACCATAAAGACCTGCAGTACACTGTCAACACTATAGTTACCTGGACCATAAAGACCTGCAGTACACTGTCAACACTATAGTTACCTGGACCATAAAGACCTGCAGTACACTGTCAACACTATAGTTACCTGTAATGACACAGACCAGCAGTACACTGTCAACACTATAGTTACCTGTGATGACACAGACCTGCAGCACACTGTCAACACTATAGTTACCTGTAATGACACAGACCAGCAGTACACTGTCAACACTATAGTTACCTGGACCATAAAGACCTGCAATACACTGTCAACACTATAGTTACCTGGACCATAAAGACCAGCAGTACACTGTCAACACTATAGTTACCTGGACCATAAAGACCTGCAGTACACTGTCAACACTATAGTTACCTGGCCCATAAAGACCTGCAGTACACTGTCAACACTATAGTTACCTGTAATGACACAGACCAGCAGTACACTGTCAACACTATAGTTACCTGGACCATAAAGACCTGCAGTACACTGTCAACACTATAGTTACCTGTAATGACACAGACCAGCAGTACACTGTCAACACTATAGTTACCTGGCCCATAAGAGACCTGCAGGTACACTGTCCAGCACTATAGTTACCTGGACCATAAAGACCTGCAGTACACTGTCAACACTATAGTTACCTGGCCCATAAAGACCTGCAGTACACTGTCAACACTATAGTTACCTGTAATGACACAGACCTGCAGTACACTGTCAACACTATAGTTACCTGGACCACACAGACCTGCAGTACACTGTCAACACTATAGTTACCTGTAATGACACAGACCAGACAGTACACTGTCAACACTATAGTTACACTATTTTTGAGCCTGCAGTACACTGTCAACACTATAGTTACCTGGCCCATAAAGACCTGCAGTACACTGTCAACACTATAGTTACCTGGCCCATAAAGACCTGCAGTACACTGTCAACACTATAGTTACCTGGCCCATAAAGACCTACCCAGTACACTGTCAACACTATAGTTACCTGGACCGCATAAAGACCCAGCAATTACTGTCAACACTATAGTTACCTGGCCATAAAGACCTGCAGTACACTGTCAACACTATAGTTACCTGGACCGCCAAAGACCTGCAGTACACTGTCAACACTATAGTTACCTGGCCCACCAAAGACCTGCAGTACACCTGTCAACACTATAGTTACCTGGACCATAAAGACCTGCAATACACTGTCAGCACTATAGTTACCTGGACCATAAAGACCTGCAGTACACTGTCAACACTATAGTTACCTGTAATGACACAGACCTGCAGTACACTGTCAACACTATAGTTACCTGTAATGACACAGACCAGCAGTACACTGTCAACACTATAGTTACCTGGCCCATAAAGACCTGCAGTACACTGTCAACACTATAGTTACCTGTAATGACACAGACCTGCAGTACACTGTCAACACTATAGTTACCTGGCCCATAAAGACCTGCAGTACACTGTCAACACTATAGTTACCTGGCCCATAAAGACCTGCAGTACTGTCAACACTATAGTTACCTGGCCCATAAAGACCTGCAGTACACTGTCAACACTATAGTTACCTGTAATGACACAGACCAGCAGTACACTGTCAACACTATAGTTACCTGGCCCATAAAGACCTGCAAGTACACTGTCAACACTATAGTTACCTGGACCATAAAGACCTGCAGTACACTGTCAACACCTATAGTTACCTGGCCATAAAGACCTGCAGTACACTGTCAACACTATAGTTACCTGTGATGACACAGACCTGCAGTACACTGTCAGCACTATAGTTACCTGGACCATAAAGACCTGCAGTACACTGTCAACACTATAGTTACCTGTAATGGCCTGACCCATGGGTACACTGTCAACACTATAGTTACCCTGGCCCTGTAAAGACCTGCAGTACACTGTCAACACTATAGTTACCTGTAATGACACAGACCAGCAGTACACTGTCAACACTATAGTTACCTGGCCATAAAGACCTGCAGTACACTGTCAACACTATAGTTACCTGGACCATAAAGACCTGCAGTACACTGTCAACACTATAGTTACCTGGCCCATAAAGACCTGCAGTACACTGTCAACACTATAGTTACCTGTGATGACACAGACCTGCAGTACACTGTCAACACTATAGTTACCTGGACCATAAAGACCTGCAGTACACTGTCAACACTATAGTTGCCTGTAATGACACAGACCAGCAGTACACTGTCAACACTATAGTTACCTGGACCATAAAGACCTGCAATACACTGTAACTTTATAGTTACCTGGACCATAAAGACCTGCAGTACACTGTCAACACTATAGTTACCTGTAATGACACAGACCAGCAGTACACTGTCAACACTATAGTTACCTGGCCCATGAAAGACCTGCAGTACACTGTCAACACTATAGTTACCTGTAATGACACAGACCAGCAGTACACTGTCAACACTATAGTTACCTGGACCATAAAGACCTGCAATACACTGTCAACACTATAAAGGACCTGACAAGTACACTGTCAACACTATAGTTACCTGGACCATAAAGACCGCAGTACACTGTCAACACTATAGTTACCTGGCCCTTAAAGACCTGCAGTACACTGTCAACACTATAGTTACCTGTAATGACACAGACCAGCAGTACACTGTCAACACTATAGTTACCTGGACCATAAAGACCTGCAGTACACTGTCAACACTATAGTTACCTGTAATGACACAGACCAGCAGTACACTGTCAACACTATAGTTACCTGGACCATAAAGACCTGCAGTACACTGTCAACACTATAGTTACCTGGACCATAAAGACCTGCAGTACACTGTCAACACTATAGTTACCTGGCCCGCAAGACCTGCATAAAGTTACCTGTAATGACACAGACCAGCAGTACACTGTCAACACTATAGTTACCTGGATGACACAGACCTGCAGTACACTGTCAACACTATAGTTACCTGTAATGAAAGACCAGCAGTACACTGTCAACACTATAGTTACCTGGCCCATAAAGACCTGCAGTACACTGTCAACACTATAGTTACCTGGCCCATAAAGACCTGCAGTACACTGTCAACACTATAGTTACCTGGACCATAAAGACCAGCAGTACACTGTCAACACTATAGTTACCTGTAATGACACAGACCAGCAGACCTGCAACACTATAGTACCTGGCCCATAAAGACCTGCAAGTCAACACTATAGTTACCTGGACCATAAAGACCTGCAGTACACTGTCAACACTATAGTTACCTGGCCCATAAAGACCTGCAGTACACTGTCAACACTATAGTTACCTGTGATGACACAGACCTGCAGTACACTGTCAACACTATAGTTACCTGTGACCATAAAGACCTGCAGCACACTGTCAACACTATAGTTACCTGTAATGACACAGACCAGCAGTACACTGTCAACACTATAGTTACCTGGCCCATAAAGACCTGCAGTACACTGTCAACACTATAGTTACCTGGACACAGACCAGCAGTAACTGTCAGACCAGCAGTACACTGTCAACACTATAGTTACCTGGACCATAAAGACCTGCAGCACACTGTCAACACTATAGTTACCTGGACCATAAAGACCTGCAGTACACTGTCAACACTATAGTTACCTGTGATGACACAGACCAGCAGTACACTGTCAACACTATAGTTACCTGGACCATAAAGACCTGCAGTACACTGTCAACACTATAGTTACCTGTAATGACACAGACCTGCAGTACACTGTCAACACTATAGTTACCTGGACCATAAAGACCTGCAAGTACACTGTCAACACTATAGTTACCTGGACCATAAAGACCTGCAGTACACTGTCAACACTATAGTTACCTGTAATAAAGACCTGCAGTACACTGTCAACACTATAGTTACCTGTAATGACACAGACCAGCAGTACACTGTCAACACTATAGTTACCTGTGATGACACAGACCTGCAGTACACTGTCAACACTATAGTTACCTGTAATAAAGACCAGCAGTACACTGTCAACACTATAGTTACCTGGACCATAAAGACCTGCAGTACACTGTCAACACTATAGTTACCTGGCCATAAAGACCTGCAGTACACTGTCAACACTATAGTTACCTGGCCCATAAAGACCTGCAGTACACTGTCAACACTATAGTTACCTGTAATGACACAGACCAGCAGTACACTGTCAACACTATAGTTACCTGGCCCATAAAGACCTGCAAGTACACTGTCAACACTATAGTTACCTGGACCATAAAGACCTGCAGTACACTGTCAACACTATAGTTACCTGGCCCATAAAGACCTGCAGTACACTGTCAACACTATAGTTACCTGTGATGACACAGACCTGCAGTACACTGTCAACACTATAGTTACCTGGACCATAAAGACCTGCAGTACACTGTCAACACTATAGTTACCTGGACACAGACCAGCAGTACACTGTCAACACTATAGTTACCTGGCCCATAAAGACCTGCAGTACACTGTCAACACTATAGTTACCTGTAATGACACAGACCAGCAGTACACTGTCAACACTATAGTTACCTGGCCCATAAAGACCTGCAAGTACACTGTCAACACTATAGTTACCTGGACCATAAAGACCTGCAGTACACTGTCAACACTATAGTTACCTGGCCCATAAAGACCTGCAGTACACTGTCAACACTATAGTTACCTGTGATGACACAGACCTGCAGTACACTGTCAACACTATAGTTACCTGGACCATAAAGACCTGCAGTACACTGTCAACACTATAGTTACCTGTAATGACACAGACCAGCAGTACACTGTCAACACTATAGTTACCTGGACCATAAAGACCTGCAATACACTGTCAACACTATAGTTACCTGGACCATAAAGACCTGCAGTACACTGTCAACACTATAGTTACCTGTAATGAACAGACCAGCAGTACACTGTCAACACTATAGTTACCTGTGATGACACAGACCTGCAGTACACTGTCAACACTATAGTTACCTGTAATGACACAGACCAGCAGTACACTGTCAACACTATAGTTACCTGGACCATAAAGACCTGCAATACACTGTCAACACTATAGTTACCTGGACCATAAAGACCAGCAGTACACTGTCAACACTATAGTTACCTGTGACCATACAGACCTGCAGTACACTGTCAACACTATAGTTACCTGGACCATAAAGACCTGCAGTACACTGTCAACACTATAGTTACCTGTAATGACACAGACCTGCAGTACACTGTCAACACTATAGTTACCTGGACCATAAAGACCTGCAGTACACTGTCAACACTATAGTTACCTGTAATGACACAGACCAGCAGTACACTGTCAACACTATAGTTACCTGGCCCATAAAGACCTGCAGTACACTGTCAACACTATAGTTACCTGGACCATAAAGACCTGCAGCACACTGTCAACACTATAGTTACCTGGACCATAAAGACCTGCAGTACACTGTCAACACTATAGTTACCTGTGATGACACAGACCAGCAGTACACTGTCAACACTATAGTTACCTGTGATGACACAGACCTGCAGTACACTGTCAACACTATAGTTACCTGTAATGACACAGACCAGCAGTACACTGTCAACACTATAGTTACCTGGCCCATAAAGACCTGCAGTACACTGTCAACACTATAGTTACCTGGACCATAAAGACCTGCAGTACACTGTCAACACTATAGTTACCTGGCCCATAAAGACCTGACACTGTCAACACTATAGTTACCTGTAATAACAGACCTGCAGTACACTGTCAACACTATAGTTACCTGGACCATAAAGACCTGCAGTACACTGTCAACACTATCCTGTAATGACAACACTATAGTTACCTGTAACCTGGCCCATAAAGACCTGCAGTACACTGTCAACACTATAGTTACCTGTGACCACACAGACCAGCAGTACACTGTCAACACTATAGTTACCTGGAATAAAGACCTGCAGTACACTGTCAACACTATAGTTACCTGTAATGACACAGACCAGCAGTACACTGTCAACACTATAGTTACCTGGACCATAAAGACCTGCAGTACACTGTCAACACTATAGTTACCTGTAATGACACAGACCAGCAGACACTGTCAGTTACCTGGCTGACCTCAACACTAACACTATAGTTACCTGGACCATAAAGACCTGCAGTACACTGTCAACACTATAGTTACCTGGACCATAAAGACCTGCAGTACACTGTCAACACTATAGTTACCTGGCCCATACCTGGTACACTGTCAACACTATAGACCTGTAATGACAGACCAGCAGTACACTGTCAACACTATAGTTACCTGGACCATAAAGACCTGCAGTACACTGTCAACACTATAGTTACCTGGACCATAAAGACCTGCAGTACACTGTCAACACTATAGTTACCTGTAATGACACAGACCAGCAGTACACTGTCAACACTATAGTTACCTGTGATGACACAGACCTGCAGTACACTGTCAACACTATAGTTACCTGTAATGACACAGACCAGCAGTACACTGTCAACACTATAGTTACCTGGACCATAAAGACCTGCAATACACTGTCAACACTATAGTTACCTGGACCATAAAGACCTGCAGTACACTGTCAACACTATAGTTACCTGTAATGACACAGACCTGCAGTACACTGTCAACACTATAGTTACCTGGACCATAAAGACCTGCAAGTACACTGTCAACACTATAGTTACCTGTAATGACACAGACCTGCAGCACACTGTCAACACTATAGTTACCTGGACCATAAAGACCTGCAGTAGACTGTCAACACTATAGTTACCTGTGATGACACAGACCAGCAGTACACTGTCAACACTATAGTTACCTGGCCCATAAAGACCTGCAGTACACTGTCAACACTATAGTTACCTGGACCATAAAGACCAGCAGTACACTGTCAACACTATAGTGACCTGGACCATAAAGACCTGCAGTACACTGTCAACACTATAGTTACCTGGACCATAAAGACCTGCAGTAGACTGTCAACACTATAGTTACCTGTGATGACACAGACCAGCAGTACACTGTCAACACTATAGTTACCTGGACCATAAAGACCTGCAAGTACACTGTCAACACTATAGTTACCTGGACCATAAAGACCTGCAGTACACTGTCAACACTATAGTTACCTGGACCATAAAGACCTGCAGTACACTGTCAACACTATAGTTACCTGTGACCACACAGACCTGCAGTACACTGTCAACATTATAGTTACCTGGACCATAAAGACCTGCAGTACACTGTCAACACTATAGTTACCTGTAATGACACAGACCAGCAGTACACTGTCAACACTATAGTTACCTGGACCATAAAGACCTGCAATACACTGTCAACACTATAGTTACCTGGACCATAAAGACCTGCAGTACACTGTCAACACTATAGTTACCTGTAATGACACAGACCAGCAGTACACTGTCAACACTATAGTTACCTGTGATGACACAGACCTGCAGTACACTGTCAACACTATAGTTACCTGTAATGACACAGACCAGCAGTACACTGTCAACACTATAGTTACCTGGACCATAAAGACCTGCAATACACTGTCAACACTATAGTTACCTGGACCATAAAGACCAGCAGTACACTGTCAACACTATAGTTACCTGGACCATAAAGACCTGCAGTACACTGTCAACACTATAGTTACCTGGCCCATAAAGACCTGCACACTGTCAACACTATAGTTACCTGTAATGACACAGACCAGCAGTACACTGTCAACACTATAGTTACCTGGACCATAAAGACCTGCAGTACACTGTCAACACTATAGTTACCTGTAATGACACGTACACTGTCAACACTATAGTTACCTGGCCATAAAGACCTGCAGTACACTGTCAACACTATAGTTACCTGGACCATAAAGACCTGCAGTACACTGTCAACACTATAGTTACCTGGACCATAAAGACCTGCAGTACACTGTCAACACTATAGTTACCTGGCCCATAAAGACCTGCAGTACACTGTCAACACTATAGTTACCTGTAATGACACAGACCAGCAGTACACTGTCAACACTATAGTTACCTGTGATGACAAAGACCTGCAGTACACTGTCAACACTATAGTTACCTGTAATGACACAGACCAGCAGTACACTGTCAACACTATAGTTACCTGGATAAAGACCTTACACTGTCAACACTATAGTGACCTGGACCATAAAGACCTGCAGTACACTGTCAACACTATAGTTACCTGGCCCATAAAGACCTGCAGTACACTGTCAACACTATAGTTACCTGTAATGACACAGACCTGCAGTACACTGTCAACACTATAGTTACCTGGACCACACAGACCAGCAGTACACTGTCAACACTATAGTTACCTGGCCCATAAAGACCAGCAGTACACTGTCAACACTATAGTTACCTGTGATGACACAGACCAGCAGTACACTGTCAACACTATAGTTACCTGGCCCATAAAGACCTGCAGTACACTGTCAACACTATAGTTACCTGTAATGACACAGACCAGCAGTACACTGTCAACACTATAGTTACCTGGACCATAAAGACCTGCAAGTACACTGTCAACACTATAGTTACCTGGCCCATAAAGACCAGCAGTACACTGTCAACACTATAGTTACCTGGATGACAAAGACCTGCAGTACACTGTCAACACTATAGTTACCTGGCCCATAAAGACCTGCAGTACACTGTCAACACTATAGTTACCTGTAATGACACAGACCAGCAGTACACTGTCAACACTATAGTTACCTGGACCATAAAGACCTGCAGTACACTGTCAACACTATAGTTACCTGTAATGACACAGACCAGAGTACACTGTCAACACTATAGTTACCTGTTACCTGACCATGACACAGACCTGCAGTACACTGTCAACACTATAGTTACCTGTAATGACACAGACCAGCAGTACACTGTCAACACTATAGTTACCTGGCCCATAAAGACCTGCAGTACACTGTCAACACTATAGTTACCTGGCCCATAAAGACCTGCAGTACACTGTCAACACTATAGTTACCTGGACCATAAAGACCTGCAGTACACTGTCAACACTATAGTTACCTGGACCATAAAGACCTGCAGTACACTGTCAACACTATAGTTACCTGTGATGACACAGACCTGCAGTACACTGTCAACACTATAGTTACCTGTGATGACACAGACCTGCAGTACACTGTCAACACTATAGTTACCTGGACCATAAAGACCTGCAGTACACTGTCAACACTATAGTTACCTGGACCATAAAGACCTGCAGTACACTGTCAACACTATAGTTACCTGTAATGACACAGACCAGCAGTACACTGTCAACACTATAGTTACCTGTGATGACACAGACCTGCAGCACACTGTCAACACTATAGTTACCTGTAATGACACAGACCAGCAGTACACTGTCAACACTATAGTTACCTGTAATGACACAGACCAGCAGTACACTGTCAACACTATAGTTACCTGTAATGACACAGACCAGCAGTACACTGTCAACACTATAGTGACCTGGACCATAAAGACCTGCAGTACACTGTCAACACTATAGTTACCTGGACCATAAAGACCTGCAGTACACTGTCAACACTATAGTTACCTGTAATGACACAGACCAGCAGTACACTGTCAACACTATAGTTACCTGTGACCACACAGACCAGCAGTACACTGTCAACACTATAGTTACCTGTAATGACACAGACCAGCAGTACACTGTCAACACTATAGTTACCTGTGATGACACAGACCAGCAGTACACTGTCAACATTATAGTTACCTGGACCATAAAGACCTGCAGTACACTGTCAACACTATAGTTACCTGTAATGACACAGACCAGCAGTACACTGTCAACACTATAGTTACCTGTGATGACACAGACCTGCAGTACACTGTCAACACTATAGTTACCTGTGATGACACAGACCAGCAGTACACTGTCAACACTATAGTTACCTGGCCCATAAAGACCTGCAGTACACTGTCAACACTATAGTTACCTGGACCATAAAGACCAGCAGTACACTGTCAACACTATAGTGACCTGGACCATAAAGACCTGCAGTACACTGTCAACACTATAGTTACCTGGACCATAAAGACCTGCAGTAGACTGTCAACACTATAGTTACCTGTGATGACACAGACCAGCAGTACACTGTCAACACTATAGTGACCTGGACCATAAAGACCTGCAGCACACTGTCAACACTATAGTTACCTGGCCCATAAAGACCTGCAGTACACTGTCAACACTATAGTTACCTGTAATGACACAGACCAGCAGTACACTGTCAACACTATAGTTACCTGTGACCACACAGACCAGCAGTACACTGTCAACACTATAGTTACCTGTAATGACACAGACCAGCAGTACACTGTCAACACTATAGTTACCTGTGATGACACAGACCAGCAGTACACTGTCAACATTATAGTTACCTGGACCATAAAGACCTGCAGTACACTGTCAACACTATAGTTACCTGTAATGACACAGACCAGCAGTACACTGTCAACACTATAGTTACCTGTGATGACACAGACCTGCAGTACACTGTCAACACTATAGTTACCTGTAATGACACAGACCAGCAGTACACTGTCAACACTATAGTTACCTGGACCATAAAGACCTGCAATACACTGTCAACACTATAGTTACCTGGACCATAAAGACCTGCAGTACACTGTCAACACTATAGTTACCTGGACCATAAAGACCTGCAGTACACTGTCAACACTATAGTTACCTGGACCATAAAGACCTGCAGTACACTGTCAACACTATAGTTACCTGGACCATAAAGACCTGCAGTACACTGTCAACACTATAGTTACCTGGACCATAAAGACCTGCAGTACACTGTCAACACTATAGTTACCTGTGATGACACAGACCAGCAGTACACTGTCAACACTATAGTTACCTGGACCATAAAGACCTGCAGTACACTGTCAACACTATAGTTACCTGGACCATAAAGACCTGCAGTACACTGTCAACACTATAGTTACCTGTAATGACACAGACCTGCAGTACACTGTCAACACTATAGTTACCTGTGATGACACAGACCTGCAGCACACTGTCAACACTATAGTTACCTGGACCATAAAGACCTGCAGTACACTGTCAACACTATAGTTACCTGGACCATAAAGACCTGCAGTACACTGTCAACACTATAGTTACCTGTAATGACACAGACCAGCAGTACACTGTCAACACTATAGTTACCTGGACCATAAAGACCTGCAGTACACTGTCAACACTATAGTTACCTGGACCATAAAGACCTGCAGTACACTGTCAACACTATAGTTACCTGTAATGACAAAGACCTGCAGTACACTGTCAACACTATAGTTACCTGTGATGACACAGACCTGCAGTACACTGTCAACACTATAGTTACCTGTGATGACACAGACCTGCAGTACACTGTCAACACTATAGTTACCTGGACCATAAAGACCTGCAGTACACTGTCAACACTATAGTTACCTGGACCATAAAGACCTGCAGTACACTGTCAACACTATAGTTACCTGGACCATAAAGACCTGCAGTACACTGTCAACACTATAGTTACCTGGACCATAAAGACCTGCAGTACACTGTCAACACTATAGTTACCTGGACCATAAAGACCTGCAGTACACTGTCAACACTATAGTTACCTGGACCATAAAGACCTGCAGTACACTGTCAACACTATAGTAACCTGTAATGACACAGACAGCAGTACACTGTCAACACTATAGTTACCTGGCCCATAAAGACCTGCAGTACACTGTCAACACTATAGTTACCTGGACCATAAAGACCTGCAGTACACTGTCAACACTATAGTTACCTGTGATCACACAGACCTGCAGTACACTGTCAACACTATAGTTACCTGTGATGACACAGACCAGCAGTACACTGTCAACACTATAGTAACCTGGACCATAAAGACCTGCAGTACACTGTCAACACTATAGTTACCTGGACCATAAAGACCTGCAGTACACTGTCAACACTATAGTTACCTGGACCATAAAGACCTGCAGTACACTGTCAACACTATAGTTACCTGGACCATAAAGACCTGCAGTACACTGTCAACACTATAGTTACCTGTAATGACACAGACCTGCAGTACACTGTCAACACTATAGTTACCTGGACCATAAAGACCTGCAGTACACTGTCAACACTATAGTTACCTGGACCATAAAGACCTGCAGTACACTGTCAACACTATAGTTACCTGTAATGACACAGACCAGCAGTACACTGTCAACACTATAGTTACCTGGCCCATAAAGACCTGCAGTACACTGTCAACACTATAGTTACCTGGACCATAAAGACCTGCAGTACACTGTCAACACTATAGTTACCTGTGACCACACAGACCTGCAGTACACTGTCAACACTATAGTTACCTGTGATGACACAGACCTGCAGTACACTGTCAACACTATAGTGACCTGGACCATAAAGACCTGCAGCACACTGTCAACACTATAGTTACCTGGACCATAAAGACCTGCAGTACACTGTCAACACTATAGTTACCTGGACCATAAAGACCTGCAGTACACTGTCAACACTATAGTTACCTGGACCATAAAGACCTGCAGTACACTGTCAACACTATAGTTACCTGTGATGACACAGACCTGCAGTACACTGTCAACACTATAGTTACCTGTAATGACACAGACCTGCAGTACACTGTCAACACTATAGTTACCTGTGACCACACAGACCAGCAGTACACTGTCAACACTATAGTTACCTGTAATGACACAGACCAGCAGTACACTGTCAACACTATAGTTACCTGTAATGACACAGACCTACAGTACACTGTCAACACTATAGTGACCTGGACCATAAAGACCTGCAGTACACTGTCAACACTATAGTTACCTGTAATGACACAGACCAGCAGTACACTGTCAACACTATAGTTACCTGTAATGACACAGACCTGCAGTACACTGTCAACACTATAGTTACCTGTAATGACACAGACCTACAGTACACTGTCAACACTATAGTTACCTGTAATGACACAGACCAGCAGTACACTGTCAACACTATAGTTACCTGTAATGACACAGACCAGCAGTACACTGTCAACACTATAGTTACCTGTAATGACACAGACCTACAGTACACTGTCAACACTATAGTTACCTGTAATGACACAGACCTACAGTACACTGTCAACACTATAGTAACCTGTAATGACACAGACCTGCAGTACACTGTCAACACTATAGTTACCTGGCCCATAAAGACCTGCAGTACACTGTCAACACTATATTTACCTGGACCATAAAGACCTGCAGTACACTGTCAACACTATAGTTACCTGTAATGACACAGACCAGCAGTACACTGTCAACACTATAGTTACCTGGCCCATAAAGACCTGCAGTACACTGTCAACACTATAGTTACCTGGACCATAAAGACCTGCAGTACTCTGTCAACACTATAGTTACCTGTGACCACACAGACCTGCAGCACACTGTCAACACTATAGTTACCTGTGATGACACAGACCTGCAGTACACTGTCAACACTATAGTGACCTGGACCATAAAGACCTGCAGTACACTGTCAACACTATAGTTACCTGGACCATAAAGACCTGCAGTACACTGTCAACACTATAGTTACCTGGACCATAAAGACCTGCAGTACACTGTCAACACTATAGTTACCTGGACCATAAAGACCTGCAGTACACTGTCAACACTATAGTTACCTGTAATGACACAGACCTGCAGTACACTGTCAACACTATAGTTACCTGTAATGACACAGACATGCAGTACACTGTCAACACTATAGTTACCTGTGACCACACAGACCAGCAGTACACTGTCAACACTATAGTTACCTGTAATGACACAGACCAGCAGTACACTGTCAACACTATAGTTACCTGTAATGACACAGACCTACAGTACACTGTCAACACTATAGTGACCTGGACCATAAAGACCTGCAGTACACTGTCAACACTATAGTTACCTGTAATGACACAGACCAGCAGTACACTGTCAACACTATAGTTACCTGTAATGACACAGACCTGCAGTACACTGTCAACACTATAGTTACCTGTAATGACACAGACCTACAGTACACTGTCAACACTATAGTTACCTGTAATGACACAGACCAGCAGTACACTGTCAACACTATAGTTACCTGTAATGACACAGACCAGCAGTACACTGTCAACACTATAGTTACCTGTAATGACACAGACCTACAGTACACTGTCAACACTATAGTTACCTGTAATGACACAGACCTACAGTACACTGTCAACACTATAGTTACCTGTAATGACACAGACCAGCAGTACACTGTCAACACTATAGTTACCTGTGATGACACAGACCTGCAGCACACTGTCAACACTATAGTTACCTGTAATGACACAGACCAGCAGTACACTGTCAACACTATAGTTACCTGTAATGACACAGACCAGTGAGGGAAGAGAGGCTCCTGCTTTCACAAACCCCTCGTAGTCTGGTAGAGAAAACACACAAGGTTAATACAAGGGCTTGTATCCCAAACAGCACCCAACTCCCCATGTAGTGCACTACCTTTTGACCAGAGCCCCATGGGCCCTTTGTATCCCAAACAGCACCCAACTCCCCATGTAGTGCACTACCTTTTGACCAGAGCCCCATGGGCCCTTTGTATCCCAAACAGCACCCAACTCCCCATGTAGTGCACTACCTTTTGACCAGAGCCCCATGGGCCCTTTGTATCCCAAACAGCACCCAACTCCCCATGTAGTGCACTACCTTTTGACCAGAGCCCCATGGGCCCTAAGAGGACACCACTGAGAGGTCTCTTTCCTTTCTCTCTTAGAATCACTGATTAGACGTGATTGATTCTAATGAAGAATGATTAGAATCACTGATTAGACATGATTGATTCTAATGAAGGCCTGGTTCTGGCAACTGGAGGGGGAAGGCTGGGGGAGGGAGGGAGGGGGGGAGGGAGGGGAGGAGGGAAGGAGGAAGGAAGGAAGGAAGGAAGGAAGGAAGGAAGGAAGGAAGGAAGGAAGGAAGGGTGGGTGGGTGGGGGTGGGTGGGTGGGTGGGTGGGTGGGTGGGTGGGTGGGGGTGGGTGGGAGGAAGGATGGATGGGTGGGTGGGAGGAAGGAAGGATGGGTGGGAGGAAGGATGGATGGGTGGGTGGGTGGGTGGGTGGGAGGAAGGATGGATGGGTGGGTGGGTGGGAGGAAGGATGGATGGGTGGGTGGGTGGGTGGGAGGGAGGAAGGATGGATGGATGGGTGGGAGGAAGGAAGGAAGGAAGGAAGGAAGGAAGGAAGGAAGGAAGGAAGGAAGGAAGGAAGGATGGATGGGTGGGTGGGTGGGTGGGTGGGTGGGTGGGTGGGTGGGTGGGAGGGAGGAAGGATGGATGGATGGGTGGGAGGAAGGAAGGAAGGAAGGAAGGAAGGAAGGAAGGAAGGAAGGAAGGAAGGAAGGAAGGATGGATGGGTGGGTGGGTGGGTGGGTGGGTGGGTGGGTGGGTGGGTGGGTGGGTGGGATGGAAGGAAGGATGGGTGGGGAGGAAGGAAGGATGGGTGGGAGGAAGGATGGATGGGTGGGAAGGAAGGATGGATGGGTGGGAGGAAGGATGGATGGATGGATGGATGGATGGATGGATGGATGGATGGATGGATGGAAGGAAGGAAGGAAGGAAGGAAGGAAGGAAGGAAGGAAGGAAGGAAGGAAGGAAGGAAGGAAGGAAGGAAGGAAGGATGGAAGGAAGGATGGGTGGAAGGATGGGTGGGAAGGAGGAAGGATGGAAGGAAGGATGGAAAGAAGGAAGGAAGGATGGAAGGAAGGATGGATGGATGGATGGATGGATGGATGGATGGAAGGATGGATGGGTGGAAGGAAGGAAGGATGGATGGATGGATGGATGGATGGAGGATGGAAGGATGGATGGATGGATGGATGGATGGATGGATGGATGGATGGATGGATGGATGGATGGGGAGGGAGGATGGATGGATGGATGGGAGGATGGGAGGATGGGAGGGAGGGAGGATGGATGGGAGGATGGGAGGGAGGATGGGAGGATGGATGGATGGGAGGATGGGAGGATGGGAGGATGGGAGGATGGATGGATGGGAGGATGCTCTTTAAAATGGGGCCCAACTGCAGATGGTAATGATTACCTTCCAGAGCCTTCAGCAGAATGGAGAAGTCCTCATCCTCTGTTGAACACAGACGGAGGAAACAGTGAGACAAGTGTTTACACCTGACAGCTGTGTGTACTTACGTTGTACACCTGTCAACTAAACACATAAAATACAATCCTGGCTCTAACACAGAAAACCTCTAGTCTGATCCCCATCCTGACCTGACTCCTAACAAAATGTAATCTGGCTCTAGTCTGATCCCCATCCTGACCTGACTCCTAACAGAATGTAATCCCCATTCTGACCTGACTCCTAACAGAATGTAATCTGGCTCTAGTCTGATCCCCATCCTGACCCTGACTCCTAACAGAATGTAATCTGGCTCTAGTCTGATCCCCATCCTGACCTGACTCCTAACAGAATGTAATCCCCATTCTGACCTGACTCCTAACAGAATGTAATCTGGCTCTAGTCTGATCCCCATCCTGACCTGACTCCTAACAGAATGTAATCTGGCTCTAGTCTGATCCCCATCCTGACCTGACTCCTAACATAATGTAATCTGGCTCTAGTCTGATCCCCATCCTGACCCTGACTCCTAACATAATGTAATCTGGCTCTAGTCTGATCCCCATCCTGACCTGACTCCTAACATAATGTAATCTGGCTCTAGTCTGATCCCCATCCTGACCCTGACTCCTAACATAATGTAATCTGGCTCTAGTCTGATCCCCATCGTGACCTGACTCCTAACAGAATGTAATCTGGTTCTAGTCTGATCCCCATTCTGACATGACTCCTAACATAATGTAATCTGGCTCTAGTCTGATCCCCATCCTGACCTGACTCCTAACATAATGTAATCTGGCTCTAGTCTGATCCCCATTCTGACATGACTCCTAACAGAATGTAATCTGGTTCTAGTCTGATCCCCATCCTGACCTGACTCCTCACAGAATGTAAACTCGGGCGATCAGGATGTTTGGACGAGGCTAGAACTGCTCTCGAGGTAAGAAAAACTATTTAGACTGGGGTAAAAATCCAGAAAAACTTCCCATTTAAACTGAATAAAATGCAGAGTCTCCTGCTGCTTACGAAATGGCACCCTATTCCCTAATGTAGTGCACAACTTTTGACCAGAGCCCTATGGAGAATAGGGTGCCATTTGGGACTCAAACTGTGCCTGTGGGGTACTGACCGGTCCAGCTGGTGCTGCTGATCAGTAGGGCAGGTCGACCTGAGGTCAAAGTCACAGAAAGGTCACTGGGGTCACGACATGTAAACGCTGTTCTCTCTGTCTCACCATCAGGTCGCTCACCACTGTAACAGACGCAGGGGTTATGACATGTCTATGGTCGTGTAATATATATATTTTTATGATAGTTCTTTATCTCTCCAATATAAACAGAAACTCAGTGATTATAAAGTGTGTTATGACATGTCTATGGTCGTGTAATATATATATTTTTAAGATAAAGAACTATCTCTCCAATATAAACAGAAACTCAGTGATTATAACATGTCTTATGACATGTCTGTTTAATGTATTTGATAGAGTAATGACATTATAATAACTGTTCCTTATACTGTTAAAAGGCAACGAAAGCCGCCCAAGACCGGCAACGTTGGATAACTGTAGTACAGGCCCTGTGTTCCTCCAGAACCAAGAGGATAACTGTAGTACAGGCCCTGTGTTCCTCCAGAACCAAGAGGATAACTGTAGTACAGGCCCTGTGTTCCTCCAGAACCAAGAGGATAACTGTAGTACAGGCCCTGTGTTCCTCCAGAACCAAGAGGATAACTGTAGTACAGGCCCTGTGTTCCTCCAGAACCAAGAGGATAACTGTAGTACAGGCCCTGTGTTCCTCCAGAACCAAGAGGATAACTGTAGTACAGGCCCTGTGTTCCTCCAGAACCAAGAGGATAACTGTAGTACAGGCCCTGTGTTCCTCCAGAACCAAGAGGATAACTGTAGTACAGGCCCTGTGTTCCTCCAGAACCAAGAGGATAACTGTAGTACAGGCCCTGTGTTCCTCCAGAACCAAGAGGATAACTGTAGTACAGGCCCTGTGTTCCTCCAGAACCAAGAGGATAACTGTAGTACAGGCCCTGTGTTCCTCCAGAACCAAGAGGATAACTGTAGTACAGGCCCTGTGTTCCTCCAGAACCAAGAGGATAACTGTAGTACAGGCCCTGTGTTCCTCCAGAACCAAGAGGATAACTGTAGTACAGGCCCTGTGTTCCTCCAGAACCAAGAGGATAACTGTAGTACAGGCCCTGTGTTCCTCCAGAACCAAGAGGATAACTGTAGTACAGGCCCTGTGTTCCTCCAGAACCAAGAGGATAACTGTAGTACAGGCCCTGTGTTCCTCCAGAACCAAGAGGATAACTGTAGTACAGGCCCTGTGTTCCTCCAGAACCAAGAGGATAACTGTAGTACAGGCCCTGTGTTCCTCCAGAACCAAGAGGATAACTGTAGTACAGGCCCTGTGTTCCTCCAGAACCAAGAGGATAACTGTAGTACAGGCCCTGTGTTCCTCCAGAACCAAGAGGATAACTGTAGTACAGGCCCTGTGTTCCTCCAGAACCAAGAGGATAACTGTAGTACAGGCCCTGTGTTCCTCCAGAACCAAGAGGATAACTGTAGTACAGGCCCTGTGTTCCTCCAGAACCAAGAGGATAACTGTAGTACAGGCCCTGTGTTCCTCCAGAACCAAGAGGATAACTGTAGTACAGGCCCTGTGTTCCTCCAGAACCAAGAGGATAACTGTAGTACAGGCCCTGTGTTCCTCCAGAACCAAGAGGATAACTGTAGTACAGGCCCTGTGTTCCTCCAGAACCAAGAGGATAACTTTAGTGAGAGTGTTCCTCCAGAACCAAGAGGATAACTGGACTCACAGACCCTGAGTTCTTGGCCAGAACTCAAGAGGATAACAGCTGGTGCTTTTGGTCTACCTCCAGAAGAAGAGGTGGCTTGTCATACAATGTGTGTTCCTCCAGAACCAAGAGGATAACTGTAAGACAGGCCCTGTGTTCCTCCAGAACCAAGAGGATAACTGTAGTACAGGCCCTGTGTTCCTCAGAACCAAGAGGATAACTGTAGTCAGGACCCTGTGTTCCTCCAGAACCAAGGGGTTTGTCATGACCAGGGTGTTCCTCAGAACCAAGAGGATAACTGTAGTGACAGGCCCTGTGTTCCTCCAGAACCAAGAGGATAACTTTAGTGAGAGATAGTCTTGGGCCTCATCAACAGACCAAGGGGTATACTGGCCTCACCAGACCCGGGTTACTGAGGAATAGTCTGATGGCCAGCCTCATGAACAGCTGGTGCTTTTGGTCTACTGAAGTCTCCTTGAAGATAGCAGGTGGCTTGTCATACAATGTGGTCATGATGGCCAAGGGGTTAGTCAGAATAAGACAGGTGGCTTGTCATGATGACCAAGGGGTTAGTCATGATGACCAAGGGGTTAGTCATGATGACCAGGGGTTAGTCATGACCAAGGGGTTAGTCATGACCAAGGGGTTAGTCATGATGACCAAGGGGTTTGTCATGATGGCCAAGGGGTTAGTCATGACCAAGGGGTTAGTCATGATGACCAAGGGGTTAGTCATGATGACCAAGGGGTTAGTCATGATGACCAAGGGGTTAGTCATGATGGCCAAGGGTTAGTCATGACCAAGGGGTTAGTCATGATGACCAAGGGGTTAGATGACATGATGATGCCAAGGGGTTAGTCATGATGACCAAGGGGTTAGTCATGATGGCCAAGGGGTTAGTCATGATGGCCAAGGGGTTAGTCATGATGGCCAAGGGGTTAGTCATGATGGCCAAGGGGTTAGTCATGATGGCCAAGGATGGGGGTTAGTCATGATGACCAAGGGGTTAGTCATGATGACCAAGGGGTTAGTCATGATGGCCAAGGGGTTAGTCATGATGACCAAGGGGTTAGTCATGATGGCCAAGGGGTTAGTCATGATGACCAAGGGGTTAGTCATGATGACCAAGGGGTTAGTCATGATGGCCAAGGGGTTAGTCATGATGGCCAAGGGGTTAGTCATGATGACCAAGGGGTTAGTCATGATGGGGTTAGTCCACCAGGGGTTAGTCATGATGACCAAGGGGTTAGTCATGACCAAGGGGTTAGTCATGATGACCAAGGGGTTAGTCATGATGACCAAGGGGTTAGTCATGATGACCAAGGGGTTAGTCATGATGACCAAGGGGTTAGTCATGATGACCAAGGGGTTAGTCATGATGACCAAGGGGTTAGTCATGATGACCAAGGGGTTAGTCATGATGACCAAGGGGTTAGTCATGATGGCCAAGGGATTAGTCATGATGACCAAGGGATTAGTCACGATGGCCAAGGGATTAGTCATGATGGCCAAGGGATTAGTCATGATGGCCAAGGGGTTAGTCATGATGGCCAAGGGGTTAGTCATGATGGCCAAGGGGTTAGTCATGATGACCAAGGGGTTAGTCATGATGGCCAAGGGGTTAGTCATGATGACATGACAAGGGGTTAGTCATGATGACCAAGGGGTTAGTCATGATGACCAAGGGGTTAGTCATGATGACCAAGGGGTTAGTCATGATGGCCAAGGGGTTAGTCATGACCAAGGGGTTAGTCATGATGACCAAGGGGTTAGTCATGATGGCCAAGGGATTAGTCATGATGACCAAGGGATTAGTCACGATGGCCAAGGGATTAGTCACGATGATGGCCAAGGGGTTAGTCATGATGGCCAAGGGGTTAGTCATGATGGCCAAGGGATTAGTCACGATGACCAAGGGGTTAGTCACGATGACCAAGGGGTTAGTCATGATGACCAAGGGGTTAGTCATGATGACCAAGGGGTTAGTCATGATGGCCAAGGGGTTAGTCATGATGGCCAAGGGGTTAGTCATGATGGCCCAAGGGGTTAGTCATGATGGCCAAGGGGTTAGTCATGATGGCCAAGGGGTTAGTCATGATGGCCAAGGGGTTAGTCATGATGGCCAAGGGGTTAGTCATGATGGCCAAGGGGTTAGTCATGATGACCAAGGGGTTAGTCATGATGACCAAGGGGTTAGTCATGATGACCAAGGGGTTAGTCATGATGGCAAGGGGTTAGTCATGATGACCAAGGGGTTAGTCATGATGACCAAGGGGTTAGTCATGATGACCAAGGGGTTAGTCATGATGACCAAGGGGTTAGTCATGATGGCCAAGGGGTTAGTCATGACCAAGGGGTTAGTCATGATGGCCAAGGGGTTAGTCATGATGACCAAGGGATTAGTCACGATGGCCAAGGGATTAGTCACGATGGCCAAGGGATTAGTCACGATGGCCAAGGGATTAGTCATGATGGCCAAGGGATTAGTCATGATGGCCAAGGGATTAGTCACGATGGCCAAGGGATTAGTCATGATGGCCAAGGGGTTAGTCATGACCAAGGGGTTAGTCAAGATGGCCAAGGGATTAGTCACGATGGCCAAGGGATTAGTCATGATGGCCAAGGGATTAGTCACGATGACCAAGGGATTAGTCACGATGGCCAAGGGATTAGTTATGATGGCCAAGGGGTTAGTCATGACCAAGGGGTTAGTCAAGGCCAAGGGGTTAGTCAAGGCCAAGGGGTTAGTCATGATGACCAAGGGTTTAGTCATGACCAAGGGGTTAGTCATGATGACCAAGGGGTTAGTCATGATGACCAAGGGATTAGTCATGATGACAAAGGGGTTAGTCATGACCAAGGGGTTAGTCATGACCAAGGGGTTAGTCATGACCAAGGGATTAGTCATGACCAAGGGGTTAGTCATGATGACCAAGGGGTTAGTCATGATGACCAAGGGGTTAGTCATGACCAAGGGGTTAGCCATGACCAAGGGGTTAGTCATGACCAAGGGGTTAGATAGGGATAGGGGGGATAGATTCAGACTCCCCACTGCATCTGTCTGTCCCTCCGTCCGTCTATCTGTGTCTGTCTCTCCGTCCGTCTATCTGTGTCTGTCTGTCCCTCCGTCCGTCTATCTGTGTCTGTCTATCTGCCCGTCTGTATATCTGTCTGTCTATCCGTCCGTCTATCTGTGTCTGTCTATCTGTCCGTCGGTATATCTGTCTGTCTATCCGTCCGTCTATCTGTGTCTGTCTATCTGTCCGTCGGTATATCTGTCTGTCTATCCGTCCGTCTATCTGTGTCTGTCTCTCCGTCCGTCTATCTGTGTCTGTCTCTCCGTCCGTCTATCTGTGTCTGTCTCTCCGTCCGTCTATCTGTGTCTGTCTCTCCGTCTGTCTATCTGTGTCTGTCTCTCCGTCCGTCTATCTGTGTCTCTCTGTCTGTCTATCTGTGTCTCTCCGTCTGTCTATCTGTGTCTCTCCGTCTGTCTATCTGTGTCTGTCTCTCCGTCTGTCTATCTGTGTCTGTCTCTCCGCCCGTCTATCTGTGTCTGTCTCTCCGCCCGTCTATCTGTGTCTGTCTCTCCGTCCGTCTATCTGTGTCTGTCTCTCCGTCCGTCTATCTGTGTCTCTCCGTCTGTCTATCTGTGTCTCTCCGTCTGTCTATCTGTGTCTGTCTCTCCGTCCGTCTATCTGTCTCTCCGTCCGTCTATCTGTATCTGTCTGTATGTCCGTCCGTCGTCTGTACGTCTGTCTATCTACGGATGGATTGATTGACAGACGGATGTTGAAAGTAAAACAATCCTTACCTGATGTTCCAGTTGTTCTGGAGGTCTTCCTTCATAGCGTTGGTGACACAAAGGTTATGGCTGGAGAATCGCCCAAACAACTGTTCATACCTGCCAGAGACAGGAACATGGGTCCTATTCATTAATGCACACCGTAGCTAAACAGTCTGCAACAATTTCTTGGGACAAATTCAGGTAGGTCCCTCCCTGATCTGCCCGTTTAGTTCCCACTGAAGAAGACCGTGTTCATGCAAAGCTGTAGATACATTCAGAAAGTATTCAGACCCCTTGACTTTTTCCACATTTGTTACAGAGATGGTTGTCCTTCTGGAAGGGTGTCCCATTTCCACAGAGGAACTCTAGAGCTCTGTCAGAGTGTCCATCGAGGAACTCTAGAGCTCTGTCAGAGTGACCTTCGGGGAACTCTAGAGCTCTGTCAGAGTGACCTTCGGGGAACTCTAGAGCTCGGTCAGAGTGACCATCAGGTTCTTGGTCACCTCGATGACCAGGGCCCATCTCCACAGAGGAACTCTAGAGCTCGGTCAGAGTGACCTTCGGGTTCTTGGTCACCTCGATGACCAGGGCCCGTCTCCACAGAGGAACTCTAGAGCTCGGTCAGAGTGACCATCAGGTTCTTGGTCACCTCGATGACCAGGGCCCGTCTCCCCTGATTGGTCAGTTTGGTCGTGTGTCCAGCTCTAGGAAGAGTTTTGGTTGTTCCAAACTTCTTCCACTAAATGATGGAGGCCACTGTGGTCTCGGGACCTTCAATGCTGCAGACATGGTACCCTTCCCCAGATCTGTGCCTCGACACAATCCTGTCTCAGAGCTCTACGGACATGCTCTGACAGGTACTGTCAACTGTAGGACCTTGTATAGACAGGTGTGTGTCTTTCCAAATCATGTCCAATCAATTGAATTTACCACAGGTTGACAACAATCAAGTTGTAGAAACATCTCAAGGATGATCAATGGAAACAGGATGCACCTGATCTAAAATTCAAGTCTCATAGCAAAGGATCTGAATACTTGTGTAAATACATTTTGTTTGTTTGTACATTTGCAACATTTTCCCAAAAACTATTTTTGCTTTGTCATTATGGGGTATTGTGATGTCATTATGGGGTATTGTGATGTCATTATGGGGTATTGTGATGTCATTATGGGGTATTGTGATGTCATTATGGGGTATTGTGATGTCATTATGGGGTATTGTGATGTCATTCTGGGGTATTGTGATGTCATTATGGGGTATTGTGATGTCATTATGGGGTATTGTGATGTCATTATGGGGTATTGGATGTCATTATGGGGTATTGTGATGTCATTATGGGGTATTGGATGTCATTATGGGGTATTGTGATGTCATTATGGGGTATTGTGATGTCATTATGGGGTATTGTGATGTCATTATGGGGTATTGGATGTCATTATGGGGTATTGTGATGTCATTATGGGGTATTGTGATGTCATTATGGGGTATTGTGATGTCATTTTGGGGTATTGTGATGTCATTCTGGGGTATTGTGATGTCATTATGGGGTATTGTGATGTCATTATGGGGTATTGGATGTCATTATGGGGTATTGTGATGTCATTATGGGGTATTGTGATGTCATTATGGGGTATTGGATGTCATTATGGGGTATTGTGATGTCATTATGGGGTATTGGATGTCATTATGGGGTATTGTGATGTCATTATGGGGTATTGTGATGTCATTATGGGGTATTGTGTGTAGATTGAAGAGGATTTTTGTTTATTTAATCCATTTTAGAAAAAGGCTATAATGTAACAAAATGTGGAGAAGGGGAAGGGGTCTGAATACTTTCCAAATGCACTTTATTGAATAGGGATCTATTTGGGACTCAGCCATGGTGATGTTACTGACCACTGTGCCAGCCTGACGATGGGGTGGTCCGGGCCGTGTGAGAGGGCCATGATGGTGTAGCCGTAGTTGTGCCAGTCAATGATGAACCTGGATCCTCTCAGACCACACACCAGCCACGTCACCACTATACTGGGCAGTCCTGGAGGATTCTGGGGGAGGAAGAGGTCAATAACACACCAGCCACGTCACCACTATACTGGGCAGTCCTGGAGGATTCTGGGGGAGGAAGAGGTCAATAACACACCAGCCACGTCACCACTATACTGGGCAGTCCTGGAGGATTCTGGGGGAGGAAGAGGTCAATAACACACCAGCCACGTCACCACTATACTGGGCAGTCCTGGAGGATTCTGGGGGAGGAAGAGGTCAATAACACACCAGCCACGTCACCACTATACTGGGCAGTCCTGGAGGATTCTGGGGGAGGAGGCAAGTACAACTGAACAGAATAGAATGAATAGAATTTAAAGAAGTAGGATAGAATACAATAGAACGGAATAGAATTTAAATAAGTAGAACACAATAGAACAGAATAGAATGAATAGAATAGAATGACAGGTCAGGTCCTTAATAAACACTATTAAAACCAACATTAAATTCACCCTTTACTAAAGCAAAACACATTAACAGCATCCTACCAGTTGTTTTGGGGGGAATAACAGCAGTATCTGTAGGTGTCTCAGGACACAAACAGCATCCTAACTGTTGTTTTGGGGGGAATAACAGCAGTATCTGTAGGTGTCTCAGGACACAAACAGCATCCTACCAGTTGTTTTGGGGGAATCACAGCAGTATCTGTAGATGTCTCAGGACACAAACAGCATCCTAACTGTTGTTTTGGGGGGAATAACAGCAGTATCTGTAGATGTCTCAGGACACAAACAGCATCCTAACTGTTGTTTTGGGGGGAATAACAGCAGTATCTGTAGATGTCTCAGGACACACACAGCATCCTAACTGTTGTTTTGGGGGGAATAACAGCAGTATCTGTAGATGTCTCAGGACACAAACAGCATCCTAACTGTTGTTTTGGGGGGAATAACAGCAGTATCTGTAGATGTCTCAGGACACAAACAGCATCCTAACTGTTGTTTTGGGGGGAAATCACAGCAGTATCTGTAGATGTCTCAGGACACAAACAGCATCCTAACTGTTGTTTTGGGGGGAAATCACAGCAGTATCTCTAGATGTCTCAGGACACAAACAGCATCCTAACTGTTGTTTTGGGGGGAATAACAGCAGTATCTGTAGATGTCTCAGGACACACACAGCATCCTAACTGTTGTTTTGGGGGGAATAACAGCAGTATCTGTAGATGTCTCAGGACACACACAGCATCCTAACTGTTGTTTTGGGGGGAATAACAGCAGTATCTGTAGATGTCTCAGGACACAAACAGCATCCTAACTGTTGTTTTGGGGGGAATAACAGCAGTATCTGTAGATGTCTCAGGACACAAACAGCATCCTAACTGTTGTTTTGGGGGGAAATCACAGCAGTATCTGTAGATGTCTCAGGACACAAACAGCATCCTAACTGTTGTTTTGGGGGGAATAACAGCAGTATCTGTAGATGTCTCAGGATACAAACAGCATCCTAACTGTTGTTTTGGGGGGGAATAACAGCAGTATCTGTAGGTGTCTCAGGACACAAACAGCATCCTACCAGTTGTTTTGGGGGAATCACAGCAGTATCTGTAGATGTCTCAGGACACAAACAGCATCCTAACTGTTGTTTTGGGGGGAATAACAGCAGTATCTGTAGATGTCTCAGGACACAAACAGCATCCTAACTGTTGTTTTGGGGGGAATAACAGCAGTATCTGTAGGTGTCTCAGGACACAAACAGCATCCTAACTGTTGTTTTGGGGGGAAATCACAGCAGTATCTGTAGGTGTCTCAGGACACAAACAGCATCCTAACTGTTGTTTTGGGGGGAAATCACAGCAGTATCTGTAGATGTCTCAGGACACAAACAGCATCCTAACTGTTGTTTTGGGGGGAATAACAGCAGTATCTGTAGATGTCTCAGGACACAAACAGCATCCTAACTGTTGTTTTGGGGGGAATAACAGCAGTATCTGTAGATGTCTCAGGACACAAACAGCATCCTAACTGTTGTTTTGGGGGAATCACAGCAGTATCTGTAGATGTCTCAGGACACAAACAGCATCCTAACTGTTGTTTTGGGGGGAATAACAGCAGTATCTGTAGATGTCTCAGGACACAAACAGCATCCTAACTGTTGTTTTGGGGGGAATAACAGCAGTATCTGTAGATGTCTCAGGATACAAACAGCATCCTAACTGTTGTTTTGGGGGGGAATAACAGCAGTATCTGTAGATGTCTCAGGATACAAACAGCATCCTAACTGTTGTTTTGGGGGGAATCACAGCAGTATCTGTAGATGTCTCAGGACATATGACATGATAGGTTACAGAACAGAATAAGTGAAAGTTCACAGGTTTTCTGCAAGTTCGTACAGTCAATAAGTGGGAATGTTTACATTATGTTTATTGTATTGTAGTAGAAACACCTGCATGAGAATATAGGGGACACACACACACACACACACACACACACACACACACACACACACACACACACACACACACACACACACACAGCAGAGTGTATTGTAGAACTATACCTGCATGAGAATATAGAACACACACACACAGCAGAGTGTATTGTAGAACTATACCTGCATGAGAATATAGAACACACACACAGCAGAGTGTATTGTAGAACTATACCTGCATGAGAATATAGAACACACACACACACAGCAGAGTGTATTGTAGAACTATACCTGCATGAGAATATAGAACACACACACAGCAGAGTGTATTGTAGAACTATACCTGCATGAGAATATAGAACACACACACACACAGCAGAGTGTATTGTAGAACTATACCTGCATGAGAATATAGAACACACACACAGCAGAGTGTATTGTAGAACTATACCTGCATGAGAATATAGAACACACACACACAGCAGAGTGTATTGTAGAACTATACCTGCATGAGAATATAGAACACACACACACAGCAGAGTGTATTGTAGAACTATACCTGCATGATAATATGGGACTGGACATCAGTCTTCAATAACACCAGGAGAAGCTGCAGGGACTGGAGAATCACCTTGGTAACATAGCTCACCATCCTAGGACCCACTGGAAACAGACAGACAGATGGATTTTTGTCTCAGTGCTCTCTGGTAGTGGCTCTCAGAACCAGGCTATATTATGGCATATGGCATCCATTACTGTTATATATTAGTAATGGAATAAATATTTGGTAATATGAAATACATATACTGTAATATAGTATACATATACAGTAATATAGTATACATATACAGTAATATAGTATACTTATACAGTAATATGGTATACAGTAATATAGTATACGTAACCAGTAATATGGTATACAGTAATATAGTATACGTAACCAGTAATATGGTATACATATACAGTAATATAGTATACATATACAGTAATATGGTATACAGTAATATAGTATATGTAACCAGTAATATGGTATACAGTAATATAGTATACGTAACCAGTAATATGGTATACATATACAGTAATATAGTATACATATACAGTAATATAGTATACGTAACCAGTAATATGGTATAAATATACGGTAATATGGTATAAATATACGGTAATATGGCATAAATATATGGTAATATGGTATAAATATACGGTAATATGGTATAAATATACGGTAATATGGCATAAATATACGGTAATATGGTATAAATATATGGTAATATGGCATAAATATACGGTAATATGGCATAAATATACGGTAATATGGTATAAATATACGGTAATATGGCATAAATATACGGTAATATGGCATAAATATACGGTAATATGGTATAAATATACGGTAATATGGTATAAATATACGGTAATATGGTATAAATATACAGTAATATGGTACAAATATATGGTAATATGGTATAAATATACGGTAATATGGTATAAATATACAGTAATATGGTATAAATATACGGTAATAATAAATGCTGTAAACTCCTCTCCAGATCAGTTCCAGTACCTTGGAGTCCTTTAAGTTCTGTGATTGGGATGATTGTGATCCTCTCATCTCCAATCACATCCTGATGAGGCTTGGTACCTGACAATAACCACAACATGTTGTCACAGTAGAGAAGAATAGTCAGAAGGGCTCGAGTTGGCAAGAGCACAAACACATCTGGGACCCGGCCAGCAGGGAGACCACAAATTAAAGTATAGCTCCATGCGTATTTATACATATAACACAATCAATCTATTCATTTACCAGGGAATCCAACAAACGTTACGCTGTAGCCGTGTTTGCTGAGTGAAAGGGCATGGTACTGCATGCGAGGGCTGCGTCCGATATCCCCCAGAACCAGCACACATACACGCCGCTCCGTCAACGCGTCTCTTCTCCGTAACTTCCGCAATAACTGGGACACCAACACGGCAGTAACAGTAACGGAGACCAGTGTCCATAGTGCATTTAAAGTGGTCAGGTAAAACCCTGCCAGTAATGCGAAACCTATCAGTGAAATTGTGGCTAGAGTCATAGATGCACCGGCATCCGCCATGTTTGTTGTGACTGATGACGTGTCTCGGTGTGACGTGACGGGGAGGAGGGGTTCAACTGGGATTTAAAGGTACCGTGCACCTACGGTGTAATCATTAGACCAAACATTTGTTCAACTAAACCGACAGTCTCTAATGCACAAAATCAGGTATCCCCTCCCCGTTACGTTCCGTTTGCTTCAATTTAAGACATTTTTTTTACCATATAATTGTATTTTACATTTCGGGACTCGTGCCGCGTTAAAAACAACTGTGAATCTCCGACTTCCGACTTCAGTTGCGTTCCTGACAACTTGGAACTCGTAAAAAACGAGCTCTGACTGGTAAAATTCTAAAGTTAAATGCCAAGAGGAACCATGTGTACATATTGAAGTTTCTTTCCCAAGAGGGTTGTACATGGAACCCAACATGGGGACAGTCGAAGAACCTGTTTGAATACCTTTTTTCTAAAAGTGTAGCCGACCAGTGATGATTAATTACTGTAACTACAGAGACTCTATTAAACTACAGGTACTATAGAGATTCTATTAAACTACAGGTACTATGTAACTATATGACTGTAACTATATAGATTATATTAAACTACAGGTACTATAGAGATTATATTAAACTACAGGTACTATAGAGATTCTATTAAACTACAGGTACTATAGAGATTATATTAAACTACAGGTACTATATAGATTATATTAAACTACAGGTACTATAGAGATTCTATTAAACTACAGGTACTATAGAGACTATATTAAACTACAGGTACTACAGAGATTATATTAAACTACAGGTACTATAGAGATTATATTAAACTACAGGTACTATAGAGATTCTATTAAACTACAGGTACTATAGAGACTATATTAAACTACAGGTACTACAGAGATTATATTAAACTACAGGTACTATAGAGATTATATTAAACTACAGGTACTATAGAGATTCTATTAAACTACAGGTACTATAGAGACTCTATTAAACTACAGGTACTATAGAGATTATATTAAACTACAGGCACTATGTAACTATATGACTGTAACTATATAGATTATATTAAACTACAGGTACTATAGAGACTATTAAACTACAGGTACTATGTAACTATATGACTGTAACTATAGAGACTCTATTAAACTACAGGTACTATGTAACTATATGACTGTAACTATAGAGATTCTATTAAACTACAGGTACTATAGAGATTCTATTAAACTACAGGTACTATGTAACTATATGACTGTAACTATAGAGATTATATTAAACTACAGGTACTATAGAGATTCTATTAAACTACAGGTACTATAGAGATTCTATTAAACTACAGGTACTATAGAGATTATATTAAACTACAGGTACTATAGAGATTCTATTAAACTACAGGTACTATAGAGACTCTATTAAACTACAGGTACTATAGAGATTATATTAAACTACAGGCACTATGTAACTATATGACTGTAACTATATAGATTATATTAAACTACAGGTACTATAGAGACTATTAAACTACAGGTACTATGTAACTATATGACTGTAACCATAGAGATTATATTAAACTACAGGTACTATGTAACTATATGACTGTAACCATAGAGATTATATTAAACTACAGGTACTATAGAGATTCTATTAAACTACAGGTACTATGTAACTATATGACTGTAACCATAGAGATTATATTAAACTACAGGTACTATAGAGATTCTATTAAACTACAGGTACTATGTAACTATATGACTGTAACCATAGAGATTATATTAAACTACAGGTACTATAGAGACTCTATTAAACTACAGGTACTATGTAACTATATGACTGTAACTATAGAGACTCTATTAAACTACAGGTACTATGTAACTATATAACTGTAACCATAGAGATTATATTAAACTACAGGTACTATAGAGATTATATTAAACTACAGGTACTATAGAGATTCTATTAAACTACAGGTACTATAGAGACTCTATTAAACTACAGGTACTATGTAACTATATGACTGTAACTATAGAGACTCTATTAAACTACAGGTACTATAGAGATTCTATTAAACTACAGGTACTATATAGATTATATAAAACTACAGGTACTATGTAACTATATGACTGTAACGATAGAGATTCTATTAAACTACAGGTACTATAGAGATTATATTAAACTACAGGTACTATAGAGATTATATTAAACTACAGGTACTATGTAACTATATGACTGTAACTATAGAGACTCTATTAAACTACAGGTACTATAGAGATTCTATTAAACTACAGGTACTATATAGATTATATAAAACTACAGGTACTATAGAGACTCTATTAAACTACAGGTACTATAGAGATTATATTAAACTACAGGTACTATGTAACTATATGACTGTAACTATAGAGATTCTATTAAACTACAGGTACTATAGAGATTCTATTAATCTACAGGTACTATAGAGACTCTATTAAACTACAGGTACTATATAGATTATATTAAACTACAGGTACTATAGAGATTCTATTAAACTACAGGTACTATATAGATTATATTAAACTACAGGTACTATAGAGATTATATTAAACTACAGGTACTATGTAACTATATGACTGTAACTATAGAGTTTCTATTAAACTACAGGTACTATAGAGATTCTATTAAACTACAGGTACTATGTAACTATATGACTGTAACTATATAGATTCTATTAAACTACAGGTACTATAGAGATTCTATTAAACTACAGGTACTATAGAGATTATATTAAACTACAGGTACTATGTAACTATATGACTGTAACTATAGAGATTCTATTAAACTACAGGTACTATGTAACTATATGACTGTAACTATAGAGATTCTATTAAACTACAGGTACTATAGAGACTCTATTAAACTACAGGTACTATGTAACTATATGACTGTAACTATAGATATTATATTAAACTACAGGTACTATAGAGATTCTATTAAACTACAGGTACTATGTAACTATATGACTGTAACTATATAGATTCTATTAAACTACAGGTACTATAGAGACTCTATTAAACTACAGGTACTATAGAGATTATATTAAACTACAGGTACTATAGAGATTATATTAAACTACAGGTACTATAGATATTATATTAAACTACAGGTACTATAGAGATTCTATTAAACTACAGGTACTATAGATATTATATTAAACTACAGGTACTATAGAGACTCTATTAAACTACAGGTACTATAGAGATTATATTAAACTACAGGTACTATAGAGATTATATTAAACTACAGGTACTATAGATATTATATTAAACTACAGGTACTATAGATATTATATTAAACTACAGGTACTATAGAGATTCTATTAAACTACAGGTACTATGTAACTATATGACTGTAACTTCATAGATTCTATTAAACTACAGGTACTATAGAGACTCTATTAAACTACAGGTACTATAGATATTATATTAAACTACAGGTACTATAGATATTATATTAAACTACAGGTACTATAGAGATTATATTAAACTACAGGTACTATAGATATTATATTAAACTACAGGTACTATAGAGATTCTATTAAACTACAGGTACTATAGAGATTATATTAAACTACAGGTACTATAGAGATTCTATTAAACTACAGGTACTATATAGATTATATTAAACTACAGGTACTATAGATATTATATTAAACTACAGGTACTATAGAGATTATATTAAACTACAGGTACTATAGAGATTATATTAAACTACAGGTACTATAGATATTATATTAAACTACAGGTACTATAGAGATTCTATTAAACTACAGGTACTATAGAGACTCTATTAAACTACAGGTACTATGTAACTATATGACTGTAACTATAGAGATTATATTAAACTACAGGTACTATAGAGACTCTATTAAACTACAGGTACTATGTAACTATATGACTGTAACTACAGAGATTATATTAAACTACAGGTACTATAGAGACTCTATTAAACTACAGGTACTATGTAACTATATGACTGTAACTATATAGATTCTATTAAACTACAGGTACTATAGAGATTCTATTAAACTACAGGTACTATGTAACTATATGACTGTAACTATAGAGATTCTATTAAACTACAGGTACTATGTAACTATATGACTGTAACCATAGAGATTATATTAAACTACAGGTACTATGTAACTATATGACTGTAACCATAGAGATTATATTAAACTACAGGTACTATAGAGATTCTATTAAACTACAGGTACTATGTAACTATATGACTGTAACCATAGAGATTCTATTAAACTACAGGTACTATGTAACTATATGACTGTAACCATAGAGATTATATTAAACTACAGGTACTATAGAGATTCTATTAAACTACATGTACTATGTAACTATATGACTGTAACTATAGAGATTCTATTAAACTACAGGTACTATGTAACTATATGACTGTAACCATAGAGATTATATTAAACTACAGGTACTATGTAACTATATGACTGTAACCATAGAGATTCTATTAAACTACAGGTACTATAGAGATTCTATTAAACTACAGGTACTATGTAACTATATGACTGTAACCATAGAGATTATATTAAACTACAGGTACTATGTAACTATATGACTGTAACCATAGAGATTATATTAAACTACAGGTACTATAGAGATTCTATTAAACTACAGGTACTATGTAACTATATGACTGTAACCATAGAGATTATATTAAACTACAGGTACTATGTAACTATATGACTGTAACCATAGAGATTATATTAAACTACAGGTACTATAGAGATTCTATTAAACTACAGGTACTGTGTAACTATATGACTGTAACTATAGAGACTCTATTAAACTACAGGTACTATGTAACTATATGACTGTAACCATAGAGATTATATTAAACTACAGGTACTATGTAACTATATGACTGTAACCATAGAGATTATATTAAACTACAGGTACTATAGAGATTCTATTAAACTACAGGTACTATGTAACTATATGACTGTAACCATAGAGATTATATTAAACTACAGGTACTATGTAACTATATGACTGTAACCATAGAGATTATATTAAACTACAGGTACTATAGAGATTCTATTAAACTACAGGTACTATGTAACTATATGACTGTAACTATAGAGACTCTATTAAACTACAGGTACTATGTAACTATATGACTGTAACCATAGAGATTATATTAAACTACAGGTACTATGTAACTATATGACTGTAACCATAGAGATTATATTAAACTACAGGTACTATAGAGATTCTATTAAACTACAGGTACTATGTAACTATATGACTGTAACCATAGAGATTATATTAAACTACAGGTACTATGTAACTATATAACTGTAACCATAGAGATTATATTAAACTACAGGTACTATAGAGATTCTATTAAACTACAGGTACTATGTAACTATATGACTGTAACTATAGAGACTCTATTAAACTACAGGTACTATGTAACTATATAACTGTAACTACATGTAGCCATAAACCACAGACATGATCTATTCATTTCCCCTATCTGGTTTTCGGTGTAGGCAAGGCTATACATTGGACAAAATAACTGTCTTGGTTTACACTATGAATGCCTGCACCCCTCATCTCTGTCATCAAATGTATGACATTTATATTCACATTAATTTAATTAAACACGTCTGATGAGTGTCTAACAAAAGACACCCCCCCCCTCTCTTACACTTTCTGTACCCCTCAATAATAACTTTATATTTTCAAATTCCATCACAGGCAGATTAGAATGTGCTCTGGCTACTCCAGGAAGTTACAAAGCATTGAATCAAATTCCTTGAAGAAACCATTTCGATATGGACGAAATGCAACTAGCACACATTGCATTTGCCTAATTTAATAAAACTGAATTCCCAGCTTCTCAATCGATCGAGCCACGTGACAGCTCGTTTTACGCCAAACAAGCACATCACCCTTTGCAAATCACTCTTGCAAATCAGGTATATGCGCTGCGTCACCCGTTTGGGGTTTAGCCTCGGGCGGCTATTGCTAGACTTTTAGTAGCCTATATCAGAACATGGCTCGGTTTGTAGTAGAGGTGTTTCTTGTCCTTGTTTTCTCCGCCACCAATGCGGCGCAGGAGGAGGTCATTGATGTGATTCTAGCCAGCCTCGCCAAAAGCGCATCGTTCCTGGAGCAAGAGCACCGTAACATCAACCTAGACGGAGTGGTCGGGTACATCATCCTGCAGGGTGAGTAGTATACTAGCGTCATTATTATCACTGCCGTTAGTTATCATTCTATATGGGGGGGAACAGTGAGGTCTGCACACTGTAGCATACACTGTATCTGATACGGTGTATCAAATATCCTCCTAATTAGCACCTTTAATGAGGACGTTTCGATCCACAAGGATCTTAGTCAGGTCCAACGGAATACAAGTGCGCACATAGACTACCCAAATATGCACATAGACTACCCAAATATGCACATAGACTACCCAAATATGCACATAGACTACCCAAATATGCACATAGACTACCCAAATATGCACATAGACTACCCAAATATGCACATAGACTACCCAAATATGCACATAGACTACCCAAATATGCACATAGACTACCCAAATATGCACATAGACTACCCAAATATGCGAGGAAATATACTGTATGTCGAGGAAACGTGGATTATTTTTGATACATGTCTGGACATTAAAGTGTAGTCTATTTATGTGGTTGTTTTGTTAGACTATTTGCTGGCTCAGCAAGTCAGCATGCACCAAATGCTTCCCGTTCCCGCTATTGCGGTGTCCCGCATAACACGGCACAGTTCTCCGGGCTGTCTGATTGGCTATGTGTCCCGCATAACACGGCACAGTTCTCCAGGCTGTCTGATTGGCTATGTGTCCCGCATAACACGGCACAGTTCTCCGGGCTGTCTGATTGGCTATGTGGCCCGCATAACACGGCACAGTTCTCCAGGCTGTCTGATTGGCTATGTGGCCCGCATAACACGGCACAGTTCTCCAGGCTGTCTGATTGGCTATGTGGCCCGCATAACACGGCACAGTTCTCCAGGCTGTCTGATTGGCTATGTGGCCCGCATAACACGGCACAGTTCTCCAGGCTGTCTGATTGGCTATGTGGCCCGCATAACACGGCACAGTTCTCCAGGCTGTCTGATTGGCTATGTGGCCCGCATAACACGGCACAGTTCTCCAGGCTGTCTGATTGGCTATGTGGCCCGCATAACACGGCACAGTTCTCCAGGCTGTCTGATTGGCTATGTGGCATGTGGATTTGAAAGAAAACAGTATGTGCTGTGATTATTTTTGTCTATATGAAATACAAAACCTTTATGGTTGATCAAAGTTTGTTATTGTGTTCTTGTGGGCAGTGTCAACATTGTAGATAGGAGAGCCAAAGATGACTTCAGTCACTTAATAATTACAGAATTTCTTTTGAAAACATCTCTTTCCATGTCCTTGTTCTCCGGGCCCCAGCGGAGTTGAAGGAAGCAGTGAGAACGTGGCCCCACACTGACCCTCTGAGCTGGTCTCAGCGCACTGCTACGGTAACCCTGGTCAGGAGGCTGGACCAGAGCCTGGCTAAGGCTGTCACCGAGCTGGAGAAGACTGACCCCAAATACTACAGAGGTAAATACTACTACACCTCTCTCTCTCTCTCTCCCCCTCTCTACCTTTCCCTCTCTCTCCCCCTCTCTACATTTCCCTCTCTCTCTCTTCCTCTCTCATGCTCTCGCTCTCTTTCTCTCTCTCTCATTTCTCTCTCTCTCATCACTTTCATCACTTTCATCTCTCTCTCTCTCTCTCTCTCTCTCTCTCTCTCTCTCTCTCTCGTAGAGTTTGAGCCTCTGTTGAGCTGGACCTTCTGGTCAGTACCTCATGAGTGGGGCTCCACAGATCCCTCTCTGGCCTACTCCTCCGGTCGAACCATGGAGTGTTACGATGAGACGCAGAGCGACAAGTGTATGACCCTGCTACTGGGAACATGGTAAACACACACACACGCACACGCACACACACACAGCGCTTATTGAGCGGCACAAGGTGATGCCTCACTAAATCTCATGTATTTCAGTGTGTCAGTAGGAGGGTAATAAAACCCAGAAGGCCTACAGCTTCCGTTGACCAGGTTGCTAATACATTTTTCTGCCTGTATATGGTGTGTGTGTGTTGTGTGTCTGTGTGCCTGTGTGCGTGTACGTGCCTGTGTGCCTGTGTGCGCGTGCCTGTGTGCCTGTATATGTGATGGTTTGTCAGGAAGAACAACGGGACTCCTTGCATCGTGACCAAGTCATGTCGTGACACAATGACGAGGTTTGGATGTCCTAACTACTCCCTCTCTCACCAGCTGCTCTACTTCATGCTGGGAGCCAATGTGAGAACACACACACACACACACACACACACACACACACACACACACACACACACACACACACACACACACACACACACACACACACACACACACACACCTAACTTTCTATGCTCCACTCCTGTCTTCCCCAATTTCCCTCCCCATCTCTCCCTTCCTAACCCCCTCCTCCCTCTCTCTTCCTCCCTCCCTCCCTCCCTCTCTCTCTCCCTCCCTCCCTCCCTAACCCCTCCCTCCTAACCCCTCCCTGCCTCCCTCCCTAACCCCGTCCCTCCTCCCTCCCTGCCCCCTCCCTCTCTCCCTTCCTAACCCCTCCT
>NC_068425.1:36044015-36127884 GCF_023373465.1 Oncorhynchus keta | reverse complement strand
ACAGGTACTATGTAACTATATGACTGTAACTACAGAGATTATATTAAACTACAGGTACTACTACAGGTACTATTAAACTACAGGTACTATGTAACTATATGACTGTAACTATAGAGACTCTATTAAACTACAGGTACTATGTAACTATATGACTGTAACTACAGAGATTCTATTAAACTACAGGTACTATAGAGATTCTATTAAACTACAGGTACTATGTAACTATATGACTGTAACTATAGAGATTCTATTAAACTACAGGTACTATGTAACTATATGACAGGTAACTATAGAGATTCTATTAAACTACAGGTACTATATAGATTATATTAAAACTACAGGTACTATAGAGATTCTATTAACTATATGACTGTAACCATAGAGATTCTATTAAACTACAGGTACTATGTAACTATATGACTGTAACTATGGAGATTCTATTAAACTACAGGTACTATGTAACTATATGAGTAACTACAGAGATTCTATTAAACTACAGGTACTATGTAACTATATGACTGTAACTATAGAGACTCTATTAAACTACAGGTACTATGTAACTATATGACTGTAACTACAGAGTACTTAGAGATTCTATTAAACTACAGGTACTATGTAACTATATGACTGTAACTATAGAGATTATATTAAACTACAGGGTACTATAGAGATTCTATTAAACTACAGGTACTATGTAACTATATGACTGTAACTATAGAGACTCTATTAAACTACAGGTACTATGTAACTATATGACTGTAACTATAGAGACTATATTAAACTACAGGTACTATGTAACTATATGACTGTAACTATAGAGATTCTATTAAACTACAGGTACTATGTAAACATATGACTGTAACTATAGAGATTCTATTAAACTACAGGTACTATGTAACTATATGACTGTAACTATAGAGATTCTATTAAACTACAGGTACTATGTAACTATATGACTGTAACTATAGAGATTCTATTAAACTACAGGTACTATGTAACTAGAGATATTAAACTACAGGTACTATAGAGATTCTATTAAACTACAGGTACTATGTAACTATATGACTGTAACTATAGAGATTATATTAAACTACAGGTACTATAGAGATTCTATTAAACTACAGGTACTATAGATTATATAAAACTACAGGTACTATGTAACTATATGACTGTAACTATAGAGAGTACTATGCAACTATTGACTGTAACTACAGAGATTCTATTAAACTACAGGTACTATGTAACTATATACTGTAACTACAGAGATTCCCATTAAACTACAGGTACTGTAACTATAGAGCACTTTCTATTAAACTACAGGTACTATGTAACTATATGACTGTAACTATAGAGACTCTATTAAACTACAGGTACTATGTAACTATATGACTGTAACTACAGAGATTCTATTAAACTACAGGTACTATGTAACTATATGACTGTAACTACAGAGATTCTATTAAACTACAGGTACTATGTAACTATAGACTGTAACTATAGAGACTCTATTAAACTACAGGTACTATAGAGATTCTATTAAACTACTATATGACTGTAACTATAGAGATTATATTAAACTACAGGTACTCTATTAAACTACAGGTACTATGTAACTATATGACTGTAACTATAGAGACTCTATTAAACTATTAAACTACAGGTAACTACAGAGATTCTATTAAACTACAGGTACTATGTAACTATATGACTGTAACTATAGAGATTCTATTAAACTACAGGTACTATGTAATTATATTAACTACAGGTACTATAGAGATTATATTAAACTACAGGTACTATGTAACTATATGACTCTGTAACTATAGAGATTCTATTAAACTACAGGTACTATGTAACTATATGACTGTAACTACAGAGATTCTATTAAACTACAGGTACTATAGAGACTATATTAAACTACAGGTACTATGTAACTATATGACTGTAACTATAGAGATTCTATTAAACTACAGGTACTATATGAGATTCTATTAAACTACAGGTACTATGTAACTATATGACTGTAACTATAGGAGACTCTATTAAACTACAGGTACTATGTAACTATATGACTGTAACTATAGAGACTCTATTAAACTACAGGTACTATAACTATATGATATTAAACTACAGGTACTACAGAGATTCTATTAAACTACAGGGTACTATAGATGTTACTATTAAACTACAGGTACTATGTACTACTAGAGATTCTATTAAACTACAGGTACTATGTAACTATATGACTGTAACTATAGAGATTCTATTAAACTACAGGTACTATAGTAACTATATAAACTAAAACTATAGAGATTCTATTAAACTACAGGTACTATGTAACTATATACTAACTATAGAGATTCTATTAAACTACAGGTACTATAGATATTATATTAAACTACAGGTACTATGTAATATATGACTGTAACTATAGAGACTCTATTAAACTACAGGTACTATGTAACTTATGACTGTAACTCTATTAAACTACAGGTACTATGTAACTATATGACTGTAACTTCAGAGATTCTATTAAACTACAGGTACTATAGTAGACTCTATTGTAACTATAGAGATTCTATTAAACTACAGGTACTATAGAGATTCTATTAAACTACAGGTACTATAGATAATTATATGTAACTATAGTAAACTACAGGTATACAGAGATTATATTAAACTACAGGTACTAACTATAGACTGTAACTATAGAGACTCTATTAAACTACAGGTACTATGTAACTATATGACAGGTACTACAGAGATTCTATTAAAACTACAGGTACTATGTAATTCTATTATGACTGTAACTACAGAGATTATATTAAACTACAGGTACTATGTAACTATATATACTATTAAACTACAGGTACTACAGAGATTCTATTTAAACTAACATGGTAACTATAGAGATTCTATTAAACTACAGGTACTATAGATATTATATTAAACTACAGGGTAACTATAGAGATTCTATTAAACTACAGGTACTATGTAACTATAGACTGTAACTACTCTATTAAACTACAGGTACTATGTAACTATATGACTGTAACTATAGAGATTCTATTAAACTACAGGTACTATAGTAACTATTAAACTGACTATGTAACTATAGATGACTGTAACTACAGGTATATTAAACTATATGACTGTAACTATAGAGACTCTATTAAACTACAGGTACTATGTAACTATATGACTGTAACTATAGAGATTCTATTAAACTACAGGTACTATAGAGATTCTATTAAACTACAGGTACTATGTAACTATATGACTGTAACTATAGAGATTCTATTAAACTACAGGTAACTATATGATAACCATAGATTATATTAAACTACAGGTACTATGTAACTATATGACTGTAACCATGTAGCCATAAAATTAATATTAAACTACAGGTCTATAGAGTTCTATTAAACTCATCCTCGACACCCTATCTACCCCCCTCCCTCTCTGTGTACCCCTCAATAATAACTTTATATTTTAATTCCATCACAGGTACTATGTAACTATGTGACTGGGCAACCATAGTTACAAAGATTGAATCAAACTTGAAGAAACCAGTACTATACGAAATTCTATTAAATTGCATTTGCCTAATGTAACTAAAACTGAATTCCCAGTTTCATCGATCTATTAAACTACAGGTACTATCGCTAAACAAGCACATAACCATTGCAAATCATGTTAAATCAGGTACTATGTAACGCTGACTGTCAACTGTTTGGGGTTTAGCCCTACAGGTACGGCTATTAAACTACAGGTACTTTGTAGCCTATGACAGAACATGGCTAGGTTTGTAGTAGAGGTACTTTGTCCTTATTTCTGCCACCAATGCGGCGCAGGAGGAGGTCATTGATGTGATTCTAGCCAGCTTCGTACTAAAAGCGCATCGTTCCTGGAGCAAGAGCACGGTAACATCAACCTAGACGGAGTGGTCGGGTACATCATCCTGCAGGGTGAGTAGTATAGAGCGTCATTATTATCACTGCCGTTAGTTATCATTCTGTATGGGGGTAACAGTAAGGTCTGCACACTGTATCTGATACTGTGTATCATATATCCTCCTAACTTAGCACCTTTAATGAGACGTTTCGATCCACAACAATCTTCGTCTGGTCCAACGGAATACAAGTACTATGCACATAGACTACCCAAATATGCACATAGATTATATTAAATATGCACATAGACTACCCAAATATGCGAGGAAATATACTGTATGTCGAGGAAACGTGGATTATTTTTGATACATGTCTGACATTAAATTGTAGTCTATTTATGTGGTTGTTTTGTTAGACTATTTGCTGGCTCAGCAAGTCAGCATGCACCAAATGCTTCCTGTTCCTGCTATTGCGGTGTCCCGCATAACACGGCACAGTTCTCCAGGCTGTCTGATTGGCTATTCAGTACAGGTATGTGGATTTGAAAGAAAACATTATGTGATGTGATTATTTTTGTCTATATGAAATACAAACCTTTATGGTTGATCAAAGTTTGTTATTGTGTTCTTGTGGGCGTGTCAACATTGTAGATAGGAGAGCCAAAGATGACTTCAGTCACTTAATAATTACAGATGTCTTTTGAAAACATCTCTTTCCATGTCCTTATTCTCCGGGCCCCAGCGGAGTTGAAGGAAGCAGTGAGAACGTGGCCCTACACTGAACTCTGAGCTGGTCTCAGACTGCTACGGTAACCCTGGTCAGGAGGCTGGACCAGAGCCTGGCTAAGGCTGTCTTGGAGCTGGAGAAGACTGACCCCAAATACTACAGAATGTAAATACTATTTACACCTCTCTCTCTCCCCCTTCTACCTTTCCTCTCTGATAGTCTCTCTCTCTCCCCTCTACCTTACTCTTCTCCCCTCTCTACCTTTCTCTTCTCTCTCTCTCCCCTGCTCTTTCCCTCTCTACTCATCCCTCATTCTCTTCCTCTTCATTTCTCTCTTTCGATCTGGACTCATCCCACTCATCATCTCTTCATTTCTCTAATCTCATCACTTTTCATCTCTCTCTCTCTCTCCTGTAGAGTTTGAGCCTCTGTTGAGCTGGACCTTCTGGTCAGTACCTCATGAGTGGGGCTCCACAGATCCCTCTCTGGCCTACTCCTCCGGTCGAACCATGGAGTGTTACGATGAGACGCAGAGCGACAAGTGTATGACCCTGCTACTGGGAACATGGTAAACACACACACACGCACACGCACACACACACACACACTGCGCTTATTGAGCGGCACAAGGTGATGCCTCACTAAATCTCATGTATTTCAGTGTCAGTAGGAGGGTAATAAAACCCAGAAGGCCTACAGCTTCCGTTGACCAGGTTGCTAATACATTTTTCTGCCTGTATATGTGCGTACGTGCTTGTGTGTCTGTGCCTGTGCGTGTGTGTCTGTGTACGTGCCTGTGTGCTTGTGTGCCTGTGTGCGCGTGCCTGTGTGCCTGTGTGCGCGTGCCTGTGTGCGCGTGCCTGTGTGCCTGTATATGTGATGGTTTGTCAGGAAGAACAACGGGACTCCTTGCATCGTGACCAAGTCATGTCGTGACACAATGACGAGGTTTGGATGTCTCTAACTACCCTCTCTCACCAGCTGCTCTACTTCATGCTGGGAGCCAATATGAGAAACACACACACACACACACACACACACACACACACACACACACACACACACACACACACACACACACACACACACACACACACACCTAACTTTCTATGTGGTCCTGTCTTCCCCTAATTTCCCCTCCCCATCTCTCCCTTCCTAACCCCCTCCCTCCCTCTCTCTTCCTCCTCCCTGATTCCTATCTCTCAGTCCTCCCTCCCTCTCCCTCCCAACCCTCTCCCTGCTGTCTCCCTGCTATCTCCTCCCTAATGCGTCCCTCCTCCCTCCCTGCCCCCCTCCCCTCTGATTCCTAACCCCCCTCCTCCCCTCCTCCCCGCATCTCTCTTCCTCCCCCCTGCCTATGTGGCTCTCTCCCTCCCTCCCTCTCTCCCTTCCTAACCCCCTCCTTGGCCTCCTCCCTCTCTCTTCCCCCTCCCTGCCTCCCTCTCTCTCTCCCTCCCCTCTCCTCCCTAACAGTTCCCTCCCTCTCTCTCTCCCTAACCCCCTCCCTCTCTCCCTCCCTCTCTCCCTAACCCCTCCTCTCTCCCCTCCCTCCTAACCCCCTTTCTCCCTCTCCCTCCCTCCTAACCCCCTCCTCCTAACCCCCCTCTCCCCTCCCTAACCCCCAGTTCTCCTCCCCTCCCCCTCTCTTCCTAACCCCCTGGATCCCTCCCTCCCCTCTCCTCTTCCTAACCCCTGTGATTAACCCCCTCTCCCTGATACAAAACCTTCCTCCCCTCCCCCTCCCCCCTAACCCCCTTCCCTAACCCCCTCTCTCTCTCCCCTCCCCCTCCCCTCCCCTCCTTTAATTCCTCCTCTCTGCCATGTTGAACCATCTCTTTCCTCCCTCCTAACCTACCCCTCCCTTCATGCTAACCCCTCCCTTCACTGACCCAGGACTCCCTTCTCCAACCCCCTCTCTCTCTCCCTCCCTGGACCCCCTCCTTATTCCCTGTGCAACCCCTCCCTGGCACCCTTCCCTATACCCCCTACTCTCTCCTGGCACCCTCCCTCTAACCCCCTCCTCCCTAACCCCTATCACCCTCCCTTAACCCCCTACTTTAGACCAGAGATCCCTCCCTCCCTGCCCCCCCTATAGAGGTGTTCTGCCATGTTGAAGGGGGACATGCGTATGTCGCCCAGTTCCCTAACAGAGAGACAGTACCAGGGGACATTCTGCCCAACATGCTGAAGGGAAACATGGACATCATACAGAAGAACTTCACCGGGGAGACCCAGGACATCTTCATTAAAACAGTCCGTCTCAAATTACACACTATTCCCTATATAGTGCACTACATTAGAGCAGAGATCTATGGCACCCAGTTCCCTATAGTGCACTACATTAGACCAAGATCTATAGTTCCCACTACATTAGACCAGAGATCTATGGCACCCAATTCCCTATATAGTGCACTACTTTAGACCAGAGATCTATGGCACCCAGTTCCCTATATAGTGCACTACATTAGACAGAGATCTTGGCACCCAGTTCCTATAAGTGCACTACATTAGACCAGAGATCTATGGCACCCAGTTCCCTATATAGTGCATACCAGAGATCTATGGCACCCAGTTCCCTACAAATTGGATCTATGGCACCCACCTTATAGTGCACATTCCAGTAGAATAGTCACTATTTACAATAGTGCATCTAAAATCTAGTTCCCTAGTGCATTACATTAGAGCAGAGATCTATGCACCCAGTTCCCTATAAGGCATTACATTAGAGCAGAGATCCTGGCACCCAGTTCCCTATATAGTGCATTACATTAGACCAGAGATCTATGGCACCCAGTTCCCTATATAGTGCACTACATTAGAGCAGAGATCTATGGCACCCAGTTCCCTATATAGTGCACTACATTAGACCAGAGATCTATGGCACCCAGTTCCCTATATAGTGCACTACTTTAGACCAGAGATCTATGGCACCCAGTTCCCTATATAGTGCACTACATTAGACCAGAGATCTATGGCACCCAGTTCCCTATATAGTGCACTACTTTAGACCAGAGATCTATGGCACCCAGTTCCCTATATAGTGCACTACATTAGAGCAGAGATCTATGGCACCCAGTTCCCTATATAGTGCATTACATTAGACTAGAGATCTATGGCACCTAGTTCCCTATATAGTGCATTACATTAGAGCAGAGATCTATGGCACCCAGTTCCCTATATAGTGCATTACATTAGAGCAGAGATCTATGGCACAGTTCCTATATAGTGCATTACATTAGACCAGATCTATTCCCTATATAGTGCATTACATTAGAGCAGAGATCTATGGCACCCAGTTCCCTATATAGTGCACTACATTAGAGCAGAGATCTATGGCACCCAGTTCCCTATATAGTGCATTACATTAGAGCAGAGATCTATGGCACCCAGTTCCCTATATAGTGCATTACATTAGAGCAGAGATCTATGGCACCCAGTTCCCTATATAGTGCACTACATTAGAGCAGAGATCTATGGCACCCAGTTCCCTATATAGTGCACTACATTAGGCAGAGATCTATGGCACCCAGTTCCCTATATAGTGCACTACATTAGAGCAGAGATCTATGGCACCCAGTTCCCTATATAGTGCACTACATTAGACCAGAGATCTATGGCACCCAGTTCCCTATATAGTGCACTACATTAGAGCAGAGATCTATGGCACCCAGTTCCCTATATAGTGCACTACATTAGAGCAGAGATCTATGGCACCCAGTTCCCTATATAGTGCACTACATTAGAGCAGAGATCTGGCACCCAGTTCCCTATATAGTGCACTACATTAGAGCAGAGATCTATGGCACCCAGTTCCTATATAGTGCACTACATTAGAGCAGGGCCTATCTGTGTACTCCAAGTAGACTAGAGTGTCTATGAAGCAGTATGACAGTCAGTGTTTAGAGAAACTGAACATGTAAAACCTTTATAAGTTGTAGTTTGTTTAAAACGAGACCATGATTTTACTTTCTATAACTTCCTCCCTCTCCACAGTACTGCTGTGTGGATTGGCTGGTTTCTCTGACTTTCTCAAAGTTGATTGGCTGCAGCACATTCTGAGGCTGCAGGATCAGGAAGTGGGATGTTTTACACAGCCCCACAGAAGAGTGAAGAGGAGAGAGAGAATGTTGAAGGGTGTGTGTCAAGAATATCCCTGGTGTTGTTCATGGCCAAAATGCACACATACAGACACACACAGAGAGAACCAGCAAGCACACACACACACACACACACACACACACACACACACACACACACACACACACACAGACACACACACAAAGAAACACACACACACACACACACACACACACAAAGAAACAGCACACACACACACACACACACACACACACACACACACACACACACACACACACACACACACACACACACACACACAAAGAAACAGCACACACACACACATACACACAAAGAAACAGCACACACACACACATACACACACTCAGAACCCAGCTTCAATACTGTTGTACTGTTCCATCTCTCCTCCCTCCAGATGGTTGTTCCAGTCACATAACAGGCGTGTCAGTGAGCGCTCTGGGAGGATACCTCAACTACTACCTGACAGAGCAGGACATCACCAAGAGACCACTCACCTGAATGTCAACCACCCTTCACCTGGATGTGTGACCCTTCATCTGGATGTGTGACCCTTCATCTGGATGTGTGACCCTTCACCTGGATGTGTGACCCTTCACCTGGATGTGTGACCCTTCACCTGGATGTGTGACCCTTCAGCTGGATGTCAACCACCCTTCACCTGGATGTGTGACCCTTCACCTGGATGTGTGACCCTTCATCTGGATGTGTGACCCTTCACCTGGATGTGTGACCCTTCATCTGGATGTGTGACTTCACCCTTTCTGGATGTGTGACCCTTCACCTGGATGTGTGACCCTTCACCTGGATGTGTGACCCTTCACCTTAATGTCAGCCACCCTTCACCTGGATGTGTGACCCTTCACCTGGATGTGTGACCCTTCACCTGGATGTGTGACCCTTCACCTGGCTGTGTGACCCTTCACCTGGAATGTGTGACCCTTCACCTGGCATATATTATTATTATTATTATGTGTGACCCTTCACCTGGATGTGTGACCCTTCACCTGGCTGTGTGACCCTTCACCTGGATGTGTGACCCTTCACCTGGATGTGTGACCCTTCACCTGGATGTGTGACCCTTCACCTGGCTGTGTGACCCTTCACCTGGCTGTGTGACCCTTCACCTGGCTGTGTGACCCTTTACCTGGCTGTGTGACCCTTCACCTGGATGTGTGACCCTTCACCTGGCTGTGTGACCCTTTACCTGGCTGTGTGACCCTTCACCTGGATGTGTGACCCTTTACCTGGCTGTGTGACCCTTCACCTGGCTGTGTGACCCTTCACCTGGACATGTGTCCTAAATAGCACCCAATTATTTACTTATACCACTACCTCTGACCAGGCAAACCCATAGGGCTCTGGTGAAAAGTAGTGCACTTATGTAGGGCAGTGTGTATCCATCCTCTCTTGGGGACAATCAGTCGTTCTATGGTTTTCATCTATTCCACAGCACCAGGGGTGGAAACCACTTAACTAGTACTTTAAAGTCATTTTACTTCAGTAGTTTTTGGAGGAATCTGTACTTTACTATTTATATTTTTGACAACTTTAACTTTTATTTCACTACGTTCCTAAAGAAAATAAATGCACTTTTTCCTCCCAACATTTTCCCCGACACCCAAAAGTACACGTTACATTTTGAATGCTTTAGCAGGAGAGGAAAATGGTCAAATTCACGCACTTATCAAAATAACATCCCCTGGTCGTCTCTACTGCCTCTGATCTGGCAGACTGACTAATAAACACAAATGCATTGTTTTTAAATGATGTCTGAGCGTTGGAGACCCTGGCTGTCCGTAAATAAATAACAAACTGAAAATGGTGCCGTCTGGTTTGATTAATATCAGGAATTTGAAATGATTTATACATGTGGTCCTTCTGTGGCTCAGTTGGTAGAGCATGGAGCTTGTAACGCCAGGGTAGTGGGTTCGATTCCCGGGACCACCCATACGTAGAATGTATGCACACATGACTGTAAGTCGCTTTGGATAAAAGCGTCTGCTAAATGGCATATACATATATATATATATATACTTCAGTATATTTAAAACCAAATACTTTAAGACTTACTCAAGTAGCATTTTACTGGGCGACTTTCACTTTCGCTCGAGTCATTTTCTGTCTTTACTTTTACTCAAGTATGATAATTGGCGAGCACACCTGATTCAACTTGTCAACTAAACGTCAAGCCCTTTGACTACTTGAATCAAGTGACCTAGTTCAGGGCTACAACAACATTGTGTAAGGTCTGGGGGTCCCAGGGAAGTGGTTTGAGAAGCCCTGATGTAGGGAATAGGGCTCTTTGGGACACACCAACATTGTGTAACAGGGCTAAAAAGGCTTTAACATCTGTGTAAGGTCTGGGGTGTAGAACAGGTTTTAAAAAGGCTTTAGAGGTAAACTACTGGTTCTGTCCGATGTGACATCCGGGTTCCAGTGGCTGACATCACAGGCTCTGTTCCGTTCAGGGAGAGAGGAGAGGGGGAGTATGACATCACTGGTTCCAGGGAGGGATGAGGGAGGAGAAGAGAGCTTTGAGGAGGCGAAAGAGGGCTCGTAGGTGACGGTGTTCTTTCCGATGGGCATCCTGTCCTCTCCAGTGGCTGTTCTATCATGGCTGGCTCTGTCTTAGAGAGAGGGGGAGAGGAGACAGGGAGGAGAGGAAAGAGAGGAGAGGAGGAGAGGAAGAAAGGGCAGGAGAGAGGAGGAGGGAGGAGAGGGGGGAGGGGAGAGAGAGAGGGGGGAGGGAGAGGGGGGAGGGGTGAGGAGAGAGGGAGGAGAGGAAAGAGGGCAGGAGAGGAGGAGGGAGGGAGGAGGGGGAGGAGAGGGGGAGGGGGGGAGAGGAGAGGGGGGAGGAGAGGGGGGGAGAGGAGGAGAGGGAGAGGAGAGGGGGAGAGGGGGAGGAGAGAGGGAGGAGAGGAAAGAGGGCAGGGAGAGGAGGAGGGAGGGAGAGGAGGAGGAGGGGGAGGGGGTGAGGAGGGAGGGAGAGGAGGAGAGGGGGAGGGGGGGAGGGAGAGGAGAGGGAGGGAGAGGAGAGGGGAGAAGGGGGGGGGAGAGGGAGGGGAGGAGGGAGAGAGGGAGAGGAGAGAGGGGAGGGGGAGGGGAGGGGAGGAGGGAGGAGGGAGAGGGGAGGAGGAGGGGGAGGGAGGGGAGAGGGGGAGGAGGGGGAGGGAGAGGGAGGGGGGAGGAGGAGAGGGGGAGGGAGAGAAGGAGAGGGGAGGGAGAGGGGGAGAGAGGGAGGAGAGAGAGAGGGACGAAAGGAGGGTAAATGGTGTGTTGAAACTGTGCATGTGTGTGTGTCTGTCTGCAAGTGTAATTGTGTGTGTGTGTGTGTGTGTGTGTGTGTGTGTGTGTGTGTGTGTGTGTGCGTCCGTACCTTCACAGTGCTCCAGGAACTGAATACACTCCTGAACAACGGAGTCCCTGATCATGATCATGTGTTTGGCCGTGTTCTCCAGCAGAGACAGGAAACAGCGCTTAGCATAGAACCAGGTGTCTGTTCCCAGCTACACACACAGGACCACAACCAATGAGAGAAGGATACGAAACCCTGGTCAGAGGAATAGATATGTCCTTCTCGTTCCCTCCTGATTCAGGGAATCTTCCAACTAGGATTCATGGAAAACCTGTCTGGACATTGTGTTATTTCCCAACCCTAGGGGGGCGGGGGATATACACTCTGGAGACTCAAAGTCATTTGACAGGTACCCTGATCTAAACAACTTGTACCTGGCCTGAAAAACCAGCTAAAACCAGTTAAAACCAGTGTGTGGTTGATAGAGTTGTAGGAATGACAACAACACTCCTACAGAGACACTCTGTGTGTTCAGCTGGGCTGAGTGAGCAGACACAGGTGCAGAACTCTGGGCTATGTTTCGGTTGGCCAATATCTAAACAAAGATCAAACACTCTGGAAGGGTCGTGTCCCAAATGACACCCTATTCCCTATATAGTGCACTACTTTTAAACAGAGTAGTGCACTTCTTTTAAACAGAGTAGTGCACTATATAGGGAATAGGGTGTCATTTGGGACACACTACCAACATGTTTGTCAGGGGTGAAGTGGTAGAAACATCCAAAAACATTGGCTTTCCAAGAGAATGTTCCAGAACTGCCGGATAGAAAAACAATGTGCAACCTTCTTGTTGTACGGTTCCAGACTCTTGATGACACGGGTGATGCCGAAGTCGTAGTTCCCCTTGGCACAGTACAGGGTCCTGGAAGAGAGATAGAGACACTATTAACACAGTACAGGGTCCTGGAAGAGAGATAGATACACTATTAACACAGTACAGGGTCCTGGAAGAGAGATAGAGACACTATTAACACAGTACAGGGTCCTGGAAGAGAGATATAAACACTATTAACACAGTACAGGGTCCTGGAAGAGAGATATAAACCCTATTAACACAGTACAGGGTCCTGGAAGAGAGATATAAACCCCATTAACACAGTACAGGGTCCTGGAAGAGAGATATAAACCCTATTAACACAGTACAGGGTCCTGGAAGAGAGATATAATACCTATTAACACAGTGTAGGGTCCTGGAAGAGAGATATAAACCCTATTAACACAGTGTAGGGTCCTGGAAGAGAGATATAAACCCCATTTACACAGTGCAGGGTCCTAGAAGAGACATAGAAACCCCATTAACACGGTACAGGGTCCTAGAAGAGAGATATAAACCCCATTTACACAGTGCAGGGTCCTGGAAGAGAGATATAAACCCTATTAACACAGTACAGGGTCCTGGAAGAGAGATATAAACACTATTAACACAGTACAGGGTCCTGGAAGAGAGATATAGACACTATTAACACAGTACAGGGTCCTGGAAGAGAGATAGAGACACTATTAACACAGTACAGGGTCCTGGAAGAGAGATAGAGACACTATTAACACGGTCCTGGAAGAGAGATATAAACCCTATTAACACAGTACAGGGTCCTGGAAGAGAGATAGAAACCCTATTAACACAGTACAGGGTCCTGGAAGAGAGATATAAACCCTATTAACACAGTACAGGGTCCTGGAAGAGAGATATAAACCCCATTAACACAGTACAGGGTCCTGGAAGAGAGATATAAACCCCATTAACACAGTACAGGGTCCTAGAAGAGAGATATAAACCCTATTAACACAGTGCAGGGTCCTAGAAGAGACATAGAAACCCCATTAACACGGTACAGGGTCCTAGAAGAGAGATATAAACCCCATTTACACAGTGCAGGGTCCTAGAAGAGAGATATAAACCCCATTTACACAGTGCAGGGTCCTAGAAGAGAAATATAAACCCCATTTACACAGTGCAGGGTCCTAGAAGAGAGATATAAACACTATTAACACAGTACAGGGTCCTGGAAGAGACATAAAAACACTATTAACACAGTGTAGGGTCCTGGAAGAGAGATATAAACACTATTAACACAGTGTAGGGTCCTGGAAGAGAGATATAAACACTATTAACACAGTGTAGGGTCCTGGAAGAGACATAAAAACACCATTAACACAGTGTAGTGTAACAGAACCTGTCAATGTAACCAGTGATGTCGTGGTAAAACAATAGTAACGGCTCCCTATACTTTCAATGCATTTTGCCCCCAAAAGGTGGGTGAGAAGAGTTTCTGTAAGTTCCCCTCCACTACACCGCTGAAGGACCGTGTAAATCCAACTCACCCTATCACCAGGTTGACTATACAGAGGTGGAAGACTTTCTTATCGGGGTCGTCGTAGGAGATCTGCTCTTCCTCCTTCTCGATCTTCCTCATCAGTTCTTCAGCCTGAGGAGAACGGGGTTACAGGGACAGTGGTGGGCTCAGATGTTTCACTGTGTTTTATACTGTAAAACTCACTCACTCACTCACTCACTCACTCACCACTCACTCACTCACTCACTCACTCACTCACTCACCTCACTCACCACCACTCACTCCCTACCTCTTCGTTCTGGCTGGTCATGATATAGGAGACACACAGGTTAGCCAGCACAACAGCACTGACATTCAGGATCTGGAGAGGGGGAAGAGAGAAAGAGAAGGGGGCGAGAGAGAGGGGGAGGGAGAGAGAGGGGGAGGGAGAGGGGAGAGAGAAAGAGAAGGGGGGTGAGAGAGAAGGGGAGGGAGAGAGAGAGAGAGACAGAGAGAGAGAAAGAGAGAGACAGAGACAGAGACAGAGACAGAGAGAGAGAGAGGGGGAAAGAGCTAAAGGGGGAGGGAGAGAGAGCAAGAGGGGAATGGAGAGAGAGATAGAGAGAGAGAGAGAGAGAGAGGGGAGAGAGAGGGGAGAGGAGAGAGAGAGAGAGAGAGAGAGATAGATAGATAGATAGATAGATAGATAGATAGATAGATAGATAGATAGAGAGATAGAGAGAGAGAGAGAGAGAGAGAGAGGGGAGAGAGAGAGACAGAGACAGAGAGAGAGAGAGAGAGAGAGCGAGAGAGAGAGAGGGGAGAGAGCGAGAGAGAGAGGAGAGAGAGAGAGAGAGAGAGGAGAAAGAGAGAGAGAGAGAGAGAGAGAGAGAGAGAGAGAGAGAGAGAGAGAGAGAGAGAGAGAGAGAGAGAGAGAGCGAGAGAGAGAGAGAGAGAGGGGAGAGAGCGAGAGAGATAGAGAGGGGAGAGAGAGAGAGAGAGAGGAGAGAGAGAGAGACAGAGACAGAGAGAGAGAGAGAGCGAGAGAGAGAGAGAGAGAGAGAGAGAGAGAGAGAGAGAGAGAGAGAGAGAGAGAGAGAGAGAGAGAGAAGAGAGAGAGAGAGAGAGAGAGAGAGAGAGAGAGAGAGAGAGAGAGAGAGAGAGAGAGAGAGAGAGAGAGAGAGAGAGAGAGAGAGAGAGAGAGAGAGAGAGAGAGAGAGAGAGAGAGAGAGAGAGAGAGAGAGAGAGAGAGAGAGAGAGAGAGAGAGAGAGAGAGAGAGAGAGAGATGAGCGGTGAGAGAGAGAAATGAGAGAGAGAGATGAGTGGGATGAGAGAGAGAGAGAGAGAGATGAGTGGGATGAGAGAGAGAGAGAGAGAGAGAGAGAGAGAGAGAGAGATGAAAGTGATGAGAGAGAGAAATGAGAGAGAGAGATGAGGATGAGAGAGAGAGAGAGAGAGAGAGAGAGAGAGAGAGAGAGAGAGAGAGAGAGAGAGAGAGAGAGAGAGAGAGAGAGAGGGAGAGAGAGAGAGGGACAGACAGAGAGAGAGAGAGAGAGAGAGAGAGAGATCAGTCAGAAGGACACTGGGAGAAGGGCAGACCTGCGTTGGTGAACTGTGGATGTTCAACACTTCATCACTCCAGAAACACTACAGTATCATGCAGAGATGAGACCCAGCATTCAGAGCATCCCTAATGGCACCCTGTTCCCTACATAGTGCACTACCTTTGACCAGAGTGCTATGGGCGATGGGAAAAATTACAGCACTTTGTAGGGAATAAGGGACCATTTGGGACTCGACCCAAAGTGTGAGACTGGCCACTGCATTCAGAGTCACTGCACTCTCCCACCAGGTGTGAGACTGGCCACTGCATTCAGAGTCACTGCACTCTCCCACCAGGTGTGAGACTGGCCACTGCACTCTCCCACCAGAGGTGAGAATGGGCACTGCATTCAGAGTCACTGCACTCTGCCACCAGGTGTGAGACTGGGCACTGCATTCAGACTCACTGCACTCTGCCACCAGGTGTGAGAATGGGCACTGCATTCAGAGTCACTGCACTCTGCCACCAGGTGTGAGAATGGGCACTGCATTCAGACTCACTGCACTCTGCCACCAGGTGTGAGAATGGGCACTGCATTCAGAGTCACTGCACTCTCCCACCAGAGGTGAGACTGGCCACTGCACTCTCCCACCAGAGGTGAGAATGGGCACTGCATTCAGACTCACTGCACTCTGCCACCAGGTGTGAGACTGGCCACTGCATTCAGAGTCACTGCACTCTGCCACCAGGTGTGAGAATGGGCACTGCATTCAGACTCACTGCACTCTGCCACCAGGTGTGAGAATGGGCACTGCATTCAGAGTCACTGCACTCTCCCACCAGAGGTGAGACTGGCCACTGCACTCTCCCACCAGAGGTGAGAATGGGCACTGCATTCAGACTCACTGCACTCTGCCACCAGGTGTGAGAATGGGCACTGCATTCAGAGTCACTGCACTCTCCCACCAGAGGTGAGACTGGCCACTGCACTCTCCCACCAGAGGTGAGAATGGGCACTGCATTCAGAGTCACTGCACTCTCCCAGCAGGTGTGAGAATGGGCACTGCATTCAGACTCACTGCACTCTCCCACCAGAGGTGAGACTGGCCACTGCACTCTCCCACCAGAGGTGAGAATGGGCACTGCATTCAGAGTCACTGCACTCTGCCACCAGGTGTGAGACTGGGCACTGCATTCAGACTCACTGCACTCTGCCACCAGGTGTGAGAATGGGCACTGCATTCAGAGTCACTGCACTCTGCCACCAGGTGTGAGAATGGGCACTGCATTCAGACTCACTGCACTCTGCCACCAGGTGTGAGAATGGGCACTGCATTCAGAGTCACTGCACTCTCCCACCAGAGGTGAGACTGGCCACTGCACTCTCCCACCAGAGGTGAGAATGGGCACTGCATTCAGACTCACTGCACTCTGCCACCAGGTGTGAGACTGGCCACTGCATTCAGAGTCACTGCACTCTGCCACCAGGTGTGAGAATGGGCACTGCATTCAGACTCACTGCACTCTGCCACCAGGTGTGAGAATGGGCACTGCATTCAGAGTCACTGCACTCTCCCACCAGAGGTGAGACTGGCCACTGCACTCTCCCACCAGAGGTGAGAATGGGCACTGCATTCAGACTCACTGCACTCTGCCACCAGGTGTGAGAATGGGCACTGCATTCAGAGTCACTGCACTCTCCCACCAGAGGTGAGACTGGCCACTGCACTCTCCCACCAGAGGTGAGAATGGGCACTGCATTCAGAGTCACTGCACTCTCCCACCAGGTGTGAGAATGGGCACTGCATTCAGACTCACTGCACTCTCCCACCAGAGGTGAGACTGGCCACTGCACTCTCCCACCAGAGGTGAGAATGGGCACTGCATTCAGAGTCACTGCACTCTGCCACCAGGTGTGAGACTGGGCACTGCATTCAGACTCACTGCACTCTGCCACCAGGTGTGAGAATGGGCACTGCATTCAGAGTCACTGCACTCTGCCACCAGGTGTGAGAATGGGCACTGCATTCAGACTCACTGCACTCTGCCACCAGGTGTGAGAATGGGCACTGCATTCAGAGTCACTGCACTCTCCCACCAGAGGTGAGACTGGCCACTGCACTCTCCCACCAGAGGTGAGAATGGGCACTGCATTCAGACTCACTGCACTCTGCCACCAGGTGTGAGACTGGCCACTGCATTCAGAGTCACTGCACTCTGCCACCAGGTGTGAGAATGGGCACTGCATTCAGACTCACTGCACTCTGCCACCAGGTGTGAGAATGGGCACTGCATTCAGAGTCACTGCACTCTCCCACCAGAGGTGAGAAGACTGCATTCAGCCACTGCACTCTCCCACCAGAGGTGAGAATGGGCACTGCATTCAGAGTCACTGCACTCTCCCACCAGAGGTGAGACTGGCCACTGCATTCAGACTCACTGCACTCTGCCACCAGGTGTGAGAATGGGCACTGCACTTCAGAGGTGAGTGGCCACTGCACTCTCCCACCAGAGGTGAGACTGGCCACTGCATTCAGAGTCACTGCACACCTCTCCCACCAGAGGTGAGACTGGCCACTGCATTCAGAGTCACTGCACTCAGAGGTGAGACTGGCCACTGCACTCTCCCACCAGGGGTGAGACTGGCCACTGCATTCAGAGTCACTGCACTCTCCCACCAGAGGTGAGACTGGCCACTGCATTCAGAGTCACTGCACTCTCCCACCAGGGTGAGACTGGCCACTGCATTCAGAGTCACTGCACTCTCCCACCAGAGGTGAGACTGGCCACTGCATTCAGAGTCACTGCACTCTCCCACCAGGGGTGAGACTGGCCACTGCATTCAGAGTCACTGCACTCTCCCACCAGGGGTGAGACTGGCCACTGCATTCAGAGTCACTGCACTCTCCCACCAGGGGTGAGACTGGCCACTGCATTCAGAGTCACTGCACTCTCCCACCAGGGGTGAGACTGGCCACTGCATTCAGAGTCACTGCACTCTCCCACCAGGGGTGAGACTGGGGTACAGGGACGTGGGTGTGTGGGTGTTACCGAGGGTTTACGTCAGCAGGGACACTCCTGTATATTACAGTGTTCCAGCTATGCAGCCAGCAGGGGAGCAGAGACAGGATTCATTTCAACAGCAGCATGACATCACCAGACCTCATATTATCCTGTAGTCTGTATGACTACGGTCAACAGAACTATAGTCTATATGACTACGGTCAACAGAACTATAGTCTGTATGACTACGGTCAACAGAACTATAGTCTATATGACTACGGTCAACAGAACTATAGTCTGTATGACTACGGTCAACAGAACTATAGTCTATATGACTACGGTCAACAGAACTATAGTCTATATGACTACGGTCAACAGAACTATAGTCTATATGACTACGGTCAACAGAACTATAGTCTGTATGACTACGGTCAACAGAACTATAGTCTGTATGACTACGGTCAACAGAACTATAGTCTGTATGACTACGGTCAACAGAACTATAGTCTATATGACTACGGTCAACAGAACTATAGTCTATATGACTACGGTCAACAGAACTGTAGTCTATATGACTACGGTCAACAGAACTATAGTCTATATGACTACGGTCAACAGAACTATAGTCTATATGACTACGGTCAACAGAACTATAGTCTATAGTCTATATGACTACGGTCAACAGAACTATAGTCTATATGACTACGGTCAACAGAACTATAGTCTATATGACTACGGTCAACAGAACTATAGTCTATATGACTACGGTCAACAGAACTATAGTCTATATGACTACGGTCAACAGAACTATAGTCTATATGACAACAGAACGGTCAACAGAACTATAGTCTATATGACTACGGTCAACAGAACTATAGTCTATATGACTACGGTCAACAGAACTATAGTCTATATGACTACGGTCAACAGAACTATAGTCTATATGACTACGGTCAACAGAACTATAGTCTATATGACTACGGTCAACAGAACTATAGTCTATATGACTACGGTCAACAGAACTATAGTCTATATGACTACGGTCAACAGAACTATAGTCTATATGACTACTATATGTCAACAGAACTATAGTCTATATGACTACGGTCAACAGAACTATAGTCTCAACAGAACTATAGTATGACTACGGTCAACAGAACTATAGTCTATATGACTACGGTCAACAGAACTATAGTCTATATGACTACGGTCAACAGAACTATAGTCTATATGACTACGGTCAACAGAACTATAGTCTATATGACTACGGTCAACAGAACTATAGTCTATATGACTACGGTCAACAGAACTATAGTCTATATGACTACAGGTCAACAGAACTATAGTCTATATGACTACGGTCAACAGAACTGTATGACTACGGTCAACAGAACTATAGTCTGTATGACACGGTCAACAGAACTGTAGTCTGTATGACTACGGTCAACAGAACTATAGTCTATATGACTACGGTCAACAGAACTATAGTCTATATGACTACGGTCAACAGAACTATAGTCTATATGACTACGGTCAACAGAACTATAGTCTATATGACTACGGTCAACAGAACTATAGTCTGTATGAGTCAACAGAACTATAGTCTGTATGACTACGGTCAACAGAACTGTAGTCTGTATGACTACGGTCAACAGAACTATAGTGTATATGACTACGGTCAACAGAACTATAGTCTATATGACTACGGTCAACAGAACTGTAGTCTATATGACTACGGTCAACAGAACTATAGTCTATATGACTACGGTCAACAGAACTATAGTCTATATGACTACGGTCAACAGTAGTTCACTACAGGAGGCCCGTAAACATTGAAATGGTTTTACACTGTGCATTAGGAAAGCATTCAGTCCTCTTGACTTTTCCCAAAAACGTTGCTACGTTACAGCCTTATTCTAAAATGGATGAAATAAAACACGTTCCTCGGCAATCTACACACAATAACCCAAAACGAGAAAGCAAAAACAGTTTTCTATAATTTTTTTGCGAAAAAAAATAAAAATAAAAGAATGATGTTTTTTTACATAAGTATTCAGAGCCTTTTCTATGAGACTTGAAATTGATCTCAGGTGCATCCTGTTTCCATTGATCATCCTTTGAGATGTTTCTACAACTTGAATGGAGTCCACCTGTGGTACATTCTATTGATTGGTCATGATTTGGAAAGGCACACACCTGTCTATATATAAGGTTCCACAGTTGACAGAGCATGTCAGAGAAAGAAACCAAGCCATGAGGTGGAATGAATTGTCCTTAGAGCTCCAAGACAGGATTGTGTCGAGGCACAGATCTGGGGAAGGGTACCAACAACATTTCTGCAGAGTTGAAGGACCCAGTGGCTTCCATCATTCTTAAATGGAAGATGTTTGGAACCACCAAGACTCTTCCTAGAGCTGGCTGCCCGGTAAAACTGAGCAATCGGGGGGAGAAGGACCTTGGTCAGAGAGGTGACCAAGAACCTGATGGTCACTCTGACAGAGCTCCAGAGTTCCTCTGTGGAGATGGGAGAACCTTCCAGAAGGACAACCATCTGTGCAGCACTCCACCAATCAGGCCTTTATAGTAGAGTGGCCAGACAGAAGCCACTCCTCAGTAAAAGACACACGACAGCCCGCTAGGAATTTGTCAAAAGGCACCTAAAGACTCTCAGACCATGAGAAACAAGATTCTCTGGTCTGATGAAACCAAGATTTAACTCTTTGGTCTGAATGCCAAGCATCACGTCTGGAGGAAATCTGGCACCATCCCTACGGTGAAGCATGGTGGTGGCAGCATCATGCTGTGGGGATGTTTTTCAGCGGCAGGGACTGGGACACTAGTCAGGATCAAGGGAAAGATGAACGAAGCAAAGTATAGAGAGATCCTTGATGAAAACCTGGACCTCAGACGGGTGAAGGTTCACCTTCCAACAGGACGACGACCCTAAGCACACAGCCAAGACAATGCAGGAGTGGCTTCGGGACAAGTCACTGAATGTCCTTGTTGCCCAGCCGGCGCCCAGACTTGAACATCTCTGGAGAGACCTGAAAATAGCTGTGCAGCGACGCTCCCCATCCAACCTGACAGAGCTTCAGAGGATCTGCAGAGAAGAATGGGAGAAACTCCCCAAATACAGGTGTGCCAAGCTTGTAGCATCATACCCAAGAAGACTCAAGGCTGTAATCTCTGCCAAAGTACTGAGTAAAGGGTCTGAATACTTATGTAAATGTGATATTTCAGTTTTTATTTGTAATAAATTAGCACAATTTTTTTTTTACTTCATCATTATGGGGTATTGTGTGTAGGTTGATGAGGGAAAAAATATTTTAATCAATTTTAGAATAAGGCTGTAAATGTAACAAAGTGTGGAAAAAGTCAAGGGGTCTGAATATTTTCCTGAAGGCAATGTATGTGATCCCTCCCTCTCTCCTCTCTCTCCCTCTCTCCTCCCCATCTCCCTCCCTCTCTCCTTTCTCTCCCATCTCCCTCCCTCTCTCCTTTCTCCCCCATCTCTCTCCCTCTCTCCTCCCCCCCCCATCTCCCTCCCTCTCTCCTTTCTCCCCCATCTCTCTCCCTCTCTCCTCTCTCCCCCATCTCCCTCCCTCTCTCCTCTCTCTCCCTCTCTCCTCCCCATCTCCCTCCCTCTCTCCTTTCTCTCCCATCTCCCTCCCTCTCTCCTTTCTCCCCCATCTCTCTCCCTCTCTCCTCTCTCCCCCCCATCTCCCTCCCTCTCTCCTTTCTCTCCCATCTCCCTCCCTCTCTCCTTTCTCCCCCATCTCTCTCCCTCTCTCCTCTCTCCCCCCATCTCCCTCCCTCTCTCCTCTATCCCCCATCTCCCTCCCTCTCTCCTCTCTCCCCCATCTCCCCCCTCTCTCCTTTCTCCCCCATCTCCCTCCCTCTCTCCTTTCTCCCCCATCTCCCTCCCTCTCTCCTTTCTCCCCCATCTCCCTCCCATCTCCCTCCCTCTCTCCTTTCCCCCCCCTCTCCCTCCCTCTCTCCTTTCTCCCCCCTCTCCCTCCCTCTCTCCCCCCATCTCCCTCCCTCTCTCCTTTCTCCCCCATCTCCCTCCCTCTCTCCTTTCTCCCCCATCTCCCTCCCTCTCTCCTTTCTCCCCCATCTCCCTCTCTCCTTTCTCTCCCATCTCCCTCCCTCTCTCCTTTCTCCCCATCTCCCTCCCTCTCTCCTTTCTCCCCATCTCTCCCTCTCTCCTCTCTCCCCCCCATCTCCCTCCCTCTCTCCTCTATCCCCCATCTCCCTCCCTCTCTCCTCTCTCCCCCATCTCCCTCCCCCTCTCCTTTCTCCCCCATCTCCCTCCCCCTCTCCTTTCTCCCCCATCTCCCTCCCTCTCTCCCCCATCTCCCTCCCTCTCTCCCCCCATCTCCCTCCCTCTCTCCTTTCTCCCCCATCTCCCTCCCTCTCCCCCATCTCCCTCCCTCTCTCCATTCTCCCCCATCTCCCTCCCTCTCTCCATTCTCCCCCACCTCCCTCCCTCCCTCTCTCCCCCATCTCCCTCCCTCTCTCCCCCATCTCCCTCATCTCCCCATCTCTCTCCCTCTCTCCCCCATCTCCCTCCCTCTCTCCATTCTCCCCCCACCTCCCTCCCTCCCTCTCTCCCCATCTCCCTCCCTCATCTCCCCCATCTCCCCCATCTCCCTCTCTCCCCCATCTCCCTCCCTCTCTCCTTTCTCCCCCATCTCCCTCCCTCTCTCCCATCTCCCTCCCTCTCTCCTTTCTCCCCCCCATCTCTCTCCTCTCCCCCATCTCCCTCCCTCTCTCCTCTCTCCCCATCTCCCTCCCTCTCCCCATCTCCCCCATCTCCCTCCCTCTCTCCCCATCTCCCCCATCTCCCTCCCTCTCTCCCCATCTCCCTCCCTCTCTCCTCTCTCCCCCATCTCCCCATCTCCCCCATCTCTCTCCCTCTCTCCTTTCTCCCCCATCTCCCTTCCTCTCTCCCTCTCTCCCCATCTCCCTTCCTCTCTCCCTCTCTCCCCCATCTCCCTTCCTCTCTCCCTCTCTCCCCCATCTCCCTCCCTCTCTCCTTTCTCCCCCCTCTCCCTCCCTCTCTCCCATCTCCCTCCCTCCCCTCTCTCCTCTCCCCCCCATCTCTCTCCCCCATCTCCCTCCCTCTCTCCCCCATCTCCCTCCCCTCTCCCCCATCTCCCTCCCTCTCTCCCCCATCTCTCTCCTCTCTCCCCCATCTCCCTCCCTCTCCCCCATCTCCCTCCCTCTCCAGTTAACTCACGTTGTCGTAGTGTTTCTTAACGATGGGTTCGTAAAAGCCGATGGCTTCCTTGTACTTGTTCTCCTGCATGAAGAGAACGTGAGCCACGTTGAGCTTCCAGGTGTCGTGTTCGTTGCAGAACTCCACCGACTTACGGAAGATCTTCTCAACCATCTGGTAGTTCTCCCTGTTCCAGTAGATCTTAGCCTGGGCCATCAGCACTGGGATGTACCTATAGGACAGGACAACAGTTCTATACCAGTAGATCTTAGCCTGGGTTATCAGAACTGGGATGTACCTACAGGACAGGACAACAGTTATATACCAGTAGATCTTAGCCTGGGTTATCAGCACTGGGATGTACCTATAGGACAGGACAACAGTTCTATACCAGTAGATCTTAGCCTGGGTTATCAGAACTGGGATGTACCTACAGGACAGGACAACAGTTCTATACCTCTAGATCTTAGCCTGGGTTATCAGCATTGGGATGTACCTACAGGACAACAGTTCTATACCAGTAGATCTTAGCCTGGGTTATCAGAACTGGGATGTACCTATAGGACAGGACAACAGTTCTATACCAGTAGATCTTAGCCTGGGTTATCAGCACTGGGATGTACCTACAGGACAACAGTTATATACCAGTAGATCTTAGCCTGGGTTATCAGAACTGGGATGTACCTACAGGACAGGACAACAGTGATATACCAGTAGATCTTAGCCTGGGTTATCAGCACTGGGATGTACCTACAGGACAGGACAACAGTTCTATACCAGTAGATCTTAGCCTGGGTTATCAGAACTGGGATGTACCTATAGGACAGGACAACAGTTATATACCAGTAGATCTTAGCCTGGGTTATCAGCACTGGGATGTACCTACAGGACAGGACAACAGTTCTATACCAGTAGATCTTAGCCTGGGTTATCAGCACTGGGATGTACCTATAGGACAGGACAACAGTTATATACCAGTAGATCTTAGCCTGGGTTATCAGCACTGGGATGTACCTACAGGACAGGACAACAGTTCTATACCAGTAGATCTTAGCCTGGGTTATCAGCACTGGGATGTACCTATAGGACAGGACAACAGTTATATACCAGTAGATCTTAGCCTGGGTTATCAGCACTGGGATGTACCTATAGGACAGGACAACAGTTATATACCAGTAGATCTTAGCCTGGGTTATCAGCATTGGGATGTGGGGTGTTATTTTTAATTCTTTATTTCTGGAGAAACCTAACTTGATTATTTAGCAGACATCACTTCCTTATAGCCGTCTGGATGAGAACGATGTCCATTTTGTCTGTTCTCTTTGGTCGCAATGTCTTTTTCTTTTAGATAAACAGCGTGTTTTTGAATGGTAACTGTGTTACGGGTGGAGTTTTGGGCGGGGTGAGGAAAGGTGTGACTTTCAGGTTACAACAGGCTATAAGTATACAGCAGAACGCTGATCGTCCTCACTTTGATTATGCTGTAACAACATGACCAGGATCTCTATTCATTTAAGCGATCAGATTGGGGCTTTCAGGAGGAATATGGAAAATCTACTGGAGACATTTCAAAAGTACTGGTAGACTTGGTGATTTTGGTCACGGACATTGCCATTCACAAACAATATAATCAGATGCCTGTTTTACACCGACCTCGAAAGCCCAGGAAAATGATCAGGTACGGTAGGCTACAATACTGTAAAGCCCAGGAAAATGATCAGGTACAGTAGACTACAATACTGTAAAGCCCAGGAAAATGATCAGGTACGGTAGGCTACAATACTGTAAAGCCCAGCAGAATGATCAGGTACAGTAGACTACAATACTGTAAAGCCCAGGAAAATGATCAGGTACAGTAGGCTACAATACTGTAAAGCCCAGCAGAATGATCAGGTACAGTAGACTACAATACTGTAAAGCCCAGGAAAATGATCAGGTACAGCAGGCTACAATACTGTAAAGCCCAGCAGAATGATCAGGTACAGTAGACTACAATACTGTAAAGCCCAGGAAAATGATCAGGTACAGCAGGCTACAATACTGTAAAGCCCAGGAAAATGATCAGGTACAGTAGACTACAATACTGTAAAGCCCAGGAAAATGATCAGGTACGGTAGGCTACAATACTGTAAAGCCCAGCAGAATGATCAGGTACAGTAGGCTACAACACTGTAAAGCCCAGCAGAATGATCAGGTACGGTAGGCTACAATACTGTAAAGCCCAGGACAATGATCAGGTACAGTAGGCTACAATACTGTAAAGACCAGCAGAATGATCAGGTACAGTAGGCTACAATACTGTAAAGCCCAGCAGAATGATCAGGTACAGTAGGCTACAATACTGTAAAGCCCAGCAGAATGATCAGGTACAGTAGGCTACAATACTGTAAAGACCAGCAGAATGATCAGGTACAGTAGGCTACAATACTGTAAAGCCCAGCAGAATGATCAGGTACAGTAGGCTACAATACTGTAAAGTGGATCTAATCATGCTAAAAATAATGCTGAAATGAATCGACTGCTGGTCTTTACTGTCTGCTGCACATGTTTACATTGTATTCCATTTCCAGAGAGACTATTCAAGCCGTCGACTCACTGATGAATGAGGATGACGATGGATCGGTAAAGACCATCTGTAATCTGCTGACATCACAGCACAACATCAACATCGCTCTAATCACAGTCAGAAGACAGTTGAAGAAACTGGAGTGGACTTATGGAAAGGCTCAGTAAGACATGTTATATATATATATATAAACTGGAGTGGAGTTAAGTCCCGCAGCGTCAGCTCCCAACTTTTAAAGCAGGAACCACTATAGCAGTAGATGTTAGCCTGGGGGAATCACCAATAAAGAAGAAGAGGAGATACACCATTCAGACAACCAGACAGGGAGAAGGTCCAGACCAGCCACCAATCAGACAGGGAGAAGGTCCAGACCAGCCACCAATCAGACAGGGAGAAGGTCCAGACCAGCCACCAATCAGGAAGGGAGAAGGTCCAGACCAGCCACCAATCAGGAAGGGAGAAGGTCCAGACCAGCCACCAATCAGACAGGGAGAAGGTCCAGACCAGCCACCAATCAGACAGGGAGAAGGTCCAGACCAGCCACCAATCAGGAAGGGAGAAGGTCCAGACCAGCCACCAATCAGGAAGGGAGAAGGTCCAGACCAGCCACCAATCAGGAAGGGAGAAGGTCCAGACCAGCCACCAATCAGGAAGGGAGAAGGTCCAGACCAGCCACCAATCAGGAAGGGAGAAGGTCCAGACCAGCCACCAATCAGGAAGGGAGAAGGTCCAGACCAGCCACCAATCAGACAGGGAGAAGGTCCAGACCAGCCACCAATCAGACAGGGAGAAGGTCCAGACCAGCCACCAATCAGGAAGGGAGAAGGTCCAGACCAGCCACCAATCAGGAAGGGAGAAGGTCCAGACCAGCCACCAATCAGACAGGAGAAGGTCCAGACCAGCCACCAATCAGACAGGAGAAGGTCCAGACCAGCCACCAATCAGGAAGGGAGAAGGTCCAGACCAGCCACCAATCAGACAGGGAGAAGGTCCAGACCAGCCACCAATCAGACAGGGAGAAGGTCCAGACCAGCCACCAATCAGACAGGGAGAAGGTCCAGACCAGCCACCAATCAGACAGGGAGAAGGTCCAGACCAGCCACCAATCAGACAGGGAGAAGGTCCAGACCAGCCACCAATCAGACAGGGAGAAGGTCCAGACCAGCCACCAATCAGACAGGGAGAATGTCCAGACCAGCCACCAATCAGACAGGGAGAAGGTCCAGACCAGCCACCAATCAGGGAAGAATATTGGACCAAAGTGACCAACCAGCAGAGTAGGTGAGGTAAGTCACCAATCAGGGAAGAGAAAGGTGAGACAAGCTACCAATCAGACAGGAGAATACTCGGTAGGGGCGGGGTCTACTCACTTCTCCACCATCTCATCGTAGTCCTGGAGGGTTTTCTTCAAGGCTTCGTTATCCCGGGCTAGTCTGGCTTCCTGTATCTGAGAGACAAAGATTACACACAGGTCACGGGCTAGTCTGGCTTCCTGTATCTGAGAGACAAAGATTACACACAGGTCACGGGCTAGTCTGGCTTCCTGTATCTGAGAGACAAAGATTACACACAGGTCACGGGCTAGTCTGGCTTCCTGTACCTTAGAGACAAAGACTACACACAGGTCACGGGCTAGCCTGGCTTCCTGTATCTGAGAGACAAAGATTACACACAGGTCACGGGCTAGTCTGGCTTCCTGTACCTTAGAGACAAAGACTACACACAGGTCACGGGCTAGTCTGGCTTCCTGTATCCTAGAGACAGAGATTACACACAGGTCACGGGCTAGTCTGGCTTCCTGTATCTGAGAGACAAAGATTACACACAGGTCACGGGCTAGTCTGGCTTCCTGTATCTGAGAGACAAAGACTCCACACAGGTCACGGGCTAGTCTGGCTTCCTGTATCTTAGAGACAGATTACACACAGGTCACGGGCTAGTCTGGCTTCCTGTATCTGAGAGACAAAGACTCCACACAGGTCACGGGCTAGTCTGGCTTCCTGTATCTGAGAGACAAAGATTACACACAGGTCACGGGCTAGTCTGGCTTCCTGTATCTTAGAGACAGATTACACACAGGTCACGGGCTAGTCTGGCTTCCTGTATCTGAGAGACAAAGACTCCACACAGGTCACGGGCTAGTCTGGCTTCCTGTATCTGAGAGACAAAGATTACACACAGGTCACGGGCTAGCCTGGCTTCCTGTATCTGAGAGACAAAGATTACACAGAGGTCACGGGCTAGTCTGGCTTCCTGTATCTGAGAGACAAAGATTACACACAGGTCACGGGCTAGTCTGGCTTCCTGTATCTGAGAGACAAAGATTACACACAGGTCACGGGCTAGCCTGGCTTCCTGTATCTGAGAGACAAAGATTACACACAGGTCACGGGCTAGTCTGGCTTCCTGTATCTTAGAGACAGATTACACACAGGTCACGGGCTAGTCTGGCTTCCTGTACCTTAGAGACAAAGACTACACACAGGTCACGGGCTAGTCTGGCTTCCTGTATCTTAGAGACAAAGATTACACACAGGTCACGGGCTAGTCTGGCTTCCTGTATCCTAGAGACAGAGATTACACACAGGTCACGGGCTAGTCTGGCTTCCTGTATCCTAGAGACAGATTACACACAGGTCACGGGCTAGTCTGGCTTCCTGTATCTTAGAGACAGATTACACACAGGTCACGGGCTAGTCTAGCTTCCTGTATCCTAGAGACAGATTACACACAGGTCACGGGCTAGTCTGGCTTCCTGTATCTTAGAGACAAAGACTACACACAGGTCACGGGCTAGTCTGGCTTCCTGTATCCTAGAGACAGATTACACACAGGTCACGGGCTAGTCTGACTTCCTGTATCTTAGAGACAGATTACACACAGGTCACGGGCTAGTCTGGCTTCCTGTATCTTAGAGACAGATTACACACAGGTCACGGGCTAGTCTGGCTTCCTGTATCCTAGAGACCGATTACACACAGGTCACGGGCTAGTCTGGCTTCCTGTATCTTAGAGACAAAGACTACACACAGGTCACGGGCTAGTCTGGCTTCCTGTATCCTAGAGACAGATTACACACAGGTCACGGGCTAGTCTGGCTTCCTGTATCTTAGAGACAGATTACACACAGGTCACGGGCTAGTCTGGCTTCCTGTATCTTAGAGACAGATTACACACAGGTCACGGGCTAGTCTGGCTTCCTGTATCTTAGAGAAAGACTACACACAGGTCACGGGCTAGTCTGGCTTCCTGTATCTGAGAGACAAAGATTACACACAGGTCACGGGCTAGTCTGGCTTCCTGTATCCTAGAGACAGATTACACACAGGTCACGGGCTAGTCTGGCTTCCTGTATCCTAGAGACAAAGATTACACACAGGTCACGGGCTAGCCTGGCTTCCTGTATCTTAGAGACAAAGATTACACACAGGTCACGGGCTAGTCTGGCTTCCTGTATCTGAGAGACAAAGATTACACACAGGTCACGGGCTAGTCTGGCTTCCTGTATCTTAGAGACAAAGACTACACACAGGTCACGGGCTAGTCTGGCTTCCTGTATCTTAGAGACAAAGACTACACACAGGTCACGGGCTAGTCTGGCTTCCTGTATCCTAGAGACAGATTACACACAGGTCACGGGCTAGTCTGGCTTCCTGTATCTTAGAGACAGATTACACACAGGTCACGGGCTAGTCTAGCTTCCTGTATCCTAGAGACAGATTACACACAGGTCACGGGCTAGTCTAGCTTCCTGTATCCTAGAGACAGATTACACACAGGTCACGGGCTAGTCTGGCTTCCTGTATCTTAGAGACAAAGACTACACACAGGTCACGGGCTAGTCTGGCTTCCTGTATCCTAGAGACAGACTACACACAGGTCACGGGCTAGTCTGGCTTCCTGTATCCTAGAGACAGATTACACACAGGTCACGGGCTAGTCTGGCTTCCTGTATCCTAGAGACAGATTACACACAGGTCACGGGCTAGTCTGGCTTCCTGTATCCTAGAGACAGACTACACACAGGTCACGGGCTAGTCTGGCTTCCTGTATCCTAGAGACAGATTACACACAGGTCACGGGCTAGTCTGGCTTCCTGTATCCTAGAGACAGATTACACACAGGTCACGGGCTAGTCTGGCTTCCTGTATCCTAGAGACAGATTACACACAGGTCACGGGCTAGTCTGGCTTCCTGTATCCTAGAGACAGACTACACACAGGTCACGGGCTAGTCTGGCTTCCTGTATCCTAGAGACAGATTACACACAGGTCACGGGCTAGTCTGGCTTCCTGTATCCTAGAGACAGACTACACACAGGTCACGGGCTAGTCTGGCTTCCTGTATCCTAGAGACAGATTACACACAGGTCACAGGCTAGTCTGGCTTCCTGTATCTTAGAGACAGATTACACACAGGTCACGGGCTAGCCTGGCTTCCTGTATCTTAGAGACAGACTACACACAGGTCACGGCCTAATCTGGCTTCCTGTATCCTAGAGACAGACTACACACAGGTCACGGGCTAGTCTGGCTTCCTGTATCCTAGAGACAGATTACACACAGGTCACGGGCTAGTCTGGCTTCCTGTATTTTAGAGACAGACTACACACAGGTCACGGGCTAGCCTGGCTTCCTGTATCTTAGAGACACAGATTACACACAGGTCACGGGCTAGTCTGGCTTCCTGTATCTTAGAGACAGACTACACACAGGTCACGGGCTAGTCTGGCTTCCTGTAATTTAGAGACAGACTACACACAGGTCACGGGCTAGTCTGGCTTCCTGTATCCTAGAGACAGATTACACACAGGTCACGGGCTAGCCTGGCTTCCTGTATCTTAGAGACAGATTACACACAGGTCACGGGCTAGTCTGGCTTCCTGTATCCTAGAGACAGACTACACAGAGGTCACGGGCTAGTCTGGCTTCCTGTATCCTAGAGACAGATTACACACAGGTCACGGGCTAGTCTGGCTTCCTGTATCTTAGAGAAAGACTACACACAGGTCACGGGCTAGTAAGGCTTCCTGTATCCTAGAGACAGATTACACACAGGTCACGGGCTAGTCTGGCTTCCTGTATCCTAGAGACAGATTACACACAGGTCACGGGCTAGTCTGGCTTCCTGTATCTAAGAGACAGATTACACACAGGTCACGGGCTAGTCTGGCTTCCTGTATCTTAGAGACAGATTACACACAGGTCACGGGCTAGCCTGGCTTCCTGTATTTTAGAGACAGACTACACACAGGTCACGGCCTAATCTGGCTTCCTGTATCCTAGAGACAGACTACACACAGGTCACGGGCTAGTCTGGCTTCCTGTATCCTAGAGACAGATTACACACAGGTCACGGGCTAGTCTGGCTTCCTGTATTTTAGAGACAGACTACACACAGGTCACGGGCTAGCCTGGCTTCCTGTATCTTAGAGACACAGATTACACACAGGTCACGGGCTAGTCTGGCTTCCTGTATCTTAGAGACAGACTACACACAGGTCACGGGCTAGTCTGGTTTCCTGTAATTTAGAGACAGACTACACACAGGTCACGGGCTAGTCTGGCTTCCTGTATCCTAGAGACAGACTACACAGAGGTCACGGGCTAGTCTGGCTTCCTGTATTTTAGAGACAGATTACACACAGGTCACGGGCTAGTCTGGCTTCCTGTATCTTAGAGACAGATTACACACAGGTCACGGGCTAGTCTGGCTTCCTGTATCCTAGAGACAGACTACACACAGGTCACGGGCTAGTCTGGCTTCCTGTATCCTAGAGACAGATTACACACAGGTCACGGGCTAGTCTGGCTTCCTGTATCCTAGAGACAGATTACACACAGGTCACGGGCTAGTCTGGCTTCCTGTATCCTAGAGACAGACTACACACAGGTCACGGGCTAGTCTGGCTTCCTGTATCCTAGAGACAGATTACACACAGGTCACGGGCTAGTCTGGCTTCCTGTATCCTAGAGACAGATTACACACAGGTCACGGGCTAGTCTGGCTTCCTGTATCCTAGAGACAGACTACACACAGGTCACGGGCTAGTCTGGCTTCCTGTATCCTAGAGACAGATTACACACAGGTCACGGGCTAGTCTGGCTTCCTGTATCCTAGAGACAGATTACACACAGGTCACGGGCTAGTCTGGCTTCCTGTATCCTAGAGACAGATTACACACAGGTCACGGGCTAGTCTGGCTTCCTGTATCCTAGAGACAGACTACACACAGGTCACGGGCTAGTCTGGCTTCCTGTATCCTAGAGACAGATTACACACAGGTCACGGGCTAGTCTGGCTTCCTGTATCCTAGAGACAGATTACACACAGGTCACGGGCTAGTCTGGCTTCCTGTATCCTAGAGACAGATTACACACAGGTCACGGGCTAGTCTGGCTTCCTGTATCTTAGAGACAGATTACACACAGGTCACGGGCTAGTCTAGCTTCCTGTATCCTAGAGACAGATTACACACAGGTCACGGGCTAGTCTAGCTTCCTGTATCCTAGAGACAGATTACACACAGGTCACGGGCTAGTCTGGCTTCCTGTATCCTAGAGACAGACTACACACAGGTCACGGGCTAGTCTGGCTTCCTGTATCTTAGAGACAGATTACACACAGGTCACGGGCTAGTCTGGCTTCCTGTATCTTAGAGACAGATTACACACAGGTCACGGGCTAGTCTGGCTTCCTGTATCCTAGAGACAGATTACACACAGGTCACGGGCTAGTCTGGCTTCCTGTATCTTAGAGACAGATTACACACAGGTCACGGGCTAGTCTGGCTTCCTGTATCCTAGAGACAGACTACACACAGGTCATGGGCTAGTCTGGCTTCCTGTATCTTAGAGACAGATTACACACAGGTCACGGGCTAGTCTGGCTTCCTGTATCTTAGAGACAGATTACACACAGGTCACGGGCTAGTCTGGCTTCCTGTATCTTAGAGACAGATTACACACAGGTCACGGGCTAGTCTGGCTTCCTGTATCTTAGAGACAGACTACACACAGGTCACGGGCTAGTCTGGCTTCCTGTATCTTAGAGACAGATTACACACAGGTCACGGGCTAGTCTGGCTTCCTGTATCTTAGAGACAGATTACACACAGGTCACGGGCTAGTCTGGCTTCCTGTATCTTAGAGACAGATTACACACAGGTCACGGGCTAGTCTAGCTTCCTGTATCTTAGAGACAGACTACACACAGGTCACGGGCTAGTCTGGCTTCCTGTATCTTAGAGACAGATTACACACAGGTCACGGGCTAGTCTAGCTTCCTGTATCTTAGAGACAGACTACACACAGGTCACGGGCTAGTCTGGCTTCCTGTATCTTAGAGACAGACTACACACAGGTCACGGGCTAGTCTAGCTTCCTGTATCTTAGAGACAGACTACACACAGGTCACGGGCTAGTCTGGCTTCCTGTATCCTAGAGACAGACTACACACAGGTCACGGGCTAGTCTGGCTTCCTGTATCTTAGAGACAGACTACACACAGGTCACGGGCTAGTCTGGCTTCCTGTATCCTAGAGACAGACTACACACAGGTCACGGGCTAGTCTAGCTTCCTGTATCTTAGAGACAGATTACACACAGGTCACGGGCTAGTCTGGCTTCCTGTATCTTAGAGACAGATTACACACAGGTCACGGGCTAGTCTGGCTTCCTGTATCTTAGAGACAGATTACACACAGGTCACGGGCTAGTCTAGCTTCCTGTATCTTAGAGACAGATTACACACAGGTCACGGGCTAGTCTAGCTTCCTGTATCTTAGAGACAGATTACACACAGGTCACGGGCTAGCCTGGCTTCCTGTATCTTAGAGACAGATTACACACAGGTCACGGGCTAGCCTGGCTTCCTGTATCCTAGAGACAGATTACACACAGGTCACGGGCTAGTCTGGCTTCCTGTATCTTAGAGACAGATTACACACAGGTCACGGGCTAGCCTGGCTTCCTGTATCTTAGAGACAGATTACACACAGGTCACGGGCTAGCCTGGCTTCCTGTATCTTAGAGACAGATTACACACAGGTCACGGGCTAGTCTAGCTTCCTGTATCTTAGAGACAGATTACACACAGGTCACGGGCTAGCCTGGCTTCCTGTATCTTAGAGACAGATTACACACAGGTCACGGGCTAGCCTGGCTTCCTGTATCCTAGAGACAGATTACACACAGGTCACGGGCTAGTCTGGCTTCCTGTATCCTAGAGACAGATTACACACAGGTCACGGGCTAGTCTGGCTTCCTGTATCTTAGAGACAGATTACACACAGGTCACGGGCTAGCCTGGCTTCCTGTATCTTAGAGACAGATTACACACAGGTCACGGGCTAGCCTGGCTTCCTGTATCTTAGAGACAGATTACACACAGGTCACGGGCTAGTCTGGCTTCCTGTATCCTAGAGACAGATTACACACAGGTCACGGGCTAGTCTGGCTTCCTGTATCTGAGAGACAGATTACACACAGGTCACGGGCTAGCCTGGCTTCCTGTATCTTAGAGACAGATTACACACAGGTCACGGGCTAGTCTAGCTTCCTGTATCTTAGAGACAGATTACACACAGGTCACGGGCTAGCCTGGCTTCCTGTATCTTAGAGACAGATTACACACAGGTCACGGGCTAGCCTGGCTTCCTGTATCCTAGAGACAGATTACACACAGGTCACGGGCTAGTCTGGCTTCCTGTATCCTAGAGACAGATTACACACAGGTCACGGGCTAGTCTGGCTTCCTGTATCTTAGAGACAGATTACACACAGGTCACGGGCTAGCCTGGCTTCCTGTATCTTAGAGACAGATTACACACAGGTCACGGGCTAGCCTGGCTTCCTGTATCTTAGAGACAGATTACACACAGGTCACGGGCTAGTCTGGCTTCCTGTATCCTAGAGACAGATTACACACAGGTCACGGGCTAGTCTGGCTTCCTGTATCTGAGAGACAGATTACACACAGGTCACGGGCTAGTCTGGCTTCCTGTATCTGAGAGACAGATTACACACAGGTCACGGGCTAGTCTGGCTTCCTGTATCCTAGAGACAGATTACACACAGGTCACGGGCTAGTCTGGCTTCCTGTATCTGAGAGACAGATTACACACAGGTCACGGGCTAGCCTGGCTTCCTGTATCTTAGAGACAGATTACACACAGGTCACGGGCTAGCCTGGCTTCCTGTATCTTAGAGACAGATTACACACAGGTCACGGGCTAGTCTGGCTTCCTGTATCCTAGAGACAGATTACACACAGGTCACGGGCTAGCCTGGCTTCCTGTATCTTAGAGACAGATTACACACAGGTCACGGGCTAGCCTGGCTTCCTGTATCTTAGAGACAGATTACACACAGGTCACGGGCTAGTCTGGCTTCCTGTATCCTAGAGACAGATTACACACAGGTCACGGGCTAGTCTGGCTTCCTGTATCTGAGAGACAGATTACACACAGGTCACGGGCTAGTCTGGCTTCCTGTATCCTAGAGACAGATTACACACAGGTCACGGGCTAGTCTGGCTTCCTGTATCTGAGAGACAGATTACACACAGGTCTTTATGGATGCTTTATGTTGTTCTCTCCAATGATAACACAGTCTTATCACTGTATCCTGAACAGGTGAAAACGTGATGCCATTCTGTAAAAACACATCACTGATAGTAATCAGGTTAAACCGCACCAATGTGACCAGATCAAAGAAATGACTGGGCTGTAGAAGGCTTTGAAAAAGTAAGCTTTCGTCCCAAATGGCACCCTAGTCCCATAGGGCTCAACTCAAAAGTAGTGCACTTTAGGAAGAAAATAAGGTGCTATTTAGAACCTATAAAAGGGTTCTTCGGCTGTCCCCATAGGAGAATCCTTTGAAGAACCCTTTTTGGTTCCAGGTAGAACCCTTTTGAGTTCCATGTAGAATCTTGTACACAGAGAGTTCTACATGGAACCAAAAATGGTTCTTCAAAGGATTCTCCTATGGGGACAGCCAAAGAACCCTTTTGGAACCCTTGGGGTTCCATTTGGGACGCAGCCTAAAGCTAATAAACAAGCTGGTGGCCTGAGAGAGCAGAATGGAAGAATGTAACCTGTGGGGCCTCGGACGAAAGAAAAGGAGAATGGAAGACCAAATAGATGAGAGAAGGATGACAACAGGATAACATGATAAACAGACAACATCAACAGGATAACCAGACAACATCAACAGGATAACCAGACAACATCAACAGGATAACCAGACAACATCAACAGGATAACCAGACAACATCAACAGGATAACCAGACAACATCAACAGGATAACCAGACAACATGAACAGGATAACCAGACAACATCAACAGGATAACCAGACAACATGAACAGGATAACCAGACAACATGAACAGGATAACCAGACAACATCAACAGGATAACAGGATAACCAGACAACATCAACAGGATAACCAGACAACATCAACAGGATAACCAGACAACATCAACAGGATAACCAGACAACATCAACAGGATAACCAGACAACATCAACAGGATAACCAGACAACATCAACAGGATAACCAGACAACATCAACAGGATAACCAGACAACATTAACAGGATAACCAGACAACATCAACAGGATAACCAGACAACATGAACAGGATAACCAGACAACATCAACAGGATAACCAGACAACATGAACAGGATAAACAGACAACATGAACATGATAAACAGACAACATTAACATGATAAACAGACAACATGAACAGGATAACCAGACAACATCAACAGGATAACAGGATAACCAGACAACATCAACAGGATAACAGGATAACCAGACAACATCAACAGGATAACCAGACAACATGAACAGGATAACCAGACAACATGAACAGGATAAACAGACAACATTAACATGATAAACAGACAACATGAACAGGATAACCAGACAACATCAACAGGATAACCAGACAACATGAACAGGATAACCAGACAACATGAACAGGATAAACAGACAACATTAACATGATAACCAGACAACATCAACAGGATAACCAGACAACATCAACAGGATAACAGGATAACCAGACAACATCAACAGGATAACCAGACAACATCAACAGGATAACAGGATAACCAGACAACATCAACAGGATAACCAGACAACATCAACAGGATAACCAGACAACATGAACAGGATAAACAGACAACATTAACATGATAACCAGACAACATTAACAGGATAACCAGACAACATCAACAGGATAACCAGACAACATCAACAGGATAACCAGACAACATCAACCGGATAACCAGACAACATCAACAGGATAACCAGACAACATCAACAGGATAACCAGACAACATCAACAGGATAACCAGACAACATGAACAGGATAAACAGACAACATGAACAGGATAACCAGACAACATGAACAGGATAACCAGACAACATCAACAGGATAACCAGACAACATCAACAGGATAACCAGACAACATCAACAGGATAACAGGATAACCAGACAACATCAACAGGATAACCAGACAACATCAACAGGATAACCAGACAACATCAACAGGATAACAGGATAACCAGACAACATCAACAGGATAACCAGACAACATCAACAGGATAACCAGACAACATCAACAGGATAACCAGACAACATCAACAGGATAACAGGATAACCAGACAACATCAACAGGATAACAGGATAACCAGACAACATCAACAGGATAACCAGACAACATCAACAGGATAAACAGACAACATGAACAGGATAAACAGACAACATGAACAGGATAACCAGACAACATGAACAGGATAACCAGACAACATGAACATGATAACCAGACAACATGAACAGGATAACCAGACAACATCAACAGGATAACCAGACAACATCGGAAGACAGAGAGAGAGAGGAGACTGGAAGATTGTAACCTGTTTGGTCAGCTTGCGTAGTTGATCTGTCAACTTGGCGTTCATCTCATCAAACTTCCTGAAGGCCTGCGTTGGTCAAACACAACAGAGACATGATCAGAGACAGGAATATTTACCTCAGAATATACAAAGAGCAGCAACAATGACACAGGACTTTAAAGTCTCTGCAATGTAGAGGACTGGTTCATTACATTGTGGAACATTCAGGTCACTGGCTAAAACATGAGACAGAAATGTATGTGTGTAGTAGTGGTGTGTTTAATGCTACAGATGGTTGATGCTAGTAGAGAATGATTAGTACTAGAGAGTAGGTAGTATAGAGTGATTAGTACTAGACAGTAGGTAGTACACAGTTATTAGTACTAGTAGAAGGTAGTATAGAGTGATTAGTACTAGGTAGTAGGTAGTATAGTGATTAGTACTAGTAGAAGGTAGTATAGAGTGATTAGTACTAGGTAGTAGGTAGTATAGAGTGATTAGTACTAGGTAGTAGGGAATATGGGGTGATTACTACTAGGTAGTAGGTAGTATAGTGATTAGTACTAGGCAGTAGGGAGTATGGGGTGATTATTACTAGGCAGTAGGGAGTATGGGGTGATTATTACTAGGTAGTAGGTTGTATACAGTTATTAGTATTAGGTAGTAGGTAGTATAGGGTGATTATTACTAGAGAGTAGGTAGTATAGAGTGATTAGTACTAGGTCGTAGGTTGTATACAGTTATTAGTATTAGGTAGTAGGTAGTATAGGGTGATTATTACTAGAGAGTAGGTAGTATAAAGTGATTAGTACTAGAGAGTAGGTAGTATAGGGTGATGATTACTAGAGAGTAGGTAGTATAACGTGATTAGTACTAGGTAGTAGGCAGTATAGTGATTAGTACTAGGCAGTAGGTAGTATAGAGTGATTAATACTAGTGGGCAGTAGGTAGTACACAGTTATTAGTACTAGGTCGTAGGGAGTATGGGGTGATTAGTACTAGGTAGTAGGGAGTATAGTGATAGAACTAGGTAGTAGGGAGCATGGGGTAATTAGTACTAGGTAGTAGGGAGTATAGTGATAGAACTAGGTAGTAGGTAGTATAGAGTGATTAGTACTAGGTAGTAGGTAGCATAGGGTGAGTATTACTAGAGAGTAGGTAGTATAAAGTGGTTAGTACTAGGTAGTAGGTAGTATAGTGATTAGAACTAGGTAGTAGGTAGTATAGTGATTAGTACTAGGTAGTAGGTAGTATAGTGATTAGTACTAGGTAGTAGGTAGTATAGAGTGATTAGTACTAGGTAGTAGGTAGTATAGAGTGATTAGTACTAGGTAGTAGGTAGTATAGAGTGATTAGTACTAGGTAGTATGGAGTGATTAGTACTAGGTAGTAGGAAGTATAGTGATTAGTACTAGGCAGTCGGTAGTATAGTGATTAGAACTAGGTAGTAGGAAGTATAGTGATTATTACTAGGTAGTAGGTGGTACAGGGTGTAAATGGTGTGCAGTTTTGTTGTTACCTCCTCTGGAGCTGTCTGGCAGGTCAACATGGCATCCAGAAACTCATACAGATACTGGAACGGTAGAGACCACATAGATCAACTGTTTATTACATAGCAGGAGAAGGAGGACCAGAAAATGAATTGGGGATGTGTAGCAAGAACAGGATTTATATAGAGGTCTTTCAATCTAGAACAGGATTTATATAGAGGTCTTTCAATCCCACAGGATTTATATAGAGGTCTTTCAATACCACAGGATGTATATAGAGGTCTTTCAATCTAGAACAGGATTTATATAGAGGTCTTTCAATCTAGAACAGGATTTATATAGAGGTCTTTCAATCCCACAGGATTTATAGAGGTCTTTCAATCCTACAGGATTTATATAGAGGTCTTTCAATCCCACAGGATTTATATAGAGGTCTTTCAATCTAGAACAGGATTTATATAGAGGTCTTTCAATCCTACAGGATTTATATAGAGGTCTTTCAATCCCACAGGATTTATATAGAGGTCTTTCAATCTAGAACAGGATTTATATAGAGGTCTTTCAATCCTACAGGATTTATATAGAGGTCTTTCAATCTAGAACAGGATTTATATAGAGGTCTTTCAATCCCACAGGATTTATATAGAGGTCTTTCAATCCAGAACAGGATTTATGTTCAGGTCCTTCAATCCCACAGGATTTATATAGAGGTCTTTCAATCCCACAGGATTTATGTAGAGGTCTTTCAATCCCACAGGATTTATATAGAGGTCTTTCAATCCCACAGGATTTATATAGAGGTCTTTCAATCCCACAGGATTTATATAGAGGTCTTTCAATCCCACAGGATTTATATAGAGGTCTTTCAATCCCACAGGATTTATATAGAGGTCTTTCAATCCCACAGGATTTATATAGAGGTCTTTCAATCCCACAGGATTTATATAGAGGTCTTTCAATCCCACAGGATTTATATAGAGGTCTTTCAATCCAGAACAGGATTAATATAGAGGTCTTTCAATCTAGAACAGGATTTATGTAGAGGTCTTTCAATCCCACAGGATTTATGTAGAGGTCTTTCAATCCCACAGGATTTATATAGAGGTCTTTCAATCTAGAACAGGATTTATATAGAGGTCTTTCAATCCCACAGGATTTATATAGAGGTCTTTCAATCCCACAGGATTTATATAGAGGTCTTTCAATCCCACAGGATTTATATAGAGGTCTTTCAATCCAGAGCAGGATTTATGTAGAGGTCTTTCAATCCCACAGGATTTATATAGAGGTCTTTCAATCCCACAGGATTTATGTAGAGGTCTTTCAATCCCACAGGATTTATATAGAGGTCTTTCAATCCCACAGGATTTATATAGAGGTCTTTCAATCCCACAGGATTTATATAGAGGTCTTTCAATCTAGAACAGGATTTATATAGAGGTCTTTCAATCCCACAGGATTTATATAGAGGTCTTTCAATCTAGAACAGGATTTATATAGAGGTCTTTCAATCCCACAGGATTTATATAGAGGTCTTTCAATCTAGAACAGGATTTATATAGAGGTCTTTCAATCCCACAGGATTTATATAGAGGTCTTTCAATCCCACAGGATTTATATAGAGGTCTTTCAATCCCACAGGATTTATATAGAGGTCTTTCAATCCCACAGGATTTATATAGAGGTCTTTCAATCCCACAGGATTTATATAGAGGTCTTTCAATCCCACAGGATTTATGTAGAGGTCTTTCAATCCCACAGGATTTATATAGAGGTCTTTCAATCCTACAGGATTTATATAGAGGTCTTTCAATCCCACAGGATTTATATAGAGGTCTTTCAATCCCACAGGATTTATATAGAGGTCTTTCAATCCCACAGGATTTATATAGAGGTCTTTCAATCCCACAGGATTTATATAGAGGTCTTTCAATCCAGAACAGGATTTATGTAGAGGTCTTTCAATCCCACAGGATTTATATAGAGGTCTTTCAATCCCACAGGATTTATATAGAGGTCTTTCAATCCAGCACAGGATTTATATAGAGGTCTTTCAATCCCACAGGATTTATATAGAGGTCTTTCAATCCCACAGGATTTATATAGAGGTCTTTCAATCTAGAACAGGATTTATATAGAGGTCTTTCAATCCCACAGGATTTATATAGAGGTCTTTCAATCTAGAACAGGATTTATATAGAGGTCTTTCAATCTAGAACAGGATTTATATAGAGGTCTTTCAATCTAGAACAGGATTTATATAGAGGTCTTTCAATCCCACAGGATTTATATAGAGGTCTTTCAATCCCACAGGATTTATATAGAGGTCTTTCAATCCAGAACAGGATTTATATAGAGGTCTTTCAATCCAGAACAGGATTTATATAGAGGTCTTTCAATCCCACAGGATTTATATAGAGGTCTTTCAATCCCACAGGATTTATATAGAGGTCTTTCAATCCAACAGGATTTATATAGAGGTCTTTCAATCCCACAGGATTTATATAGAGGTCTTTCAATCCCACAGGATTTATATAGAGGTCTTTCAATCCCACAGGATTTATATAGAGGTCTTTCAATCCCACAGGATTTATGTAAAGGTCTTTCAATCCCACGTGGAAAATGTAATGTGGACAGCACATCAGGTCAGACTAACATGTATGCTTTTGAAGTAAACTATCTGTCACGTTCTGACCTTTATTTCCTGTGTTTTGTATTTAGTTAGTATGGTCAGGGCGTGAGTTGGGTGGGCAGTCTATGTTTGTTTTTCTATGTTTTGGTTATTTCTATGTTTCGGCCTAGTATGGTTCTCAATCAGAGGCAGGTGTCGTTAGTTGTCTCTGATTGAGAATCATACTTAGGTGGCCTGGGTTTCACTGTGTGTTTGTGGGTGATTGTTCCTGTCTCTGTGTGTGCACCAGATAGGACTGTTTTTGAGTTTTCACGTTTCTTGTTTTTGTTAGTTTGTTCATGTGTACCTTAACGTATTAAAAAGAACCATGGACAATTACCACGCCGCGTATTGGTCCTCTGATCCGTTTCGCCTCTCCTCTTCGGAAGAAGAGGAGGAAATTCATTACAGAATCACCCACCAAAATCGGACCAAGCGGCGTGGTAAAGGACAGCGACGACAGCAGCAGCAGCATCAACAACAGAGGCCACCATCACAGGACTCCTGGACATGGGAGGAGATACTGAACGGAGAGGGACCCTGGGCACGGGCTGGGAAAAATCGCAGCCCCAAAGCAGAGCTGGAGGCAGCGAAAGCTGAGCGGCGGCAATATGAGGAGCCAGCACGGCAGTGCGACAGGTACGAGAGGCAGCCCCAAATTTTTTTTTTTTTTTTTGGGGGGCACACGAGGTGTGGTACTAAGCCAGGTAGCAGACCTGAGCTCACTCCTCGTGTTCATGATAAGCAGCGCATTACTGGTCAGGCACCGTGTTATGCGGTTAAGCGCACGGTGTCGCCAGTGCGTGTCCATTGCCCGGTGCGCTATAGGGCAGCCCCGAGAGTGCCATGCGAGTGTGGGCATTGAGCCAGGGCGTATGGTGCCTGCTCAGCGGGTCTGGTCGCCGGTACGCAGTCTTGGTCCAGGTTATCCTGCGCCGGCTCTGCGTGCTGTGTCTCCGGGGTGCTGGGAGGGTGCAGTGCGTCCTCTGCCTGCGCTCCGCTCGTACCGGGCAACTGTGGGAGTGGAGCCTAGGGGAGAGGTGCGTGTAGTAAGCACTAGATCTCCCGTGCTTACCCACAGCCCGGTTCAACCTGTGCCTGCACTCTGGAGGGTCCGGGCTAGAGTAGTTGTCCAGCCTGGGGAAGTGGTGCCAAGGTTGCGCACCAGAGCTCCAGTGCTCCCCCACAGCCCGGTCTTTCAGGCTCCTCCTAACACCAAGCCTCCTGAAGGTCTCCCCAGCCTGGTGGTTCCTGTGGCAGCCCCACGCACCAGGCTGTCTCTCAGTCTCCTCCCTGCAGGTGCTCCCGCCTGTCCGGCGCCGCTGCCGGAGCGTCCCGCCTGTCCGGCGCCACTGCCGGAGCCTCCCGCCTGTCCGGCGCCGCTGCCGGAGCCTCCCGCCTGTCCGGCGCCACTGCCGGAGCCTCCCGCCTGTCCGGCGCCGCTGCTGGAGCGTCCTGCCTGTCCGGCGCCACTGCCGGAGCCTCCCGCCTGTCCGGCGCCGCTGCCGGAGCGTCCCGCCTGTCCGGCGCCGCTGCCGGAGCGTCCCGCCTGTCCGGCGCCGCTGCCGGAGCGTCCCGCCTGCCCTGCGCCGTTGCCGGAGCATCCCCGCCTGCCCGGCGCCGCTGCCGGAGCGTCCCGCCTGCCCGGCGCCACTGCCGGAGCCTCCCGCCTGTCCGGCGCCGCTGCCGGAGCGTCCCGCCTGTCCGGCGCCACTGCCGGAGCCTCCCGCCTGTCCGGCGCCGCTGCCGGAGCCTCCCGCCTGTCCGGCGCCGCTGCCGGAGCCCTCAGCCCAGAGGCGCCAGAGCCCCTCAGCCCAGAGGCGCCAGAGCCCCTCAGCCCAGAGGCGCCAGAGCCCTCAGCCCAGAGGCGCCAGAGCCCCTGCCCCTCTGTCCAGAGCTTCTGCCCCTCTGTCCCGAGCTGCCCCTCTGTCCAGTGGGGTCATTGAGAGGGGTTGCCATGGTGAGAAAGCCACGGAGGCGGACAATAAAGCGGACTAAGACAATGGTGAAGTGGGGTCCGCGTCCCGCGCCAGAACCGCCACCGCGGACAGACGCCCACCCAGACCCTCCCCTATAGGTCAAGGTTTTGCGGCCGGAGTCCGCACCTTTGGGGGGTACTGTCACGTTCTGACCTTTATTTCCTGTGTTTTGTATTTAGTTAGTATGGTCAGGGCGTGAGTTGGGTGGGCAGTCTATGTTTGTTTTTCTATGTTTTGGTTATTTCTATGTTTCGGCCTAGTATGGTTCTCAATCAGAGGCAGGTGTCATTAGTTGTCTCTGATTGAGAATCATACTTAGGTGGCCTGGGTTTCACTGTGTGTTTGTGGGTGATTGTTCCTGTCTCTGTGTGTGCACCAGATAGGACTGTTTTTGAGTTTTCACATTTCTTGTTTTTGTTAGTTTGTTCATGTGTACCTTAACGTATTAAAAGAACCATGGACAATTACCACGCCGCGTATTGGTCCTCTGATCCGTTTCGCCTCTCCTCTTCGGAAGAAGAGGAGGAAATTCATTACACTATCCCTAGTGACTGACCGTAGGGATGTAGTATGAACATATAGGACAATACAAGGGACCTGTGGTTCTTACCGGGGTGAGGAACTTGTAGGTGAGGTGTGCATTCTCTGCCATCACATCAGCAGCCAGATCAAAATACTGAGACAGAGAGAGTATAGTAGATATACAGTAGAGTACAGTAGTAGACTACAGTAGTAGAGTACAGTATAATAGTAGAGTACAGTATAACAGTAGGTGAGGTGTGCATTCTCTGCCATCACATCAGCAGCCAGATCAAAATACTGAGACAGAGAGAGTATAGTAGATATACAGTAGAGTACAGTAGAGTACAGTATAACAGTAGAGTACAGTATAACAGTAGAGTACAGTATAGTACAGTAGAGTACAGTATAACAGTAGAGTACAGTATAACAGTATAATATATTTGACTACAGTATAATATAGTAGAGTACAGTATAACAGTATAATATTGTAGAGTACAGTATAATAGTATAATATATTAGACTACAGTATAATATAGTAGAGTACAGTATACTAGTATAATAGAGTAGAGTACAGTATAATAGTATAATATAGTAGAGTACAGTAGAGTATAGTATAATATAGTAGAGTACAGTATAACAGTATAATAGAGTAGAGATAGTATAATAGTGTAATATAGTAGAGTGCAGTAGAGTATAGTATAATATAGTAGAGTACAGTATAATAGTATAATAGAGTAGAGATAGTATAATAGTATAATATAGTAGAGATTATAATAGTATAATATAGTAGAGTACAGTAGAGTATAGTATAATATAGTAGAGTACAGTATAATAGAGTAGAGATAGTATAATAGTATAATATAGTAGAGTACAGTAGAGTATAGTATAATATAGTAGAGTACAGTATAATAGTATAATATAGTAGAATACAGTAGAGTATAGTATAATATAGTAGAGTAAGTATAATAGTATAATATAGTAGAATACAGTATAATAGTATAATAGTGTAGAGTACAGTATAATAGTATAATATATTAGACTACAGTATAATATAGTAGAGTACAGTATAATAGTATAATAGAGTAGAGTGCAGTAGAGTATAGTATAATATAGTAGAGTACAGTAGAGTATAGTAGAGTACTGTATAATAGTATAATATACTATAGTACCGTAGAATACCCTACCTCATATTTGCAGTATAGTATAGTATAATATAGTAGAGTACTGTATAATAATATAATATACTATAGTACCGTAGAATAACCTACCTCATATTTGCAGTATAGTATAATATAGTACTGTATAATAGTATAATAGAGTAGAGTACAGTAGAGTATAGTATAATATAGTAGAATACCCTACCTCATATTTGCAGTATAGTATAATATAGTACTGTATAATAGTATAATAGAGTAGAGTACAGTAGAGTATAGTATAATATAGTACTGTATAATAGTATAATAGAGTAGAGTACAGTAGAGTATAGTATAATATAGTACTGTATAATAGTATAATAGAGTAGAGTACAGTAGAGTATAGTATAATATAGTACTGTATAATAGTATAATAGAGTAGAGTACAGTAGAGTATAGTATAATATAGTAGAGTACTGTATAATAGAGTAGAGTGCAGTAGAGTATAGTATAATATAGTAGAGTACTGTATAATAGTATAATAGAGTAGAGTACAGCAGAGTATAGTATAATAAAGTAGAGTACTGTATAATAGTATAATAGAGTAGAGTACAGTAGAGTATAGTAGAGTACTGTATAATATACTATAGTACCGTAGAATACCCTACCTCATATTTGCAGTATAGTATAATATAGTACTGTATAATAGTATAATAGAGTAGAGTACAGTAGAGTATAGTATAATATAGTACTGTATAATAGTATAATAGAGTAGAGTACAGTAGAGTATAGTATAATATAGTACTGTATAATAGTATAATAGAGTAGAGTACAGTAGAGTATAGTATAATATAGTACTGTATAATAGTATAATAGAGTAGAGTACAGTAGAGTATAGTATAATATAGTACTGTATAATAGTATAATAGAGTAGAGTACAGTAGAGTATAGTATAATATAGTAGAGTACTGTATAATAGAGTAGAGTGCAGTAGAGTATAGTATAATATAGTAGAGTACTGTATAATAGTATAATAGAGTAGAGTACAGCAGAGTATAGTATAATAAAGTAGAGTACTGTATAATAGTATAATAGAGTAGAGTACAGTAGAGTATAGTAGAGTACTGTATAATATACTATAGTACCGTAGAATACCCTACCTCATATTTGCAGTATAGTATAATATAGTACTGTATAATAGTATAATAGAGTAGAGTATAGTATAATATAGTAGAATACCCTACCTCATATTTGCAGTATAGTATAATATAGTACTGTATAATAGTATAATAGAGTAGAGTATAGTATAATATAGTAGAATACCCTACCTCATATTTGCAGTATAGTAGCAGCAGGTTTCCGAAGGTGACCGGGGGGAAGGGGATCTGCTGCAGGAGGAAGGCCAGTTTCTCAAAACCCTCCGATGGCTTCTTATCCATGTTCATCAGGGCCTGGTTGTGGAGCGTTACTGGATCCAGCTCCTACAAGACAACAGACATGTGGAAATAACTATTTGTTCTTTAACTAACTTGCCTAGTTAAATACAGGATCAAATAAAACACATTTAAAGGATATTTCATTGTCCATTGGTTAGAAGGAGAATGTCTCCACACACACACACACACACACACACACACACACACACACACACACACACACACACACACACACACACACACACACACACACGTCACAACAGCTTTCTGTCTGACAGAGTGCTCCTGGTCCCCTGATCCCCATCAGTGTGAGTGTTGATATACCGGGCGGCAGCGTAGCCTAGTGGTTAGAGCGTTGGACTAGTAACCGGAAGGTTGCGAGTTCAAACCCCGAGCTGACAAGGTACAAATCTGTCGTTCTGCCCCTGAACAGGCAGTTAACCCACTGTTCCCAGAATATGTTCTTAACTGACTTGCCTGGTTAAATAAAGGTAAAATAAAAATAATAAAAATAGATGGTCACTAGAGGGCAGCACCCACTGAGCCACAGATAGAGATGTACCTTACAGCATTCACTGTCTCCAACCTACATGAGTGGTAAGGGCTGACATATGTACACACACAAGTACACACACAGTACCTCCTCTGATCTGGGAGGCATGTCAGTCAAGGCCTCCTGAGCTGCATCGCCTGGAGACAGACAGACAGAGAGACCGAGTTGAGCTTACTTACTAGCCCTTATGCAGTTTAAGTAAAAAATAGATAAGTTTTAAAAAATTATAATAAAAGTAACAAGAAATTAAAGAGCAGCAGTAAAATAACATTAGCGAGGCTATATAATGTGCGGGGGCACCGGTTAGTCGAGGTAATTGAGGTGATATGTACATGTAGGTAGAGTTAAAGTGACTACGCATAGATTATAAACAGAGAGTACCAGCCTGGTATACTATGAGAACGGACAGTTTTTCAGCTGGTAATTTCTGACAGCCTGGTCACAGTACACCCCTGGACAGAATGCTAGTCTATCACAGTATACCCCCTGGACAGAATGCTAGCCTATCACAGTACACCCCTGGACAGAATGCTAGTCTATCACAGTACACCCCCTGGACAGAATGCTAGTCTATCACAGTACACCCCCTGGACAGAATGCTAGTCTATCACAGTACACCCCCTGGACAGAATGCTAGTCTATCACAGTACACCCCCTGTATCACAGTACACCCCCTGGATAGAATGCTAGTCTATCACAGTACACCCCCTGGACAGAATGCTAGTCTATCACAGTACACCCCCTGGACAGAATGCTAGTCTATCACAGTACACCCCCTGGATCACAGTACACCCCCTGGATAGAATGCTAGTCTATCACAGTACACCCCCTGGACAGAATGCTAGTCTATCACAGTACACCCCCTGGACAGAATGCTAGTCTATCACAGTACACCCCCTGGATCACAGTACACCCCCTGGACAGAATGCTAGTCTATCACAGTACACCCCCTGGACAGAATGCTAGTCTATCACAGTACACCCCCTGGACAGAATGCTAGTCTATCACAGTACACCCCCTGAATAGAATGCTAGTCTATCACAGTACACCCCTGGACAGAATGCTAGTCTATCACAGTACACCCCTGGACAGTACACCCCCTTAATGCTGAGAGTCAAGCAGAAAGTAAATCAGGTCCCATTTTTACAGTTTTTGTTACGACTCGGCCGGGATTGAACTCCCAACCCTCCAATCTCAGGGCGGATACTCTAACCACAAGGCTGCTTGAATGTACTCACAGTTTTTGAGCTGGTATTCTATAGCAGCCTTGAGGTTGAAGCCTTCTATGAGGGCGGTCTCATGTAGGATCAGGGTGTTCCCAACACTCCTCACGTCAATGCCCTCTGTCGTCATGCCAACGCTCAGCTCTGGACGACGAGAACACACACACACAGCACAGAGAGATACAGGATGGTCAGGGGAAAACATGGATGAGAAGGAGGGTCACTAAGGGAAAACCCCAACAGAGTGATCAGGTATCTAACTAAACAGGTGTGCTGTCATTTTAAAGCCGACCTGGATGTTCCCTGATCCCTCTCTCGATGATCTCTCCCATGAAGTTGAGGGCCTGACCATACTGTTTCATACTGTAGTAGCACAGACCTATGTTGTAGGACAGTTCTGAGACAGGAGGGAGGAGAGAGAGGCAGGGGAGAGGAGGAGGGAATTAGTGGGGAGGGACAGGGAGATAGGGAGGGGCGGAGAGAGAGAGAGAGGGAGAGAGAGAAGGAGAGAATTAGGGGGAGAGGAGAGAGAGGGAGGGAGAGGAGGAGAGAATTAGGGGGAGAGGAGAGAGAGGGAGGGAGAGGAGGAGAGAATTAGGGGAGAGGAGAGAGAGGGATAGAGAGGAGGAGAGAATTAGGGGAGAGGAGAGAGAGGGAGAGAAGGAGATAATTATGGGGGAGAGGAGAGAGAGGGATAGAGAGGAGGAGAGAATTAGGGGAGAGGGAGAGAGAGGGAGGGAGAGAAGGAGAGAATTAGGGGAGAGGAGAGAGAGGGGAGAGAGGAAGGAGAGAATTAGGGGGAGGAGGAGAGAGGGAGGAAGAGAAGGAGATAATTATGGGGGAGAGGAGAGAGAGGGATAGAGAGGAGGAGAGAATTAGAGGGGAGAGGAGAGAGAGGGAGGGAGAGAAGGAGAGAATTAGGGGAGAGGAGAGAGAGGGAGAGAGGAAGGAGAGAATTAGGGGAGAGGAGAGAGAGGGAGGAAGAGAAGGAGATAATTATGGGGGGAGAGAGAGAGGGATAGAGAGGAGGAGAGAATTAGAGGGGAGAGGAGAGAGAGGGAGGGAGAGGAGGAGAGAATTAGGGGGAGAGGAGAGAGATTCAGCAAATGCAAGAGACTTGTAGGACAGGCAAAAGGTTAGACGTTTTCCTTGGGGTGTGTGTGAGTGTGTGTGTGAGTGTGTGTGTGCGTGCAGTTACCTGGTTGGTAGCCCAGCACCTGCATGGCAGACATGAACTTCTTGCAAGCCTCCTCGTACTCCCCCTCCTTGTAGAGTAGACAGCCCATGTCCACGTCATAGTCTGGGTCGTCCTGGGGAAGCTGCTCTACCAGTGTCTGACAGGGAGAGGATTCATAAAGGCCTTATAAGAGGTCATAAAGGGTTATAGGGAGTCATAAGGGCATATTCGTTGAGAACATTTGTCATAAGGGGTTTCAAGGGTTTCTAAATGGATCAAAAACACTAACTAAGCAGTTATAAGAGGTTATATTAGGTTCTCCTGACCTCATGACATACAGTAACTACCAGGTACATGATTCTGGTCTTTAGTTCTGGTTCTAGTTCCAGTTCTGGTTTAGTTATGTTCTAGTTCTGGTTAAGGTATGGTTCTAGTTCTGGGTCTAGTTAAGTTCTGTTCAATTTCTGGTTAAGTTCTGGTTCTAGTTCTGGTTTAGTTCTGGTTCTAGTTCTGGTTCTAGTCAATGGTTCTAGTCAATGGTTCTAGTTCAGGTTCTAGTCATGGCTCTAGTCAAGGCTCTAGTCATAGGTCTAGTTCAGGTTCTAGTCATGGTTCTAGTCATGGTTGTAGTTCTAGTCATTGTTCTAGTTCAGGTTCAAGTCATGGTTCTAGTTCTGGTTCTAGTCATGGTTCAATTGATGTTCTAGTCATGGTTCTAGTTCTAGTTCAGGTTCTAGTTCTGGTTCTAGTTCAGGTTCTAGTCATGGTTCTAGTTCTGGTTCTAGTCATGGTTCTAGTTCTATTCATGGTTCTAGTCATGGTTCTAGTTCTGGTGCTAATTATGGTTCTAGTTATGGCCAAGTCCAGTATATGTCCAATACTAGTCTCTACTAACCTTCGCTCCAGAGTACTCCTCTTCTCCGTATTTGATGGATGCCTGCAGTTTGATCATCTGTGGGAGAGAAGGACAGAACATGGGTCAGAAGAGAGAAATAACTAAGAGAATATGGTTGAAGAATAGAATTATATCTCAGTGTGGTAAGATAACTCTACCTGGTAGTAAACATTATAAATCTAGCTGGTAGTAAACATTAGAACTCTACCTGGTAGTAAACATTATAACTCTACCTGGTAGTAAACATTATAACTCTACCTGGTGGGTCTGGTAGTAAACATTATAACTCTACCTGGTAGTAAACATGACTCTACCTGGTGGGTCTGGTAGTAAACATTACAACTCTACCTGGTGGGGCTGGTAGTAAACATTATAACTCTACCTGGTAGTAAACATTATAACTCTACCTGGTGGGGCTGTTAGTAAACATTATAACTCTACCTGGTAGTAAACATTATAACTCTACCTGGTAGTAAACATTATGACTCTACCTGGTAGTAAACATTATAACTCTACCTGGTAGTAAACATTATAACTCTACCTGGTAGTAAACATTACAACTGTACCTGGTAGTAAACATTATAACTCTACCTGGTAGTAAACATTATGACTCTACCTGGTAGTAAACATTATAACTCTACCTGGTAGTAAACATTATGACTCTACCTGGTAGTAAACATTATAACTCTACCTGGTAGTAAACATTATAACTCTACCTGGTGGGGCTGGTAGTAAACATTATAACTCTACCTGGTAGTAAACATTATAACTCTACCTGGTGAGGCTGGTAGTAAACATTATAACTCTACCTGGTAGTAAACATTATAACTCTACCTGGTAGTAAACATTATAACTCTACCTGGTAGTAAACATTATAACTCTACCTGGTGGGTCTGATAGTAAACATTATAACTCTACCTGGTAGTAAACATTATAACTCTACCTGGTAGTAAACATTATAACTCTACCTGGTAGTAAACATTATAACTCTACCTGGTAGATAACATTATAACTCTACCTGGTAGTAAACATTATAACTCTACCTGGTAGTAAACATTATAACTCTACCTGGTGGGTCTGGTAGAAAACATTATAACTCTACCTGGTGGGTCTGATAGTAAACATTATAACTCTACCTGGTAGTAAACATTATAACTATACCTGGTAGTAAACATTATAACTCTACCTGGTAGTAAACATAACTCTACCTGGTAGTAAACATTTTAACTCTACCTGGTGGGTCTGGTAGAAAACATTATAACTCTGCCTGGTAGTAAACATTATAACTCTACCTGGTGGGTCTGGTAGTAAACATTATAACTCTACCTGGTAGTAAACATTATGACTCTACCTGGTAGTAAACATTATAACTCTACCTGGTGGGGCTGGTAGTAAACATAATAACTCTACCTGGTAGTAAACATTATAACTCTACCTGGTAGTAAACATTATGACTCTACCTGGTAGTAAACATTATGACTCTACCTGGTAGTAAACATTATGACTCTACCTGGTAGTAAACATTATGACTCTTCCTGGTAGTAAACATTATGACTCTTCCTGGTAGTAAACATTATAACTCTACCTGGTAGTAAACATTATAACTCTACCTGGTAGTAAACATAATAACTCTACCTGGTAGTAAACATAATAACTCTACCTGGTAGTAAACATAATAACTCTACCTGGTAGTAAACATTATAACTATATCTGGTAGTAAACATTATAACTCTACCTGGTAGTAAACATTATAACTCTACCTGGCAGTAAACATTATAACTCTACCTGGTAGTAAACATTATAACTCTACCTGGTAGTAAACATTATAACTATATCTGGTAGTAAACATTATAAATATACCTGGTAGTAAACATTATAACTCTACCTGGTAGTAAACATTATAACTCTACCTGGTAGTAAACATTATGACTCTACCTGGTAGTAAACATTATGACTCTACCTGGTAGTAAACATTATGACTCTTCCTGGTAGTAAACATTATGACTCTTCCTGGTAGTAAACATTATAACTCTACCTGGTAGTAAACATTATAACTCTACCTGGTAGTAAACATAATAACTCTACCTGGTAGTAAACATAATAACTCTACCTGGTAGTAAACATAATAACTCTACCTGGTAGTAAACATTATAACTATATCTGGTAGTAAACATTATAACTCTACCTGGTAGTAAACATTATAACTCTACCTGGCAGTAAACATTATAACTCTACCTGGTAGTAAACATTATAACTCTACCTGGTAGTAAACATTATAACTATATCTGGTAGTAAACATTATAAATATACCTGGTAGTAAACATTATAACTCTACCTGGTAGTAAACATTATAACTCTACCTGGTAGTAAACATTATAACTATATCTGGTAGTAAACATTATAACTATATCTGGTAGTAAACATTATAACTATACCTGATAGTAAACATTATAACTCTACCTGGTAGTAAACATTATAACTCTACCTGGTAGTAAACATTATAACTATATCTGGTAGTAAACATTATAACTCTACCTGGTAGTAAACATTATAACTCTATCTGGTAGTAAACATTATAACTCTACCTGGTAGTAAACATTATAACTCTACCTGGTAGTAAACATTATAACTCTACTTGGTAGTAAACATTATAACTCTACCTGGTAGTAAACATTATAACTCTACCTGGTGGGGCAGGAGAGGTTCCGGATCCTGGTAAATAGGTTCCAGAACAAAACAGTCCAAAACTGAGAGGTTCTGGTTCCTGTTGTGGCAGGATCCGGCTCAAATGAAGCACTGATTCTACCTCTACCTTGGTATTATAACTTGATGTAGGAAGTGTACCTTGGTGTGGCTGGTAGGGTTGTCCAATAGAAAGGTAGCCTTCATGGCCTCGGGGTAGGCACAGGCCCCGTACAGAGACTGGGCGTAATACAGCCTGTACTCCTCCACCTCGGGGTGTAGCTGGGTCAGCTGCTCATAGCACTCTGCTGCGTTGGTGAAGTCCTGCATGTGGTAGTAGCAGTAGCCTAGCAGAGACAGGGCTGCCCGTGACTGGGAGGAGGAGGAGAAGGTAGAGGAGGAGGAGAATAAGAAGATTACGGACTCCATTCAATCCATATCGCCCAAGTTCAGCACTATATGGCGATTGACATTTAAAGGTAATGTTCCCGCATTCCATGAGACTACAGTCACGGTAAACGCTGCATATATTGGCTAAAGGTCATCGAAAATTACCTTTAAAATTTCAAGAACGCTATAGCGATTAACTTTGCCGATACGGATTGAATCGAGCCCTAGATGTATTGTCCAATGAAAGAGTCTGAGGGACAGTCTGTTTATGCTATCATCACAAGCTATCATGACAAGTCACTCATTAGCAAGCTAAACATTGGCTTGCCGGTGACAGCAATGGAGTTGGCAATAGCACAAACTGATCTGAGAGCAGGCTATAGGAGACGATAGACCTGGGAACAGGCTATAGAAGGAGACAACAGACCTGGGAGCAGGCTATAGAAGGAGACGATAGATCTGGGGCCAGGCTATAGGAGACAACAGACCTGGGACCAGGCTATAGAAGGAGACAACAGACCTGGGACCAGGCTATAGAAGGAGAAAACAGATCTGAGACCAGGCTATAGAAGGAGACAACAGACCTGAGACCAGGCTATAGAAGGAGACAACAGATCTGGGACCAGGCTATAGAAGGAGACAACAGACCTGGGACCAGGCTATAGAAGGAGACAACAGACCTGGGACCAGGTTATAGAAGGAGACAACAGACCTGGGACCAGGCTAAAGAAGGAGACAACAGATCTGGGAGCACACACACACACACACACACACACACACACACACACACACACTACCTTCATCTGTTTCTGCAGTTCATTGCTGAGGATGTGGATAGCCTCTCCATACCGCCCATCTTTGATCTATAGGAGAACAGAGTTAGCAGCTAGTTATAAAATAATACATGAGCTATCTAGCTAGCTATGTTGTCACACTTAGTTCGTTAGCTAGCCTGAGCCTTGAAATTGAAGGGTATGTCAGGCTAGCTTAATCAAAGTTAGCTAGCTTGCTATAGCCCCAATTTGTGAAATTCGTATTGTGACGTTAGCTAGCTGGAATTCGCTATATAATCAACATGATAACTTGATAAAATACCACAAGTTAAAATAACCAGTTTCATTATCAGCTAGCTTGCTATCATGGCTAGCGTTGGTATCCATGGTATGTAACGTTAGCTATGCAAGCGACCAACTTCTCACCATTTTGTAGACAGTGGCGGTGTATTCGCCGTCTTTAATCGTTGTCAGTGTCATGATTTTGCCGCTAAATCTACAGTTCTCAAAGCTAAGACTATTTTCACGCGAAAAATTTCCGATTTACCAATAATCCCAATTAGTGCACCATGTTTAGGCGTTATTTACTTTTCTACACGTTCAACTCACAGGAAGTGTTACTTAGCAACCGTACAGGAAACGGAAACCCCCGAGGTTGAATAACTTTAAAACAACCAATGAGGAGCGTCTGTTATGAGGTATTACCATAGAGATTGACAGAGACCTTTAGTGGCCAAAAGGCTGTTTTAGTATGGGCAGCACCATTGAATGCTTCCACCATTCTTCTGCCATTTTAAAGTAGTCAAGTGGGTGGGGATTCCTATGGGTTGTAGCACAGACTATCCATTATATTGACCGAAAGTGGCCGATCTAACAATGAAAATAAATGTGTTAAAGGCAGTGGGAGGAGGCAAGATTAGGTAGAACCATTCTAGACAATGAGAGGGCAGATTCGCGTGTGAATAACAGGCACAACTTCGATATAATGTGTTTTTTTTTTCTCAAAGTTATCTGGATGTCACATGACCCTCTTATGTCAGTACACTCGTACCAACCTAAGCCTTACGAAACTTATATTCCATCAAATAAACCACACATAAAGATGAGTCCTCTATCTATTTCTTTGTGTAGGACACTTTTCCTGCAAAGAACATTTTCCAATTTTCTAATAAATGGAAAACACCAGTTGATGAGATTTAATGCTGCCCACCCCTTCCGTATCATGACAAGGTATGTTGAGATATATATATATAATTAAAAGCTCTATAGAAGTTTTAATACATTATTATTATTATTATTAGGTTGTGGTGGACTGTCATAATCACTGAAGTTAGTATACAAACTAAAAGTGTGCATACTTCCACCTGGAGGGTGTTGTCTGAACAGGTATAAAGACAAGGTTGGTGATTTACTGCCCCCTGGAGGTGTTGTCTGAACAGGTATAAAGACAAGGTTGGTGATTTACTGCCCCCTAGTGGGTGTTGTCTGAACAGGTATAAAGACAAGGTTGGTGATTTACTGCCCCCTGGAGGGTGTTGTCTGAACAGGTATAAAGACAAGGTTGGTGATTTACTGCCCCCTGGAGGGTGTTGTCTGAACAGGTATAAAGACAAGGTTGGTGATTTACTGCCCCCTGGAGGGTGTTGTCTGAACAGGTATAAAGACACAGTTGGTGATTTACTGCCCCCTGGAGGGTGTTGTCTGAACAGGTATAAAGACAAGGTTGGTGATTTACTGCCCCCTAGTGGGTGTTGTCTGAACAGGTATAAAGACAAGGTTGGTGATTTACTGCCCCCTGGAGGGTGTTGTCTGAACAGGTATAAAGACAAGGTTGGTGATTTACTGCCCCCTGGAGTGTGTTGTCTGAACAGGTATAAAGACACGGTTGGTGATTTACTGCCCCTGGAGGGTGTTGTCTGAACAGGTATAAAGACAAGGTTGGTGATTTACTGCCCCTGGAGGGTGTTGTCTGAACAGGTATAAAGACAATGTTGGTGATTTACTGCCCCCTGGAGGGTGTTGTCTGAACAGGTATAAAGACACGGTTGGTGATTTACTGCCCCTGGAGGGTGTTGTCTGAACAGGTATAAAGACAAGGTTGGTGATTTACTGCCCCCTAGTGGGTGTTGTCTGAACAGGTATAAAGACAAGGTTGGTGATTTACTGCCCCCTGGAGGGTGTTGTCTGAACAGGTATAAAGACAAGGTTGGTGATTTACTGCCCCCTGGAGGGTGTTGTCTGAACAGGTATAAAGACAAGGTTGGTGATTTACTGCCCCCTGGAGGGTGTTGTCTGAACAGGTATAAAGACAAGGTTGGGGATTTACTGGCACCTGGAGGGTGTTGTCTGAACAGGTATAAAGACACGGTTGGTGATTTACTGCCCCCTGGAGGGTGTTGTCTGAACAGGTATAAAGACAAGGTTGGTGATTTACTGCCCCCTAGTGGGTGTTGTCTGAACAGGTATAAAGACAAGCTTGGTGATTTACTGCCCCCTGGAGGGTGTTGTCTGAACAGGTATAAAGACAATGTTGGTGATTTACTGCCCCCTGGAGTGTGTTGTCTGAACAGGTATAAAGACACGGTTGGTGATTTACTGCCCCTGGAGGGTGTTGTCTGAACAGGTATAAAGACAAGGTTGGTGATTTACTGCCCCCTGGAGGGTGTTGTCTGAACAGGTATAAAGACAATGTTGGTGATTTACTGCCCCCTGGAGGGTGTTGTCTGAACAGGTATAAAGACACGGTTGGTGATTTACTGCCCCTGGAGGGTGTTGTCTGAACAGGTATAAAGACAAGGTTGGTGATTTACTGCCCCCTAGTGGGTGTTGTCTGAACAGGTATAAAGACAAGGTTGGTGATTTACTGCCCCCTGGAGGGTGTTGTCTGAACAGGTATAAAGACAAGGTTGGTGATTTACTGCCCCCTGGAGGGTGTTGTCTGAACAGGTATAAAGACAAGGTTGGTGATTTACTGCCCCCTGGAGGGTGTTGTCTGAACAGGTATAAAGACAAGGTTGGGGATTTACTGGCACCTGGAGGGTGTTGTCTGAACAGGTATAAAGACAAGGTTGGTGATTTACTGCCCCCTGGAGGGTGTTGTCTGAACAGGTATAAAGACAAGGTTGGTGATTTACTGCCCCCTGGAGGGTGTTGTCTGAACAGGTATAAAGACAATGTTGGTGATTTACTGCCCCCTGGAGGGTGTTGTCTGAACAGGTATAAAGACAAGGTTGGTGATATACTGCCCCCTGGAGGGTGTTGTCTGAACAGGTATAAAGACAAGGTTGGTGATTTACTGCCCCCTGGAGGGTGTTGTCTGAACAGGTATAAAGACAAGGTTGGTGATTTACTGCCCCCTGGAGGGTGTTGTCTGAACAGGTATAAAGACAAGGTTGGTGATTTACTGCCCCCTGGAGGGTGTTGTCTGAACAGGTATAAAGACATGGTTGGGGATTTACTGCCCCCTGGAGGGTGTTGTCTGAACAGGTATAAAGACATGGTTGGGGATTTACTGCCCCCTGGAGTGTGTCTGTTGTCTCTATCATTCTCTATGGTATGTACCTGCTTCAGGTAAGGCATGTGTATGAACAGCTGGCTTCTGAAGAATGCCACCCAAGGATACACCTCAGGGAAAGCTTTTAATTTCCTGATGATTATACAGGTACAAATCATAGACCCATAGGACTAACTGGAACTGAGTCTGAATGTAACCCACCTTCCACAATATCATTAAAACATGTATCCTCAGACTACCATACGGTGTATTTGATTGAACAATTACACAATAAAATATATTATCCTCTGATTGGGCCCAGTCTATGTGGTTTGCACTCACAGTAACAACAGTTCTACATCTATACTACTGACAGGTCACTCACAGTAACAACAGTTCTACATCTATATTATTGACAGGTCACTCACAGTAACAACAGGCTTACATCTATACTATTGACAGGTCACTCACAGTAACAACAGTTCTACATCTATACTATTGACAGGTCACTCACAGTAACAACAGTTCTACATCTATACTATTGACAGGTCACTCACAGTAACAACAGTTCTACATCTATACTATTGACAGGTCACTCACAGTAACAACAGTTCTACATCTATACTACTGACAGGTCACTCACAGTAACAACAGTTCTACATCTATACTACTGACAGGTCACTCACAGTAACAACAGGCTTACATCTATACTATTGACAGGTCACTCACAGTAACAACAGTTCTACATCTATATTATTGACAGGTCACTCACAGTAACAACAGTTCTACATCTATACTATTGACAGGTCACTCACAGTAACAACAGTTCTACATCTATACTACTGACAGGTCACTCACAGTAACAACAGTTCTACATCTATACTACTGACAGGTCACTCACAGTAACAACAGGCCTACATCTATATTATTGACAGGTCACTCACAGTAACAACAGTTCTACATCTATACTACTGACAGGTCACTCACAGTAACAACAGTTCTACATCTATACTATTGACAGGTCACTCACAGTAACAACAGTTCTACATCTATACTACTGACAGGTCACTCACAGTAACAACAGTTCTACATCTATACTATTGACAGGTCACTCACAGTAACAACAGGTCTACATCTATACTACTGACAGGTCACTCACAGTAACAACAGTTCTACATCTATACTATTGACAGGTCACTCACAGTAACAACAGTTCTACATCTATACTATTGACAGGTCACTCACAGTAACAACAGTTCTACATCTATACTACTGACTGGTCACTCACAGTAACAACCGTTTTATATCTATACTATTGACAGGTCACTCACAGTAACAACAGGCTTACATCTATACTATTGACAGGTCACTCACAGTAACAACAGGCTTACATCTATACTATTGACAGGTCACTCACAGTAACAACAGGCTTACATCTATACTATTGACAGGTCACTCACAGTAACAACAGTTCTACATCTATATTATTGACAGGTCACTCACAGTAACAACAGGCTTACATCTATACTATTGACAGGTCACTCACAGTAACAACAGGCTTACATCTATACTATTGACAGGTCACTCACAGTAACAACAGGTCTACATCTATACTATTGACAGGTCACTCACAGTAACAACAGGTCTACATCTATACTATTGACAGGTCACTCACAGTAACAACAGTTCTACATCTATATTATTGACAGGTCACTCACAGTAACAACAGGTCTACATCTATACTATTGACAGGTCACTCACAGTAACAACAGGCTTACATCTATACTATTGACAGGTCACTCACAGTAACAACAGGTCTACATCTATACTATTGACAGGTCACTCACAGTAACAACAGTTCTACATCTATACTACTGACAGGTCACTCACAGTAACAACAGTTCTACATCTATACTACTGACAGGTCACTCACAGTAACAACAGTTCTACATCTATACTATTGACAGGTCACTCACAGTAACAACAGTTCTACATCTATACTATTGACAGGTCACTCACAGTAACAACAGTTCTACATCTATACTACTGACTGGTCACTCACAGTAACAACCGTTTTATATCTATACTATTGACAGGTCACTCACAGTAACAACAGGCTTACATCTATACTATTGACAGGTCACTCACAGTAACAACAGGCTTACATCTATACTATTGACAGGTCACTCACAGTAACAACAGGCTTACATCTATACTATTGACAGGTCACTCACAGTAACAACAGTTCTACATCTATATTATTGACAGGTCACTCACAGTAACAACAGGCTTACATCTATACTATTGACAGGTCACTCACAGTAACAACAGGCTTACATCTATACTATTGACAGGTCACTCACAGTAACAACAGGTCTACATCTATACTATTGACAGGTCACTCACAGTAACAACAGGTCTACATCTATACTATTGACAGGTCACTCACAGTAACAACAGTTCTACATCTATATTATTGACAGGTCACTCACAGTAACAACAGGTCTACATCTATACTATTGACAGGTCACTCACAGTAACAACAGGCTTACATCTATACTATTGACAGGTCACTCACAGTAACAACAGGTCTACATCTATACTATTGACAGGTCACTCACAGTAACAACAGGTCTACATCTATACTATTGACAGGTCACTCACAGTAACAACAGGCTTACATCTATACTATTGACAGGTCACTCACAGTAACAACAGGTCTACATCTATATTATTGACAGGTCACTCACAGTAACAACAGGTCTACATCTATACTATTGACAGGTCACTCACAGTAACAACAGTTCTACATCTATATTATTGACAGGTCACTCACAGTAACAACAGGTCTACATCTATACTATTGACAGGTCACTCACAGTAACAACAGTTCTACATCTATACTACTGACTGGTCACTCACAGTAACAACAGTTCTACATCTATACTACTGACAGGTCACTCACAGTAACAACAGGCTTACATCTATACTACTGACAGGTCACTCACAGTAACAACAGTTCTACATCTATACTATTGACAGGTCACTCACAGTAACAACAGGCTTACATCTATACTATTGACAGGTCACTCACAGTAACAACAGGCTTACATCTATAATATTGACAGGTCACTCACAGTAACAACAGGCTTACATCTATACTATTGACAGGTCACTCACAGTAACAACAGTTCTACATCTATACTACTGACAGGTCACTCACAGTAACAACAGGCTTACATCTATACTATTGACAGGTCACTCACAGTAACAACAGGCTTACATCTATAATATTGACAGGTCACTCACAGTAACAACAGGCTTACATCTATACTATTGACAGGTCACTCACAGTAACAACAGTTCTACATCTATACTACTGACAGGTCACTCACAGTAACAACAGGTCTACATCTATACTACTGACAGGTCACTCACAGTAACAACAGTTCTACATCTATACTATTGACAGGTCACTCACAGTAACAACAGTTCTACATCTATACTACTGACAGGTCACTCACAGTAACAACAGGCTTACATCTATACTATTGACAGGTCACTCACAGTAACAACAGGCTTACATCTATACTATTGACAGGTCACTCACAGTAACAACAGTTCTACATCTATATTATTGACAGGTCACTCACAGTAACAACAGGCTTACATCTATACTATTGACAGGTCACTCACAGTAACAACAGGTCTACATCTATACTATTGACAGGTCACTCACAGTAACAACAGTTCTACATCTATATTATTGACAGGTCACTCACAGTAACAACAGGTTTACATCTATACTATTGACAGGTCACTCACAGTAACAACAGGCTTACATCTATACTATTGACAGGTCACTCACAGTAACAACAGTTCTACATCTATATTATTAGGTTCACAGTAACAACAGGTTTACATCTATACTATTGACAGGTCACTCACAGTAACAACAGGCTTACATCTATACTATTGACAGGACAGTAACAACAGTTCTACATCTATATTATTGACAGGTCACTCACAGTAACAACAGGTTTACATCTATATTATTGACAGGTCACTCACAGTAACAACAGGTTTACATCTATACTATTGACAGGTCACTCACAGTAACAACAGTTCTACATCTATACAACCAACATCCCAAATGGGACAAAGTTCATCCGAGAAACAGTGATGTCAGTGTAGATCAGTGAGAGCGGTCGAGGCACAGATATCCAATGAAATGAGTGTTTAAATCAAATCAAATCAAATCGAAGATCATTTGTCACGTGCGCCGAATACAACAGATGTAGACCTTACAGTGAAATGCCGAATACAACAGATGTAGACCTCACAGTGAAATGTTGAATACAACAGATGTAGACCTCACAGTGAAATGCTGAATACAACAGATGTAGACCTCACAGTGAAATGCTGAATACAACAGATGTAGACCTTACAGTGAAAGCCTTACAGCCTCTAACCAACAGTGCAAAAAAGGTATTAGGTGAACAATAGATAATTAAAGAAATAAAACAACAGTAAAAAGACAGGCTATATACAGTAGCGAGGCTACATACAGACACCGGTTAGTCAGGCTGATTGAGGTAGTACAGTGCCTTGCGAAAGTATTCGGCCCCCTTGAACTTTGCGACCTTTTGCCACATTTCAGGCTTCAAACATAAAGATATAAAACTGTATTTTTTTGTGAAGAATCGACAACAAGTGGGACACAATCATGAAGTGGAACGACATTTATTGGATATTTCAAACTTTTTTAACAAATCAAAAACTGAAAAATTGGAGCGTGCAAAATTATTCAGCCTCCTTAAGTTAATACTTTGTAGCGCCACCTTTTGCTGCGATTACAGCTGTAAGTCGCTTGGGGTATGTCTCTATCAGTTTTGCACATCGAGAGACTGACATTTTTCCCCATTCCTCCTTGCAAAACAGCTCGAGCTCAGTGAGGTTGGATGGAGAACATTTGTGAACAGCAGTTTTCAGTTCTTTCCACAGATTCTTGATTGGATTCAGGTCTGGATTTTGACTTGGCCATTCTAACACCTGGATATGTTTATTTTTGAACCATTCCATTGTAGATTTTGCTTTATGTTTTGGATCATTGTCTTGTTGGAAGACAAATCTCCGTCCCAGTCTCAGGTCTTTTGCAGACTCCATCAGGTTTTCTTCCAGAATGGTCCTGTATTTGGCTCCATCCATCTTCCCATCAATTTTAACCATCTTCCCTGTCCCTGCTGAAGAAAAGCAGGCCCAAACCATGATGCTGCCACCACCATGTTTGACAGTGGGGATGGTGTGTTCAGGGTGATGAGCTGTGTTGCTTTTACGCCAAACATAACATTTTGCATTGTTGCCAAAAAGTTCAATTTTGGTTTCATCTGACCAGAGCACCTTCTTCCACATTTGGTGTGTCTCCCAGGTGGCTTGTGGCAAACTTTAAACAACACTTTTTATGGATATATTTAAGAAATGGCTTTCTTCTTGCCACTCTTCCATAAAGGCCAGATTTGTGCAATATACGACTGATTGTTGTCCTATGGACAGTCTCCCACCTCAGCTGTAGATCTCTGCAGTTCATCCAGAGTGATCATGGACCTCTTGGCTGCATCTCTGATCAGTCTTCTCCTTGTATGAGCTGAAAGTTTAGAGGGACGGCCAGGTCTTGGTAGATTTGCAGTGGTCTGATACTCCTTCCATTTCAATATTATCGCTTGCACAGTGCTCCTTGGGATGTTTAAAGCTTGGGAAATCTTTTTGTATCCAAATCCGGCTTTAAACTTCTTCACAACAGTATCTCGGACCTGCCTGGTGTGTTCCTTGTTCTTCATGATGCTCTCTGCGCTTTTAACGGACCTCTGAGACTATCACAGTGCAGGTGCATTTATACGGAGACTTGATTACACACAGGTGGATTGTATTTATCATCATTAGTCATTTAGGTCAACATTGGATCATTCAGAGATCCTCACTGAACTTCTGGAGAGAGTTTGCTGCACTGAAAGTAAAGGGGCTGAATAATTTTGCACGCCCAATTTTTCAGTTTTTGATTTGTTAAAAAAGTTTGAAATATCCAATAAATGTAGTTCCACTTCATGATTGTGTCCCACTTGTTGTTGATTCTTCACAAAAAAAATACAGTTTTATATCTTTATGTTTGAAGCCTGAAATGTGGCAAAAGGTCGCAAAGTTCAAGGGGGCCGAATACTTTCGCAAGGCACTGTATGTAGATCTGGTTAAAGTGACTATATGATGAACAGAGAGGAGCAGTAACGTTAAAGAGTGGTTGGCAGGAATGTGGGATATATGTCATTCAGTGGGTTCATTTCGTGGTGCCTCTGCTCAGAAACATGTTTGGGCTAAAACACACTCAGGACAGAACGGAGTGTGAAAGAGAGAGATGAACACAGTTGGAACAGAATATCCACATTCAGAACACAGTGGACCCGAGGGCAGGAATAATCCAAACCACACTCCCCACACGGCACCGCCAAGGAGTCTCTCTCTCTCTCTCTCTCTCTCTCTCTCTCTCTCTCTGTCTCTCTCTCTGTCTCTCTCTGTCTCTCTCTCTGTCTCTCTCTCTCTCTCTCTCTCTCTGTCTCTCTCTGTTCTCTCTCTCTCTCTCTCTCTCTCTCTCTCTCTCTCTCTCTCTCTCTCTCTCTCTCTCTCTCTCTCTCTCTCTCTCTCTCTCTCTTCTCTGTCTCTCTGTCTCTCTCTCTCTCTCTCTCTCTCTCTCTCTCTCTCTCTCTCTGTCTCTCTCTCTCTCTCTCATTCTGTGTCTCTCTCTCTGTCTCTCTTTCTCTGTGTGTGTGTATGTTTTGTGTGTGTAGAGGGTGTGTGCTCTCTGTTTATATAATGAAGCCCACAGCAGTCAGAGAGCTATCCTATGTGCTGCTGTTGTGGCAGACTCAGTAGGAGTTGAGACTGAGGCCCGGTGAAGAAGCAGTAAGAGTTGAGATACAGGGAAAACACTATCTTCAACCAGGTACGTACATCAGGGTGACTAGTTCTCTGCTCTTTGAGCTCTTGGCTGCTTTAGAAAACATCATTGATTGATTGACACGTTTTTGAGTAAGAGACTGGAGACAATGATGAACACAGTGGGCTGGCATAGTCCCTTTCAATGAAGTGTATTGAGCATAAACTCTAGTCCAGCACTTAATCTGTGTCCGGGAAACGGGCCCTGAAAACGTTCACAGTAACCGCTCTCAGACTGTGTGCATGAAAACGTTCACAGTAACCGCCCACAGACTGTGTGCATGAAAACGTTCACAGTAACCGCTTCACAGACTGTGCATGAAAACGTTTCCAGTAGACTGTGTGCATGAAAACGTTCACAGTAACCGCTTCACAGACTGTGTGCAAGAAAACGTTCACAGTAACCGCTTCACAGACTGTATGCATGAAAACGTTCACAGTAACGCTTCACAGACTGTGTGCAAGAAAACGTTCACAGTAACCGCTTCACAGACTGATGCATGAAAACGTTCACAGTAACTGCTTCACAGACTGTGTGCATGAAAACGTTCACAGTATCTGCTTCACAGACTGTATGCATGAAAACGTTCACAGTAACCGCTTCACAGACTGTATGCATGAAAACGTTCACAGTAACCGCTTCACAGACTGTGTGCATGAAAACGTTCACAGTAACCGCTTCACAGACTGTATGCATGAAAACGTTCACAGTAACTGCTTCTCAGACTGTATGCATGAAAACGTTCACAGTAACTGCTTCTCAGACTGTATGCATGAAAACGTTCACAGTAATTCACAGACTGTGTGCATGAAAACGTTCACAGTAACTGCTTCACAGACTGTATGCATGAAAACGTCTCAGTAACTGCTTCACAGACTGTGTGCATGAAAACGTTCACAGTAACTGCTTCACAGACTGTATGCATGAAAACGTTCACAGTAACTGCTTCACAGACTGTGTGCATGAAAACGTTCACAGTAACTGCTTCACAGACTGTGTGCATGAAAACGTTCCCAGTAACCGCTTCACAGACTGTGTGCTTCACAGCATGAAAACGTTCACAGTAACTGCTTCACAGACTGTGTGCATGAAAACGTTCACAGTAACCGCTTCACAGACTGTGTGCATGAAAACGTTCCCAGTATCTGCTTCACAGACTGTATGCATGAAAACGTTCACAGTAACTGCTTCACAGACTGTGTGCATGAAAACGTTCACAGTAACTGCTTCACAGACTGTATGCATGAAAACGTTCCCAGTATCTGCTTCACAGACTGTATGCATGAAAACGTTCACAGTAACTGAGTCACAGACTGTATGCATGAAAACGTTCACAGTAACTGCTTCACAGACTGTATGCATGAAAACGTTCACAGTAACTGCTTCACAGACTGTATGCATGAAAACGTTCACAGTAACCGCTTCACAGACTGTAACATGCTTCACAGTAACTGCTTCACAGACTGTATGCATGAAAACGTTCCCAGTATCTGCTTCACAGACTGTGTGCATGAAAACGTTCACAGTAACTGCTTCACAGACTGTGTGCATGAAAACGTTCACAGTAACTGCTTCACAGACTGTGTGCATGAAAACGTTCACAGTAACTGCTTCACAGACTGTGTGCATGAAAACGTTCACAGTAACTGCTTCACAGACTGTGTGCATGAAAACGTTCACAGTAACTGCTTCACAGACTGTATGCATGAAAACGTTCACAGTAACTGCTTCTCAGACTGTATGCATGAAAACGCTCACAGTAACCGCTTCATAGACTGTATGCATGAAAACGTTCACAGTAACTGCTTCACAGACTGTATGCATGAAAACGTTCACAGTATCTGCTTCACAGACTGTATGCAAGTTTAAATGTTGAGACAAGATGAGGAATATGTTATGCTGTCTGCTGAAAGGTTAGAATGCAGCCTATGACCCTTCACTAAATGGAGTTACTTTACCAGGACCAGGGCCCGTCACTATAGGGAGCAGGGTACCAGGACCAGGGCCCGTCCCTGTAGGGAGCAGGGTACCAGGACCAGGGCCCGTCCCTATAGGGAGCAGGGTACCAGGACCAGGGCCCGTCCCTGTAGGGAGCAGGGTACCAGGACCAGGGCCCGTCCCTGTAGGGAGCAGGGTACCAGGACCAGGGCCCATCCCTGTAGGGAGCAGGGTACCAGGACCAGGGCCCATCCCTGTAGGGAGCAGGGTACCAGGACCAGGGCCCGTCACTATAGGGAGCAGGGTACCATGACCAGGGCCCGTCACTATAGGGAGCAGGGTACCAGGACCAGGGCCCGTCCCTGTAGGGAGCAGGGTACCAGGACCAGGGCCCGTCACTATAGGGAGCAGGGTACCAGGACCAGGGCCCGTCCCTGTAGGGAGCAGGGTACCATGACCAGGGCCCGTCCCTAGGGAGGGTACCAGGACCAGGGCCCGCAGGGTACCATGACCAGGGCCCGTCCCTATAGGGAGCAGGGTACCAGGACCAGGGCCCGTCCCTGTAGGGAGCAGGGTACCAGGACCAGGGCCCGTCCCTGTAGGGAGCAGGGTACCAGGACCAGGGCCCGTCACTATAGGGAGCAGGGTACCAGGACCAGGGCCCGTCACTATAGGGAGCAGGTACCAGGACCAGGGCCCGTCCCTGTAGGGAGCAGGGTACCAGGACCAGGGCCCATCCCTGTAGGGAGCAGGGTACCAGGACCAGGGCCCGTCCCTGTAGGGAGCAGGGTACCAGGACCAGGGCCCGTCCCTGTAGGGAGCAGGGTACCAGGACCAGGGCCCGTCACTATAGGGAGCAGGGTACCAGGACCAGGGCCCGTCCCTGTAGGGAGCAGGGTACCAGGACCATGTCACTATAGGGAGCAGGGTACCAGGACCAGGGCCCGTCCCTGTAGGGAGCAGGGTACCAGGACCAGGGCCCGTCCCTGTAGGGAGCAGGGTACCAGGACCAGGGCCCGTCCCTGTAGGGAGCAGGGTACCAGGACCAGGGCCCGTCCTGTAGGGAGCAGGGTACCAGGACCAGGGCCCGTCCCTGTAGGGGAGCAGGGTACCAGGACCAGGGCCCCGTCACTATAGGGAGCAGGGTACCAGGACCAGGGCCCATCCCTGTAGGGAGCAGGGTACCAGGACCAGGGCCCGTCCCTGTAGGAGCAGGGTACCAGGACCAGGGCCCGTCCCTGTAGGGAGCAGGGTACCAGGACCAGGGCCCGTCCCTGTAGGGAGCAGGGTACCAGGACCAGGGCCCGTCCTGTAGGGAGCAGGGTACCAGGACCAGGGCCCGTCCCTGTAGCAGGGAACCATGACCAGGGGTCCCTGTAGGGAGCAGGGTACCAGGACAGGGCCCGTCCCTGTAGGGAGCAGGGTACCAGGACCAGGGCCCATCCTGTAGGGGAGCAGGGTACCAGGACCAGGGCCCATCCCTGTAGGGAGCAGGGTACCAGGACCAGGGCCCGTCCCTGTAGGGAGCAGGGTACCAGGACCAGGGCCCGTCCCTGTAGGGAGCAGGATACCATGACCAGGGCCCGTCCCTGTAGGGAGCAGGGTACCAGGACCAGGGCCCGTCCCTGTAGGGAGCAGGGTACCAGGACCAGGCCCGTCCCTGTAGGGAGCAGGGTACCAGGACCAGGGCCCGTCCCTGTAGGGAGCAGGGAACCAGGACCAGGGCCCGTCCCTGTAGGGAGCAGGGTACCAGGACCAGGGCCCGTCCTGTAGGGAGCAGGGTACCAGGACCAGGGCCCGTCCCTGTAGGGAGCAGGGTACCAGGACAGGGCCCGTCCCTGTAGGGAGCAGGGTACCAGGACCAGGGCCCGTCCTGTAGGGAGCAGGGTACCAGGACAGGGCCCGTCCTGTAGGGAGCAGGATACCATGACCAGGGCCCGTCCCTGTAGGGAGCAGGGTACCAGGACCAGGGCCCGTCCCTGTAGGGAGCAGGGTACCAGGACCAGGGCCCGTCCCTGTAGGGAGCAGGGTACCAGGACCAGGGCCACGTTGGAACACGTTCACATTTAACCTCAGTGGAATGTATCACAGAACTAAAAACGCAAATATGATTGTGTTAATGAAGACAGGGGAGTCTATAATGAATATCTTCAGGGAGGGAATCTGCACGGACATGCACAGAGTGAGCGATAGGAATAACAAGAAAGAGAGGAACTGAAGCATAGAGGCACGGAAAGAGAGAGAGAGAGAGAGAGAGGGGAGAGAAAGAGAGGGGGAGAGAGAGAGAGAGAGAGAGAGAGAGAGAGAGAGAGAGAGAGAGAGAGAGAGGGAAGAGAGAAGAGAGAGAGAGAGGAGAGGAGAGAGAGAGAGAGAGAGAGAGAGAGGGAGAGAAAGAGAGAGAGGGAGAGAGAGAGAGAGAGAGAGAGAGAGAGAGAGAGAGAGAGAGAGAAGAGAGAGAAAGAGAGAGAGAGAGAGAGAGAGAGGGAGAGAAAGAGAGAGCAAGAGAAGAGAGAGAGAGAGAGAGAGAGAGAGAGAGAGAGAGAGAGAGAGAGAGAGAGAGAGAGAGAGAGAGAGAGAGAGAGAGAATGAGAGAGAAAGAAAGAAAGAAAGAAAGAAAGAAGAAAGAAAGAAAGAAAGAAGAAAGAAAGAAAAAAGAGAGAGAGAGAGAGAGCGAGAGGGGAGGGAGAAAAAGAGAGAGAGAATCTCTGTAGACTCAGAAAACCTCAGAAAACCTCAGCCTACGCCTTCACTACGGCGAGTCACTAAACAACACAGAAATGCACTACAGAAAAATAGAAAACATCACGTCAGAAATCAACTCAAGGTATTTGAAGAATCCACAGAATGTAACCACTTTTGAGAAAACACCAAGAGTTATCAAATCAAATCAAAAACAGTATTTGTCAAATACAACAAGTGTAGACTTTACGGTGAAATGCTTTACTTACAAGCCCTTAACCAACAGTGTAGACCTCACAGTGAAATGCTTTACTGACAAGCCCTTAACAACAGTGTAGACCTCACAGTGAAATGTTTACTGACAAGCCCCTTAACCAACAGTGTAGACCTCACAGTGAAATGCTTTACTGACAAGCCCTTAACCAACAGTGTAGACTCACAGTGAAATGTTTACTGACAAGCCCTTAACCAACAGTGTAGACCTCACAGTGAAATGCTGACTGACAAGCCCTTAACCAACAGTGTAGACCTCACAGTGAAATGTTTACTGACAAGCCCTTAACCAAAAGACCTCACAGTGAAATGCTCACTTACAAGCCCTTAACCAACAGTGTAGACCTCACAGTGAAATGCTGACTTACAAGCCCTTAACCAACAGTGACCTCACAGTGAAATTGACTGACAAGCCCTTAACCAACAGTGTAGACCTTACAGTGAAATGTTTACTGACAAGCCCTTAACCAACAGTGTAGACCTCACAGTGAAATGCTTACTGACAAGCCCTTAACCAACAGTGTAGACCTTACAGTGAAATGTTGACTGACAAGCCCTTAACCAACAGTGTGTAGACCTCACAGTGTAGAAATGTTTACTGACAAGCCCTTAACCAACAGTGTAGACCTCACAGTGAAAGTGAACATGCTCAGTGAAATGTTTACTGGCAAGCCCTTAACCAACAGTGTAGACCTCACAGTGAAATGCTTACTTACAAGCCCTTAACCAACAGTGTAGACCTAGAAATGTTTACTGACAACCTTAACCAACAGTGTAGACCTCACAGTGAAATGCAACTGACAAGCCCTTAACCAACAGTGTAGACCTCACAGTGAAATGTTGACTTACAAGAGTGTAGACCTCACAGTGAAATTGACTGACAAACACCTTAAAGACCTCACAGTGAAAGTGTAGACCTGTGAAATGCTGACTTACAAGCCCTTAACCAACAGTGTAGACCTGTTTCACATCTGGCAGAACTTTCTTACTGACAAGCCCTTAACCACAGGTATAAGTGAAATGCTGACTTAGACCTTACAGTGAAATGCTGACTTACAAGCCCTTAACCAACAGGTAGACCTGTGAAATGTTGACTGACAACCAACCAACAGTGTAGACCCACAGTGAAATGCTGACTGACAAGCCCTAACCACAGTGCTGCTTACAGTGAAATGCTGACTGACAAGCCCTTAACCAACAGTGTAGATCTTACCGTGAAATGTGACTGACAAGCCCTTAACCAACAGTGTAGACCTCACAGTGAAATGCTGACTGACAAGCCCTTAACCAACTTTACTGCTGTGTGTAGACCTCAAAACATTTAGTGAAATGTTTACTGACAAGCCCTTAACCAACAGTGTAGACCTCACAGTGAAATGCTTTACTGACTGTGTTAACCAACAGTGTAGACCTCACAGTGAAATTAATGCTTTTACTTACAAGCCCTTAACCAACAGTGTAGACCTCACAGTGAAATGCTGACTGACAAGCCCTTAACCAACAGTGTAGACCTTACAGTGAAATGCTTCAAGCCCTTACAAGCCCTTAACCAACAGTGTACAGTGAAATGTTTACTGACAAGCCCTTAACCAACAGTGTAGACCTCACAGTGAAATGTTTCTGACAAGCCCTTAACCAACAGTGTAGACCTACAGTGAAATCTGACTGACAAAGCCCTTAACCAACAGTGTGACCTCACAGTGAAATTACTGACAAGCCCTTAACCAACAGTGTAGACCTCACAGTCCTGACTGACAAGCCCTTAACCAACAGTGTAGACCTCCAGTGAAATGTCTGACTGACAAGCCCTTAACCAACAGTGTAGACCAGTGTTTACTGTCAAGCCCTTCAACAGTGTAGTCCCACAGTGAAATGTTTACTGACAAGGTAAAACAGTGTCCAACCTCAGAACATTCTGGACAACTGGAGGTTTGACCTATGAGATTACACTGCTCCAGATAGACGACTCAGAATCAGAACTTTCTTATACATCTCCTTCTGGTACTCCTTACAGGTGTGGGAGGTGTGACAGACCAGAGCCATGGTATGGGGTGGAGACAGGCATGACGCTGCTGCTGGTGTCGCCACGGAGCGGTGATGGGACAGAGGAGCCAGCGTCGCCCGGCAACCACAGACGAATGGAACTACAAGGCTGGCTGTGAGCTTTTGATGTTTCCCGGGACGTGTCCTAAATGAGAGTATTCCATACAGAGTGCACAGGGATAGGGAGACACTGGGACGTGGTCCCTTGTCTTTACTGCTGTGTGTAAATGAAACATTTATTGGTGAAGGGAAATATTATGGATCCACTGCTCAGCTGACGTTATCCTGTTAATTAACTTTAATGTTTTTCCCTCTCTGTCTCCTCTGTCTCCCCTCTCTGTCCTACTCCTCTCCTCTCCTCTCCTGACCTCCGTCCGTCTGTCCTCCCCTGTCCCGTCTCCGTCTGTCTGTCCTGTCGTCTCTCTTTGTCTCTCTCTCTCTTTGTCCTGTCCTGTCTCCTGTCCTGTCTGTCCTCTCCTGTCTCTCTCTCTCTCTCTCCTCTCTCTCTCTCTTTGTCTCTCTCTCCTCTCCTCTCCCTCTGTCTGTCTCCTCTGTCGTCCTCTCCTCTCCCTCCGTCCGTCCGTCCGTCCTCCGTCTGTCTGTCCTCCTCCTCTGTCTGTCCTCTCCTCGGAGAAGGTAAACCTCTCCTCACCCAGGTTCTGGACAACTGGAGGTTTGACTCCTCCTCTCCTCTCCCTCTCCCCAGTCACTCTCCCTCTCCTCCCTCTCCTCTCCCCTCCTCCTCTCCTCTCCTCTCCCCGAGAGAGAGAGAGAGAGAGAGAGAGAGAGAGAGAGAAAGTAGGTGTGTGTGATGAGAGAGTGAGTGAATGGATGGATGTGAGATCCCTCCTCTCCTCTCCTCTCCTCCTCTCTCCTCTCCTCTCCTCTCCTCTCCCCCTCCCATCCTTTCCTCTCTCCCTCTCCTCTCTCCTCTCCTCTCCTCTCCTCTCCTCGCTCCTCTCTCCGCTCCTCCCTCTCCTCTCCTCTCCTCCCCTCTCCCCCCCCCGTTATATCCTCTCCTCTCCTCTCCCTCCTCTCCTCCCTCTCCTCTCCTCTCCTCTCCTCTCCTCTCCTCTCCCTCTCCGCTCCTCTCCCTCCTCCCCTCTCCTCTCCCTCTCCTCTCCTCTCCTCTCCTCTCCTCAGGATCCAGCCCTGTCTGAGGCTCTGAATGACCTTTACAAGGAGTTCAACTCTCTCAAGGCTCACCTTGGTGATCTCATAGAGAAAGTGCCGCCATAGAAACCTTCATCGACGAGGTCAAGACTGAGCGGGCCAATGGTGGCACCTGGCCCCCGCCTCCAACCCAAACCCCGCCTCCAACCCAGTGCCAGCTAGGAGAGTGGTCAAAAGAAAGCTCCCGCCTCTTAAATGACTAAAAACTCCACCCCATCCCATTGACCCCACCCAACTCATCCTACTCACCCCAACCTACTATGCTCTACCCTACCCCATCCCATCCCATGACCCCATCCCATCCCGCTGACCCCATCCCATCCACTGACCCCATCCCATCCCACTGACCCCATCCCACTGACCCCATCCCCCACTGACCCCATCCCACTGACCCCATCTCACTGACCCCATCTCACGGACCCCATCCCACTGACCCCCATCCCACTGACCCCATCCTGACCCCATCCCATCCCACTGACCCCATCCCATCCCACTGACCCCATCCCATCCCCACTGACCCCATCCCATCCCACTGGACCCCCATCCCACTGACCCCATCCCATCCTGACTGACCCATCCCATCCCACTGACCCCATCTCACTGACCCTATCCCACTGACCCATCCTACTGGAGCCCCATCTCACTGACCCCATCTCACTGACCCCATCCCACTGACCCATCTCTCTGACCCCATCCCATTAACCCCATCCCTCTGACCCCATCCCTCTGACCCCATCCCATCCCACTGACCCCCCCCGCCCCCCACAGACCCCATTCACTGACCCCACCCCACTGACCCCATCCCATCCCTTATTCTGTCCATTTATAGATGTAACTCTGTTTTATGTGTAACTTTTATAAACAGTTTAGCCCTCTGCTCTGACATTCTGGGATTCATTAATATTCTGGATGTGAGATTAGGCGTTTATCAGACAAAACCACTCTGATAGTGAAATACCTTCTAATTGATACATTTTAAACTCACCTGACTGTAGGGCAAGGCGGAGAGAGAGAGAGACAGAGAGAGAGAGAGAGAGAGAGAGAGAGAGAGAGAGAGAGAGAGAGAGAGAGAGAGACAGAGAGAGAGAGAGAGAGAGAGAGGGAGAGATAGAGAGAGAGAGAGATAGAGATAGAGAGAGAGAGAGAGAGAGAGAGAGAGAGAGAGAGTGGAGAGATAGAGAGAGAGAGAGGAGAGAGAGAGAGAGAGAGAGAGATAGAGAGAGAGAGAGAGAGAGAGAGAGAGAGGGGAGAGATAGAGAGAGAGAGAGAGAGAGAGAGAGAGAGAGAGAGAGAGAGAGAGACAGAGAGAGAGAGAGAGAGAGACATAGAGAGAGAGAGAGAGAGAGAGAGAGAGAGAGAGAGGAGATAGAGACAGAGAGAGAGAGAGAGAGAGAGAGCGGAGACAGAGAGAGGAGAGAGAGAGAGAGAGAGAGAGAGAGGGAGAGAGAGAGAGAGAGAGAGAGAGAGAGAGAGAAGAGAGGGTCTTATAATGGTGAATTGAATTCTTTACAACCTACAAATAAAACCAGAGATGGACAGAGAGGAGAAATACTAGTCCAGCAGATTTTGTTTCAGCAAAGCGACTGAGCCAATCAGAAAGCTGATAGAGGATTGATCAGTTTTTCTGAGAGAGTAATTCAGGTTGAGAGAAGGAGAGAGAGACTCTGATAAAACACAGTCAACAGTAACAAACTGTGGTCTTGATGCTGAGATCAGAGTGCCGGTATCAGTGTTTGACTTTAGTACCTCAGTTAGAGAGAGTATAGAGAGTTCCTCTTATAGAATATCAGATCAACAGTATAGAGGAGTTGCTGTTCCTCTTATAGAATATCATCAACAGTATAGAGGAGTTGCTGTTCCTCTTATAGAATATCAGATAAGCATGTTTAGTGGTCTTATATATCAGATCAACAGTATAGAGGAGTTGCTGTTCCTCTTATAGAATTTCAACAATAACCTACAAATAAGAGGGAGCTGCTGTTCCTCTTATAGAATATCAGATCAACAGTATAATTTTTCTGTATGCATTGATGGAGGTAAATAAATATGTTCATTTTTCGCATCAATTCGTATCTACTCCTCCCTAACAAGGCCTCTAGAAATACTAGTCCAGTCTGTGCAGAGGCAGGATTTTTGTTTCAGCAAGCCTGTTCCTCTTATAGAATATCAACAACACCTTTAGCTAAATTAGAAGTTCCTGTTCCTCTTATAGAATTCAGATCAAAAGTTTTGCTGTTCCTCTTATAGAATATGATCAACAGTATAGAGGAGTTGCTGTTCCTCAGAATATCAGATCAACTGATAGAGGACTCTTATAGAATATCAGATGATCAAGTTGCTGTGTTTTAAAGGTTTGTTTTTATGAATACAGATCCTGTTCCTCTTTTTTCAAAGTATAGAGGAGCTGCTGTTCCTCTTATAGTGATCAGTATAGAGGTTCCTGTTTCTGTCAAGTCATGTGCTGTAATTCAGATCCAACAGTTGAGAGTTGCTGTTCCTCTTATAGAGGTAAGTATAGAGAGCTGCTGTTCCCTCAGCGTGACTCTTATAGAATATCTGTATAGGAGTTCCTGTTCCTCTTATAGAATATCAGATCAAAATAAGTTGCTGTTCCTCAGGGTCTGCTGTTCCTCTTATAGAATATCAGATGATTGGTTTGGTTTCAACAGTTGAAGCTGCTGTTCCTCAGGCGTGAGGAGCTGCTGTTCCTCTTATAGTCAATCAAAGTATGTTTGACTTTAGTACCTCAGAATTATGTTGAGTGTTGCTGTTCCTCTTATAGAATATCAGATCAACAGTATAGAGGAGCTGCTGTTCCTCTTATAGAATATCAGATCAACAGTATAGAGGAGCTGCTGTTCCTCTTATAGAATATCAGATAACAGTTCCTGTTCCTCAGAATATCAGATCAAAAGTATAGAGGAGTTGCTGTTCCTCTTATAGAGAATATCAGATCAACAGTATAGAGGAGCTGCTGTTCCTCTTATAGAATATCAGATCAACAGTATAGAGGCTGCTGTTCCTCTTATTATAGATCAAAGTAGAGGAGTTCCTGTTCCTCTTATAGATCAGATCAAAAGTATAGAGGAGTTGCTGTTCCTCTTATAGAATATCAGATCAACAGTATAGAGGAGCTGCTGTTCCTCTTATAGAATATCAGATCAACAGTATAGAGGAGTTCCTCTCAGATCAACAGTAGAGGAGTTCCTGTTCCTCTTATAGAATATCAGATCAAACAGTATAGAGGAGCTGCTGTTCCTCTTATAGAATATCAGATCAACAGTATAGAAGAGTTGCTGTTCCTCTTATAGAATATCAGATCAACAGTATAGAGGTGTTCCTGTTCCTCTTATAGAATATCAGCTGCTGTTCCTCTTATAGAATATCAGATCAACAGTATAGAGGTTTCCTGTTCCTATTATAGAATATCAGCTGCTGCCTCTTATAGAATTCAGTCCCAGTATATAGGTGTTCCTGTTCTCTTATAGAATATCAGATCCTGCTGCTGTTCCTAAATATAAACAGTACAGGTATGGAAGCCTGGGCTGGTATGGAACTAAACCCTGCACTCCTGCCCTTGTAACTCTACATCTGCTGAGGATGTGGTTGCTAGATAAATCAACATGGGGGAGGCAGTGGTTTGTGTTGGCGTCACTCTCATATTCCAAGGCACCCAGCGTGATATGAATACATTCTTCTTTATTAAAACGAAGAACACTAAACAAACTAACAAAATGACCGTGACTCTATAGCACAAGTGCTGACAGGCAACTACACGTAGACAATAACCCACAAAACCAAAATGGCAAAATGGCAACCTAAATTCAGATCCCAATCAGGGCCGCGATAAGCCAGCTATCTCAAGATTAGACCACCGTGAACCGACATTTACCTAGACAATACCAGCCCCATAGATATGCAAAAAAACCTGAACCGAACAAAAGGCTTTACATACCCTCGTCACACCTGACCCTAACCAAAATAATAAAGAAAACAAAGATAACGAAGGTCAGGGCGTGACGAGGCGGTATAGTTATACCCTATAATGACCCTTTAAAGTTTAAAAACAGCAACATTTTAGCAAATGTGTTGAAAATTAAATACAGAAATAGATATATATTTGCATTCCACAACTCAAGGTCACTAGATGTTAGAATCACTTTTGGTAGTGATTACAGCTGTGAGGCTTTCAGGGTGAGTCTCTAAGAGCTGTGAGTCTCTAAGAGCTGTGAGTCCTTCTGGGTGAGTCTCTAAGAGCTGTGAGTCCTTCTGGGTTAGTCTCTAAGAGCTGTGAGTCCTTCTGGGTGAGGCTCTAAGAGCTGTAAGTCTTTCTGGGTGAGTCTCTAAGAGCTGTGAGTCCTTCTGGGTTAGTCTCAAGAGCTGTGAGTCCTTCTGGGTGAGGCTCTAAGAGCTGTAAGTCTTTCTGGGTGAGTCTCTAAGAGCTGTGAGTCCTTCTGGGTGAGTCTCTAAGAGCTGTGAGTCTTTCTGGGTGAGTCTCTAAAAGCTGTGAGTATTTCTGGGTGAGTCCTAAGAGCTGTGAGTCCTTCTGGGTGAGTCTCTAAGAGCTGTGAGTCCTTCTGGGTGAGTCTCTAAGAGCTGTGAGTCCTTCTGGGTGAGTCTCTAAGAGCTGTGAGTCCTTCTGGGTGAGTCTCTAAGAGCTGTGAGTCCTTCTGGGTGAGTCTATAAGAGCTGTGAGTCCTTCTGGGTGAGTCTCTAAGAGCTGTGAGTCCTTCTGGGTGAGTCTCTAAGAGCTGTGAGTCCTTCTGGGTGAGTCTCTAAGAGCTGTGAGTCCTTCTGGGTGAGTCTAAGAGCTGTGAGTCCTTCTGGGTGAGTCTCTAAGAGCTGTGAGTCCTTCTGGGTTAGTCTCTAAGAGCTGTGAGTCCTTCTGGGTGAGTCTCTAAGAGCTGTGAGTCTCTAAGAGCTGGGTGAGTCCTTCTGGGTGAGTCTCTAAGAGCTGTGAGTCTTTCTGGGTGAGTCTCTAAGAGCTTTACACACCTGGATTGTACAATATTTGCACATTATTATTTTTCAAGCTCTGTCAAGTTAGTTGTTGATCTTTGCCAGACAGCTATTTTGAAGTCTTGCCATAGATTTTCAAGAAGATTGAAGTAAAAACTGTAACTCATCTGTAACATTCACTGTCTTATTGGTAAACAACTCCAGTGTATATTTGGCCTTGTGTTTTAGGTTATTGTCCAGCTGAAAGGTGAATTAATCTCCCAGGTTTTCCTCTAGGATTTTCTCATTACTTAGCTCCATTCTGTTTCTTTTGTATCCTAAAACTCCCCAGTCCTTAATGATTACAAGAAATACTGTCGTGTCTTTGGCATCATTAAAATGAAGACTGTTATTTTCTCAAATCAATTCTCTGTAATTATTATTATGATTAGACTTTAATCATGTAAATGTAATTAACTAGAAGGTCAGGGCACCAAGGAAAATATTCACATTACAAAGTTATATTTTTCCTAATATAACTTTCAGATATTTTAATATCTGATCAATTTGTCTTCTAATGAACTATTAATGAATTATTCTTTACCTCACGTTAGTCTCATTCCAAACGTCAGAAATTGTTGGTTATCTGCACGAACCCAGTCTTTACTATGAATCATCCATACATCAATTGTCTCAATCATTTGTTTATTAACTAACTAAATAATCACAGAAATGCATCAACAAACAACAAACTAGATATGGTTACAAGGAAATGGTAAGGGATGTTCCCTAGTGGGGTAAACCGGTATCGAGGCTTGGTGTACAAAAGGGAAGTGGGGGTCGACTGAGAACGGCGGGAATTACGCACATGAGTCACGACACACTTGATAATTATATTCATTGAAATGCTATTCCTTTGTAGATGAACGCTCACTCATTCGGGAATAATTGCAATCAATATGTACATTTACGCTCAGTGTGTCGTCGTGATCTCTGTTGGGATCGCCCGTCTTTCTGTTGGAAAGTTCTTCCACCCTCTCTCTTACGTGGTTACCTCTCTCTTCGGCGGTTGTCGGTCCTCGCATTCACGGGTACATCATTTCTAGCTGCAGACTAGTAATTAGTATCGAAGAGTAGCTCATATTCTGTCGGATTGATAGTCTCAGAGTTTAACCACGTGGTATGGTTAAAAGATTCAGCAAACATTACAACCTTAGCTCCCTCGATGGTGGAGGTACGCCTGGTCTCTACTCAAACCTCAACTCCCTCTGTGATTGATGTACTGGTCTGTTAGGAAATTTCCAAGGTGGGGGTTATATCCAGAACAGTAGGAAAGGGCTCTCCCATGACGTCAGATCAATGTCTGTGCTCATGGGGCGGGCCTAGGACTTAGTTAAACTCCAAATGGAATTGGAGTTTCCTTCATTCAAACTTGTTAAGGCTAGGGGGCGGTATTTTCACGTCCGGATGAAAAGTGTGCCCAAAGTAAACTGCCTGCTACTCAGGCCCAGAAGCGAGGATATGCACATACTTGGTAGATTTGGATAGACAACACTCTATCGTTTCTAAAACTGTTTCATTATTATGTCTGTGAGTATAATAGAACTTATTTGGCAGGCAAAACCCCAGAGGACAAACCATCCAGGATTTTTATTGGGGTGACAAGTGTTTTCAATGGGTTTTCTATGGGGATCTAGATTTCTAAGGCACTTGCTTGCAGTTCCTATTGCTTCCACTGGATGTCAACTGTCTTCAGAAATTGGTTGATGTTTTCCTTTTGAGTAATGAAGAAGTACGGCTGTTCAGAACGAGGGTCGAGTCTAGTGTACTGTTGTGGTTGGGGCGCACGACCTGAAAGCTCGCTCCACTTTGTTTTCAGTCCTGTATCGAACACAGTTTATCCTGTCTTAACTTTTATTGATTATTTATGAAAAAAAGTTTAAAAATAGCTAAAGTTATATTAGGAAAGTTGTTTGAATTGTTTGGATCAAGATTACAGGTAACTTATTAGATATTTTGTAGTCATGTTGCGAGAGTTGGAACCGCTATTTTTTTTATCAAACGCCAAATAAATGACATTTTGGAGACAGAATTAATCGAACAAAAGGACCATTTGTGATGTTTAATGGACACATTAGAGTGCCAACAGAAGAAGATCTTCAAAGGTAAGGCATGAATTATATCGTTATTTCTGAGTTTTGTGTCGCGCCTGGCGGGTTGAAATATGATTGTCATGTGTTTGTTTGATGGGGTGCTGTCCTCAGATAATAGCACGATTTGCTTTCACCATGAAGCCTTTTTGAAATCTGACACGATGGCTAGATTAACACGAAGTTAAGCTTTAATGTGGTGTTTTGCACTTGTGAATGCATGAAGGTCAAATATTTCATGTAATATTTGTTGAATTTCACGCTCTGCTATTTCACCGGATGTTGTCGAAACGTTCCGCTAGCGGAATCCCCAGCCGTAACAGGTTTTAACCAGTTTAAAATCACATTACATAATTTCACAAATAGTTTCATCTTTACTCATTCATTGTATACAACAATTAGATGCAATCCTCACACTTGAGACTCTTGTATATACAGATCTCTGGTAATGTGGCTGTATTGTCTCTCATGAGTTTCACAAACATTAAACGAAATGGACCGGTCGTAGCTGGATTCTCCCCCGACCTTGTACACATTCTCCAAAACATGGACACTGTTCAGTTCTCAAGTTCTATGCTGGAGAAGAGGTTCCTTCGTTCTCCTGTGAAACCTTCTCTCTCTATACTTCATGAGGGAGAGAGTCTCCTCCAGGGATTTATGACCTGCTATAACAGAGCCGGGTGTAGGGGGAAGAGAGAGGTGGTGAGAGAGAGAGGTGGGTGGTGCTCACTATACCCAAAGAGGGCCACGTCATGACAATACACATAACTTGATGCAGCCTCCACTAAGTTTGAAAATATGGAGAGTGGTACTCAGTGAGGTGTTGTATTGAATTTGCCCCAAACATAACATTTGTATTCAGGACAAAAAGTGAATTGCTTTGCCACATTTTTAACAGTATTACTTTAGTGGCTTGTTGCAAACAGGTTGCATGTTTTGGAATGTTTTTATTCTGTACAGGCTTCCTTCTTTTCACTCTGTCATTTAGGTTAGTATTGTGGAGTAACTACAATGTAGTTGATCCATCCTCAGTTTTCTCCTATCACAGCCATTAAACTCTGTAACTGTTTTAAAGTCACCATTGGCCTCATGTTGAAATCCCTGAGCAGTTTCCTTCCTCTCCGGCAACTGAGTTAAAAAGGACGCCTGTATCTTTGTAGCTACTGGTTGTTCAAAGGGATATTCAATGTCTGCTATTTGTTTTTTTTTTAAGCTGTCTACCAATACTGTAGGTGCCTGTAGGTGGAAAACCTCCCTGGTCTTTGTGGTTGAATCTGTGTTTGTAATTCACTGCTCAACTGAGAGACCTTACAGATGATTGCATGTGTGGGGTACAGAGAGGAGGTAGTCATCAAAAAACATGATGTTATTGTCCAACACATCCATCAAGTCCAAGGGCTCTGGTCTAAAGTAGTGCACTATGTAGGGAATAGGTTGACATAGGGCTCTGGTCAAAAGTAGTGCACTATGTAGGGAATAGGGTGCCATAGCGATCTGGTCTAAAGTAGTGCACTATGTAGGAATAGGGTTCTATTTTGAGAATCTCACTCTTGTCAGCAGAATAACCTCCACGGTGAATTACACACACACACACACACACACACACACACACACACACACACACACACACACACACACACACACACACACACACACACACTCAGGCACACTCAGGCACACACTCAGGCACACACACACACACACACACACACGCACACACGCACACGCACGCGTCACGCAGCACCACACACGCAGATACACACACACACACACACACACACACACACACACATATACACACACACACACACACACACACACACACACACACACCTGTCAGGACTACAGTAAAAGGCAGTAACTCAACATTACAGCTTTCACCTTGAGTCAACAAGGCCCTCGACGATCAGGTGATTTAGGTGTGTGTGTGTGTGTGCTTGTGTGTGCGAGCATGTGTGTGTGTGTGTGTGTGTGTGTGTGTGTGTGTGTGTGTGTGTGTGTGTGTGTGTGTGTGTGTGCTGTAAAGCAAAGCTATTAACATTATCCCATGGTCCGGGGTCAGTATAATGGTCTGCTCTCCATCATTAATATTACACTGGGTTGTAATGACTGATCCCAAATCAGCCTGAAAGAGCGTTGGTTTTGCCACAGAGAGTGGATAATTTTATGATGTATATACAGTACATCATACAGTATATATATAGTATATTATAAATATATATTTAAAAAAATATATATCTTTTGTACTACTCTACTTGACATTTCATTTCATATTACCGTGCAATGATGTTTTCTAATAAACTTGAATGTTGATTCTTGAGAGTGGGTCAGACAGAGGCTCTGAATACAAGCTGTACAGATCCAGGGTCAGTTTACAGTACTCTCTCATCCTAACTCTGGAGGAGGGAGGGAGGGAGGGGGGATTGAAACCGGTGCTACCAGGATATTTTAGCCAACCTTATAGACCACCAACCACCACTATCAATATTATAGACCACCAACCACTACTCTCAGTATTATAGACCACCAACCACTACTCTCAGTATTATAGACCACCAACCACTACTCTCAGTATTATAGACCACCAACCACCACTATCAATATTATAGACCACCAACCACTACTCTCATTATTATAGACCACCAACCACTACTCTCAGTATTATAGAC